>NC_046664.1:101957064-101973040 GCF_010883055.1 Belonocnema kinseyi | reverse complement strand
CCCGCCCAACGTCTGCATTCACAAAACACTTAATCTGTTAAGTTTAATAGGTACAAATCTTTTGTTTCAAGGGGTCTGGTCTACAAAATGTAAGACATTTAACCAAATCTAATAAGATGTTATTAAAAGAATAACATTTTAATCTTAAATGAATTTTTATATTGAAATAAATGTAAAATTAACAATTGTTTGAGTATCGATAAGTAATTTGATATTCTACAATTTTTGATGTTAAATAATTTTGAAAGATTTAAAATCGAAACAACACAATCTTTAGGAATTCAAGGTAAGCTAAAAACTGTATCGAGTTTCGTAAAAGTTTTAAATTAAATTTTTTTTGAACTGTTAAGGATCTTAATTTAAAGTAAAATTATTGTACTAGCTAGAATTATTCACACATAGAGCATTACAGATTGATTGATTTTTAACATCAGTAATTTAAAAGTTTTTTATTTTCGAAGGTTTTGAAATATAAAGCGAACTTTTCTAACTTGTAAAGTTTTGTATTTAAAGTTAATTAAATTTCAATTGGTTAATCTTAAATGTTGAACGATTCATAATTTGAAATCATTGTTCTACTTTAATTACTTTACTTTTCACTTCAGTTTCGAATACTTTAAATTTCAATCTGTTTATTTCATGGTAGCGATTGCTTTCGTCGAAAGTAGATTTTATCTCGAACAAAGAGACGTAAATTGGATAGAATTGGTGCACTAAAGCTGTAGAAACAATAAATTGTGAAGATGCTCTGGTTTGCTGCTTGAGCTTGTGCTGTGGTTGTTGGGGCGTGACGCGCTTTGGCTGTTCCTCCAGTTCGGAGGTTCCGGGGTGGTTCGAGCTGACTGTGCTATCGCTGCCACAAATGTTTATGTCTCTGCCACATATTCTTTTCCCCTTTTCCCTCAGCTTATTTTATCTTTCTTGAGTTACTTTACGAAGATTTAAATTTGGCTTGACTTTTAAGGATCTGATTTATTTTGTTCACTTACAATTATACGTGACTTTGACTTGGGTAAAGACTAATCCAAGACCATTTTAAATTATTCTGTATGCATTGTTCGTGAGATGAGATCCTACCATTTTTTATGTCTTAAGACGAATATTTTCAGCTTGAAGACGATAATTTATCTCTTGAGACTAAGGCCCTTGATGATCAGCAATAATCCGCTTTAAACTTTATGCAGTGTTTATATTATTTATCTTTTATTAATGTTTTAAAAAAATTTTATATTCCTGCTGTTGTTGAGATAGAAAGGTTCCGAATTTCTCATTTAAAAATTAGTTATTACAAAATTACAAGTTTTATCGGTTGTACGATTTTAATTCTGAGCAGATGTGAATTTTTTGGTCCCAACCTAACTACTTGATTCCTGGAAATGACAGGTCCTGCCAAGGTGTCCATAGTTTATAGAGGTCAGTGTATGATGAACAATAAAGTTTACAAACGAAAACTTTCGTAATTTTTACTCTGGAAAATGTTAAAGCCACACATTGCTAATATGATTTTCTTTAAGAGCAATTCGGTACATTTACCAAGGCTTAGACTTCTTTTGTCATAAGAAAAGTCTACATGGTATTGTCTTGACACGGCTAAGGGCATTAATGCAAGACAAGTCTGTATATCTCCACACCGTGTAGCTGCTGAGACGGAACCAGGCATCATAGTCTTGACATATTGAAGACATTATAGCTAAAATCCCGACTAAATATTTTGGCTTGAGAACTTCATCGTTCACACAATTTCATAATAATAATAATAGCTGTTCAATCCAGTTTGCATGGGTTCAGTTTGGACGCCAAAGGCGGTTGACCGTTATCATTTAGCTGGTTGGCCCGATCAGTGGCGCACAAAGTTGGACCTACCGTCCAATGGTTGGCTCGGCCGTGCGCCGACGGTCAATTCGCACCTGGGAATGAGCTCACACTCAAATTAACAATCAATTTTTGAACGGTGGAAATGCAATCAAAAGGGCTTCTGTGTCCAAATTTGAAATTCATATTATCCAATCCAAAATATATTTCAAAATTTCCATAAAATATATTTTAGAATAAGGGGATATGCGCCATGGTATGAGTGTATTTTTGCTTCTACTTTTAATACTTGCATCCAAAGTATATTTTAAGTCTACTCTTTACTGTTTGGTGGCGGTCGAAGAACGTTGAAAGAGAAAAAACGCGTCTACACGCATTTTTTCAACTATCATAAATATTTGAATTAAATTGAAACCTGTGATTTAAAGTTATGATGGACTACAGTCATAAATTAAAACTAAAATTGTTTATTAATTTGTTTTCAAAGACGTTTCTCAAACACGCACGGATACAGGGAAGGACTTCAGGGGAAGGGGGGTACATAATAACTACCCTTTCCCACCACTCTCAAAGGGGAGGTTAAAGATAACTTTTAAGTTATTTTTTTGTTTTTAATTTCTATTGTAAATTATATAAATATATTAATCATGAATGTTATAAATGTAATTAACAAACGTTTAAATAGGAACCATACTTTATATTTAAAACTTGTGTCTTGTATGACATGGTATAATCATTAATTAAAAAGTATAAAATATGCATAACATTTTTCAAGTAAAGCATAAACTATAAAAAGATTATTTGAAAACAGCAAAGTTTAGATTTTGGACTTTTATAAATTATGCAGTTCAAAGATTCGAAAATATATCAATCAAAGTAATTGGTTAACTCGTGGATAGTGGTGTTCTTGGTTTAAATACGGGCTGAGGCACGGGTTTTCTTGTTCTTAAAAATTATTTTTCGAAAGAAATCGTTTTATCGAATCAAAACTTGTATTATTTATAACAAAAAAAAACGCTATCATTTTCAATGCCCTGAAATGAAGAATAAATCATCAAGTTTCTGAATTTTCAAAATTTTTTTTACTAAAAAGCACTTTGAACTTTCCCAAAGTAACTGAAAAAATTGATTATTTCAAAACCTTTTTAAATATCTGAAAAGCTACCCAATTTTATCATACAATGTTTAAAAATCTACATTTTATTCTAAGTTTTTGGGAATCTTTCCGAATTAAAAATTTTTTTAAACTGATTCGAATTTTTCCTAAAATTTTTAATAAATCCTGCGAAATTAAAAGATTTTGCCTCAAAATATTCCAGATTATTATTTTTACAGTTTTGGAAATCTTTTTAAATGTTTTTAAATATTCGCTTTAAATAAATATTTCAAAATAAAAAAATTATTTTTATTTTTTTTGAGGAATCTTAATCATTTTTTTAATTGTTATGAAACCTTTAAAAAGACTTGAAAAGCTTCTAAATTTTTTGTTTGAAATCTTTAAAAATGTTGAACCGTGATCAGAACTTCTAAATATCTCTTAAACTTATTCCACTATTTTTCAAATCTATACCCGTTAAATTATTATTTATTCATCAAAATTGGCTTTTGTTTTGGAATATTCTTACAAATTCAGCTGAAATAAATTTTTTTAATTAAAAAAATCATTAAAAATTTTCCTAGGAATATTAAGTCAATTTTTGTATTATCTTACAACCTTTGAAAATCCGTAAAAGCTTCAAAATTTTATTAAATTTTTTAAAAAGTATTTCCTCAACTTACTCGCATTTTTTCTGAATGAATACCTTTTTATCTATTATTTATACATCAAAATTCAACATTTTTACTTTAACTCTCTTAACATTTAAGGATTCAAGGCTTTCTGTTTCAAACAATTAAGTTTCGAATTGATTAGTTTTTAATATATTTATATATATTATTTATTTATATTTAAATAACTATTAAAGCTTTTGAATTAAAGTACAGTGAAACTCTTCTATAGCGCCGACTTTGGGGCTGACGGTGGATGGGAACTAACTCATTATAGCCCGCTCTGCATTTGTTTTTTCACGCCTCAGTGCTTGCCTGTAGTTCAATTTTTAACTTCAAAATCTGGAAATTATTTAATTTTAACAGATTTGGAATTACTCTATAAATTCATTTAATTATTGTTCAACTTCGAATGAGCGAACTACAGTTCAATTAAAAAAAATCATTGATTAATTTATATTTACATTTTGATCAACTTAAAACTTTTTGTCAAAAAATTTTAATTTCAAAAGCCTTCATTCTTTTATTGTGCAAGTCTGCAAAACTGCATTTGAACAATTTTTTAATTTAAAATGTACCCTGAAAAATGAAGATCTAAAATGGAATATTTTTGTGGTAAAATATTTTAGAATTAAAAAATGTAAGATGAATGATTTCATGATTGACAAAGTTAACAATTAAGCTTAGAATTAACGAAAAAGTTAATAGCAAACTTATGTTAAACTATATTATACACATTGTAATATAAAATTTGTGATATTGGAAGTGGTTGGATAGATTTTTCTTCTAAAATCTTGTAAAATTTCCGTCAAAGAATAAATTCACTATCATTTCCCACTTTGCCGGTCCTGCGATCATTATGAATTATGATATTTTAGAACCTAATTTCTTTCTTCTCGAGTGATAATACATATTCAATGCTTGGTAGCTTAGCTATTTTTTTCAAAGAAAAAATTAAAATAATATACGAGGTGTGATAAAAAAATAATAGACAGTTTTGCTTTTTTTGAAGAATCTTCATTTATTAGTCAAGATCAATTTTGTCCCCTTAAAAGTAATCCTGCTTAGATATAATACACTTATGCCAGCGCTTTGGGGCAATCTTCTTCTGGAACTCATTTTTCGGTATATCATTCAGCTCCTTCAGCGATTCTGTTTTTAACTCGTCAATGGTGTCAAAACATCGGCCTTTCATGGTTTTCTTCAGTCTCGGGAGTAGAAAGAAAGCAAATGGAGCCATATCAGGTGAATACGGTCGGTGAGGCAAGACAACAATTTTGTTTTTTGCCAAAAAATCACGAATAACTAGTGAGGTGTCAGCGGGAGCATTAGCGTGATACAATTTCCACGAGTGGTTTGTCCACAATTCAGAACGTATGGATTGCTTCACGCAAACAGTGCATAACTTTCAGATAGTCATTAGCGTCTTCCTGGCTTTCTTTGAAACATTTGTACCACTCGTGAACTCTTGTTTTACTCTTGTTTTAGCAGTCTTTTCGACTGCCAAAAATAAACAAACCAAAGAAAATGACTGCTATTGATAAAATGCTTTAGCAACATGTTTACCAACAATATAAAGAAAATTTGAAAATGGGATCGATAAAGCCCGCGAAATAAAAAAATTCCTGTTATTTTGTTACCAGACCTCGCATAGTTCAATAATTCTAACATTTATGCAATCACTAGTCGTTCTTCGCATTTCTTAATGTCTTGGTGTTAGCTTCAACTCTTGGTATTATAAAGGCAAACATTTTCTTTTTATAACGAAGCCAAGAATGAAGAAGCTTGAAAAAAAATCATCTTCAAAAAACTAAAGCCGCTTTAATATAGCCAGAATGCAGAAACAAAACATTCACCATTATTGATATTGCATGTGATCCTTTAATTTTTTCAATAATATATTAAGTTTTAAAAACTTCGTCATTTTACTAAAGGCAATCGTAAGAGTCTAAATTGTAAAACGTACTCTAATTCTGAATCAGCGAAAATTCGCAGATTAGCAGCGCATATACGCTGATTTAGTCAGCTATAAGTATACCACTGCGAAACCAGCGAATAAAGACTGTTTTAAAAGTATAACCATTAGTAGGAAGCAAATGCAAAAAAGAAAGAAATATTAAGACAACCAAAATAAATTATTAACAAGAATATTATACCAGGGTAGCCCCAAAACATCATTTTCAAAATTTTCTAAATTTTTCCCTGACCAATTTTTCATTTTCCTTGCCAACTAATATTTAAGGACCTGAATATTAATGACTTTCCCTGATCAATAACATCTCGACTTTCCGCTGATTTCCAGGATTTCCCTGAATTACGACCACCGTGGATAAGAAATTAATGATTCAATTTTAAATTTAGGAAAAAAAAGGTTCTTTCGAGTGTTTACTTTATTGTATCTAACTTTGAAATGATTGTTTGCGTCATTAAAAGTATTAAAGTTGACTAAAATCTCTTTCCCTTCTAAAATTACTAACGTGTCTTTAGGTACGCCAATTTTTTGTAACTCTCTTGCTAGTTGTTTTTCTGATAGTTCTTCGTTGCTGCGCGAATGTAAATATATAAGTATAAGGTATATAATATATAAGGCGTATAAGATACGATAGAGGTTATGTTCACATAGGCGGCGCAGCGCCCAAGCGAGAAATATAAAAAAAACTTACCTCTGTCTTTGAAATCAAGTGGAGAAAAACTCTGAATTTTAACTATTCCATGCTTCGGCACCCATTTAATAAAATCACGACAATTACTACGTGTAACCATAAACATGGACTATGTCTTTTAACGTTTACCACGGCTAGAATCGTACTTAAGGGGGAAATTCGCATTCCAGTATTAATATAACCAAATCGTTCTACAGGTTCGACCCGGAGAGCAGTTATAAATTTATTAACTTATTATTACTCTGCTATTCGACTCATTGTCAGTGGCCGTATTTTGGGACACAGAAAATACGATGCACAATGAGAGGCCCGATCGAGGGTCAACTTTTTTTGCAGCCGTCCACCTGCAGTCCCTTCTGCCGGTGTTCAACTTAAATGTTTCATTTTTCATAAACTTTTCTTACTCTTTTCTCAATTAAATGAAAAGTTCATTCATTTTATTTCTAGAAATCTGTTCTCAATAGTTTCAAAAGTGTTTCTTCAAAATATGAAGTTACACAAGTATATCCGAGGTTTACAATGAGCCTCCCAATATTGCCATTTTATGCGATTTTTGATATGCCTAAGACTTTTGCAAAACATTTATGAGATATAAGAATGTGATAAATGCAATATTCACTAATAAGAGATCAAGCATATGAAAGTTCAAATAAATTGACTTACAATTTCCTGATCAAAATCGAAGAAGTAAAGATTGGAAACACTTTACATGCTAAACTCCATAAGAAATAAAAATGGCTAGAGCAACAGCTAACAATTTTTTTTGCATATAAAAAACATGGGTAAATTTATTCGCCTAAGAGAACGATTTGGTCAACGTGCCCGTTAAAATTTCCCAAATTTCACTTTTCGGGCTACCTTAATGAATATCCGTACAAAGGATTTTTTAATTTTTAAAAAAGTGGTCTTAAGAATATTCAAAATGCGCTCACTTTTTTACTCAAAACATGAACATTTGACAAAAACTGGGTAGGTCAAATTTTACACAAATCTAATACCTTCTCTGATAAGAATGTAAAAATGAATTAAATTGCCCCGGATAATTTTTTGACAGTTCCTTTTTTGGTGTTAATCGTAAAAACCAGCATTAAAATATAACAAATTAAATTTGTTGAAACCCCCCACACCGGGCGAAAAAGAAATTAAAAGACTAGAGTTATGATGAAAGTGTGCCCACGCAGCGGGCACATTTTTTACATTTTTTTTCAAGAAAATTTAAAAAGTCCAAAATGGCTGGCTAACAAGCTTGACCTTTAGTTTAGGATACTCAAAGAGTGTACCATAGGCCAATCTGATACAATAATTCTTTCACAAGTAATCGTGCTCACCGACAGGCAGACATACATACAGATATACATACAGACATATATACAGACATAAATACAGACATACATACAGACATATATGCAGACATACAGACAAACCCATTCATAAAAACCTCTTTTTCGGATTTAGGGGTCTCAAAACATGGACATTTCACAAAAATTGGGGGGGGGGGTGTCAAGTTTTACCAAAATTTAATAGCTTCTCTGATGATAATGTAATAAAACGATGTACACAAATAAGTTCGGTTATAAGTTCAAAGTTCGTTTGTAAGTCAACTCTATACAAATTTGAAGCAGTTTGGAAAATATATTAGAAGTACCGACAATTTTTTTTACCGGTACCGACCATTTTTTTATTGGTATTTTCAAAAAGCACATTTTAAGGATAGAGTCTAGACTACGGGAAGAAGTTATTAAAAAATTAATTTTTGTCAAATGTGTTTAACGCTAATGTTCGATCCTCAATATCGGCCATCCTGCTAGTTTGTTTCGAGGACAAAAATCTATGGAAAATGTTATTTCTGTGAACAGTCGCAGGGGAACCTACGCCCCACAAGACGTTCAAAAGAGGTAGGGATTCAACTAGAATTATTTCTGTGAGCAGTCACAGGGGTGCCGCCCCCCAGAGCCGTAGGAAAGGAGTTGGGATTCGAACAAAATTATTTCTGTCAACAGTCAGAGGGGTGGCTCCCACCCCACCTTACAAGACGTTGGAAAGGGGTTAGGATTCGACCAAAATTATTTCTGTGAACAGTCAGAGGGGTGCCTTCCCGCCCCCTCACTAGACGTTGGAAAGGGGTCGGGGTACGACCGAAATTACTTCTGTGAACAGTCAGAAGATTGTCCCCCACAAGACCCTAAAAAGAGAATCGAACGCGCACTTGATTGGACAAATCTTTTAAAAGATAGCGCGGCCAAAGCATTTAGGTAACACACAGACAGACACCGAAAACATTTTATTATTTTCTGATTCAGTGAGTTAGAAACCGTAAAGATCCGTTTAAAATTAGAGGCGGAAAATCTGGAAATTTGGATTACACCCTCATAAATTAAAATGTAAATAACCAATCCTCTATTCATCGTCCGATTCCTCGAAGCTCAAGAAAATATTAAAGAGAGGAGGAGCATTGAATGTGATCGGATCCATTTCAGATGAGGTAGTTTTGATACTTACTCGTAACCGCAAACTTTCTCGGGAATGAAATATTTTGTCTTCTAAAGGATAATCTTTTTCTCATAAAATCGAATTTTCTAATTTTTCTTGAAAAATACAGATAAAAAGAATGCTAAGATTGACATGTCTACGAAAGTTATATGAAAAACACTATTCGTTCTTTCGCGATATTTTTCATCTTTTAAAAAAAAATTCTAACATTAAATTTTAAGGAAAAAATTCTTAGATGTTTTAAATCTGGTATCCCGATTTATACATATTTATGCTGCTAAGGACGTAGCAAACGATAGCTTCTTTTATTCTATCGTAGGATAAACTTTAACCAAATGGCATGTAGACTTTAACAGGGAAAAATTTTATATGCAACAAAATTTATCTTTAGTTTTTTCTGTGCTGACTCTGCATAAACATGACAAGATGCCTTTATTTTATTAGCAGAAACTTTTTTATGATATATAAAAGAATAAAAAAGGTAGGGTTTTACAAAAATTATGGAAGAAATACTATCAGCTTTGAGCGGGATAAACCATTTTTGAGGCCAGAAAAATTTTTTTCCCTAAAAATATAATTTTTTTATTTTTCTCATCAATGACCCAGCATCTCGGAAAATAGTAAAAGGTATTTTTCAGGGAACAATTTTAGACGTAACTACTTTTATTTTAACATTTTTTCGATTTTTCTTGTGCAAAAAAAGATCAATGCTGACTTTAAAACGTAACTACTCGGTCAAAAATTGAGCCGGAAACTCTTTTAAAAAGTCGTTGAAAAGCTTATTAAATTTCGCGTCAAACGAGCCCCAATAAAGATATTTTTGACATTTCGGAGAGAATATACTGCGTAAGAAGTTTGAAAAACAAATTCAAGAATTTCTCGAATTTTGTACCTCGACTTCAACTTGTGGCAAAATTCTCAAATTTATACAAATTAGTTTTTGAAGTCTAAAATTTAATCTAAACACATAAGAATTAAAAAATCTTTACCAGTTCTCGAGATACGATTAAAAATGTTACGTTTCAATCGCCGAGAATTTCTCAGATTTTGTTTATCCAATTCTGCTCGTTCTGTGAATTATGATATTTAAGGGAAAAACTTAAATTGATAGGACATAATCTGCGAGATATCACCTTCAATTTAAGTTACTAAAGCGTCAAAAATATTTAGCGGTTTCCAGGATATCACAATCAATGTCCAAGTGTGTATGCGTTGAGTATCAGTCGGCGCCAGGCTTGCTGCTAAAGCTACTGAAATTCGGCGCAGACAGGCTTAGACATTTTTAGTTGTATCTCGAGAACCCGAGAGGATTTATTTTAAGTTTTATGGGTGTAAATTAAAGATAAACGTCAAAGACTAATTTGCAAGAATTTGAGATTTTTACTACAACTAGCTTGGATCATGCCCAAGTTGAAGTCGAGGTACTAAATTTGATACATTCTGGAATTTTTTGTTTCTTCTCGCGCAGTATATTTTCTTAAAAATATCAAAATTATATATATTTGGGCTCATTTGACGTGCATATTAATGAGCTCTTCAACGGGGTTTTAAAAAAGCACCTCGCTCAATTTTTGAACGAGTAGTCATGTTTCAAAGTCAGCAGTGGTTTTTAATGGTACTTTCGCTGATCATGCTGATAATTTCCGATGGTAGTGTATATTGTATAATTATATTTTTTACGTACATTTAACATTCAAAATTTTATTTCGATATTGATAAAGTTACGTAAATTGTTAACTACCCGCGTGAAAAAAGTTTGCATGGCTCAAGCATGGCAAGACACTTTGAAATATCTGGCTAAAGCATGGGTCACGGTTAAATGGTAGCATGGCGCAAGCCTTGCTCCTGTCCGTTTCCCGGCCAAAAGCCGCTACGTCTCTAAATGGTAAGTTCACTACCCGGATGCACTGGGTGACACAACAGGTAGTTTAACACATATTCTACAAGAACTTTAAAAAAATTTAAATTGTGCCAATTGCCAAACTAACTACCATTAGTGAGTCGAGGATCCGGATGCACCAGATTGAGCACCAGGTAGTATAATACGTATTCTTCGAGAACTGTTTAAAAATGTAAATTTTGTGAATAATGAAAATAATTTCAATTGGTGAGGCGACGACCCGGGTGAACCAGGTCGCGCCCCAGGTAGCTTAGCACGTGTTCTACGAGAACTTTTTCAAAATTTAGTTTGATCCAACAGCCGAAATTACTAGAAATTGTGAGTCGACGATCCGGGTGCACCAGATCGAGCACCAGGTAGTTAATTAAGTATTCTACGAGAACATTTTCTAAATTTATATTTTGTGAATAATCAAAACAATTCCAAATGGTGAGTCGACGACCCGGGTGCACCAGGTCGCGCCTCAGGTATCTTAGCACGTATTCTACGAGAATTTTTTCGAAATTTAGATTGTTCCGGCAGCCAAAATTACTTCAAATGATGAGTCAACGATCCGCGTGCACCGGGTCGAGCACCAGGTAGTATAATATGTATTCTACGAGAATTTAAAAAAAATTTCAATTTGGTGAATAATGAAAATAGTTCCAAATGGTTAGTGGACGACCCGGGTGCACCAGGTCGCGCCCCAGGTATCTTAACACGTATTCTATGAGAACTTTTTCAAAATTTAGATTGTTTTAACAGCCAAAGTAACAAAAAATTGTGAGCCGACGATCCAGGTGCACCAGGTCGAGCACAAGGTAGTTTAATACGGATTCTACGAGAACTTTTGAAAATTTAAATTTTGTGAAGAATGAAAACAAATTAAAATGATCAGTCGACAACCCGGGTGCACAAGGTCGCGCCCCAGGTAATTTAGCACGTATTCTACAAGAAATATTTCGAAATTTAGATTGTTATAACAACCAAAATTACTGAAAATTGTGAGTCGACGATCCGGGTACATCAGATAGAGCACCAAGTAGTACAATACGTATTCTACGAGAACTTTAAACAAGTTCTAAGTTTTTGAATAATGAAAAAAAAATTCAAATGGTTAGTCGACGACCCGGGTGCACCAGGTCGCGTCCCAGGTCGACTTTAATTTTTAGTAATTTTGGCTGTTGGAATAATAAAAATTTTGAAAAAGTTCTCGTAGAATTTGTGCCAAAATACCTGAGGTGCGACCTGGTTCACCCGGGTCGCCGAATCACAATTTATAATTGTTTTTATTATTCACTTAATTTAAATTTTCAAAAATTTCTCGTAGAATATGTATTATACTACCTGGTTCTCGATCTGGTGCACCCGGATCATCGACTTACAATTTTTAGTCATTTTAGCTGTTGAAACAATCTAAATGTTGAAAAAGTTCTCGTAGAATACGTACTAAGATACCTGGGACGCGACCTGGTGCACTCGGGTCGTCGAATCACCATTAGGAATTGTTTTCATTATTGACGAAATTTAAATTTTTAAAAAGTTCTCGTAGAAAACGTTTTAAACTATCTCGTATTCGACCTGGAGCACCCGGATCATCGACACACAGTCTTGAGTAATTTTGGCTGTTGAAACAATCTAAATGTTGAGAAAGTTCTCGTAGAATACGTGCAAAGATATCTGGGGCGCGACCTGGTGCACCCGAGTCGTCGACTGACCATTTGGAATTGTTTTCATTATTCACCAAATTTAAATTCTTAAAAAGTTCTCATAAAATATGCGCTACACTACCTGGTGCGCGAACCGGTGCACCTGGGTAGCGAACTTATCATTTACAGACGTGTCGGTTATTGGCAAACCTAATATTTTCATTTTTAACGCAGGCTAATTTACTCTGACACTTACATGTTCTGAAAAATATTCATTTGTGATTAGCGAGTCTTAAGCATGGAAAACGGACAGGAGCAAGGTTTGCGCCATGCTGCCATTCAGCCGTGAACCATGCTTTAGCCAGATATTTCCAAATGTGTTGCCATGCTTGAGCCATGCAAACTTTTTTCACGCGGGATATGAAACAAAGCAATAAGATTTAGGTTCTTATTTCCAAACGAACACTAAGCACATCCAATTCTTGAGTATAAATTGTTGACTACTCTCTAATTTTTTTATGTAGTCCGGTTACTTTGGTTGTAAATATCTCAGATAAGAAAAATGGTTTTAAAAAACTGTACAGTGCATGTTAATGTGTCTTGATTTTTGCGTGGATTGCACGTTCAGCGGTTATTGTGCAAAAATCTGATGAACTGGCGACCTTTATTAGCCTGAAAGCACCGAAATAATGTACTTCGAGTAGATAGGTCTACTTTGAAAAGCTCCTGTATTGTAAAATTTGCCTAGAAAATTTCGAATTTTTTTTTATTTTTTCTTCAAAGCCGTAAGAACTCATATCTTTTTCAAAAATGTCATATTTTTATAAACCTGACTATGAAGTAGTTTACATGAAAAAAAATTATCTTCAATACTTATGCACCTGCCAAAACGAACCAGGGCTGTTAATGTTTGTAAAAGGAAAAGTATTCACACCGTATACATAGATTGTATAAAAACAATGAAATTAAGATAACTAAGGATCCAGAAGCCCGCGCGGTCCTTTGAATGCGCCGCTATATACTTCAATGAAGCAAATATCACTACTGCATTATTATTGATCGAACGTTTTTATATGGTGGCATTAACAGAAAATTAATATATTTTGTTACATTTTGTTCGCTGTCCTAGATGCAGTAGTACTGAAGATGATTTTTTTACTTGAAAACCACTTTATAGTCACGTTTATAAAAATAATTAATTATTTGAAAAAGATATGAGTGCTTCAGGCTTTGCAGAATAAAAAAAAATACATCGAAATTTTCTAGTCAAATTTCACAATACAGGAGCTTCCCAAAGTTGACCTATCTACTCCAATATGCTCCACATGCCATTTGCAGTTTGGTGAAACACAATTCTCATCGACCGGTAACTCAGGCTGTGAGACTTCGTCCTCAAAGCTTTTTAAATTTTTGGGTTTGTTCAAATGTTTATAAATAAAATTTCCCTTAATATTCGTCAAAAATCATGAAAATAATAATTTTTGTAATGCTCTAGCTCGTACGGTACCTGTGCTTAATACTTTTGTATGATTAGAAATTGTAAAAATAGAATGTGAATAAATTGTACACAATTGAATCTTATTTTTAATAATTTGTTTTATTTGTAGTTAGAAAAAAAAATACTTAAAAAAGTATCATATTTTATATATAATTCGTAAACTCTATGAAAAAACGTTATTTTCGGCACCCTTAAATGGTAACACTGGGCCACTCGCGTGTGGTGCTTTGAAAAGTGCTGTAAAGTGCTCTAAAAAATTAGGCAACATTCATCGAATCTCATCAACTATCCTACTATAAGGATAAATCACTATATTGCCGATTTGTTCATTTGTTTAAACAATATAATAAGTTATACAAATAAAAAGTCTCCAAGCTAGCAAGAAGAGAAGCTTTGGGCGAGGCGCGAATGACGCAGCCTTACCATTTAACTGTTAAAATTGATTGAAAATAAATTTTATGCGAAAACATTATAAAATTAAAAAAAAAACAGTTTTTTAATAAAAAGAGACATTACAAAATTATTATGCGCAGATTTGTTGAAGGATATTAAAGGAAATTATATTAATAAATCTTTAATTAATAAAAAAATGTGGGCAGCGAGAATTGAATACGCAACTCTCCAACTATAAATCTAAAATGTTATTGTATGAGATACCAACAGATAATAACAGTTTTCCGCCAAACTGTATATGACATGCTGTTGACGTTGATAACCGAATTAAACTCCGAAATTCTTAGTTATTCTGAAAAACAGATCAGATCTCTCAATCGGTTAAGATCAGGGACTCAAATATTGTTGGAGTTTCTGGATAAGGGTTAATAATAATTAGAAGACAGTTTATTAGATAAAATCATAATATATTCAGTGAATTTATAATATAGAACGTGAAGAATACATAATTAAGGGTTACACATTTTTCGTTTGGGATATTTCTTGTTACTTTTCTAAGATCTATTACTTAGAATGGTATATGCGAGAAGGTGGTCACTCAGAAATCAGGAAGTCAGACTAACAATGACTGCCATCGGAATAACGAAGACTTGGTAAATACCTCCTTCGGACTAACTGCAGATTTCTTGTTACTTTCCACAAGGCTTCTTCGAAAAGTTAATCGCGCGCTATTCGAAAAGTTAATCGCGCGGTGGTCGAAACAGATCTCCCGTGTATTCCCGATAGAGTTATGAATCTTCCCGACAGGGCTTTAATCGTACCGTCCGGTGGGAAATAGGGTTCTCGTAATGCACAGACACTTACTGGGACCAATTGGGACTAACCAAGGAACTACGCAATAGAATTCAGAGATTCTTACTGACCGCCACATGGTCTTCTAGAAGTCCGGGAATCACCTGAAATGGCTTGAAGGCGTCTCCAAATTCGAAATCCAGAAAATAGGCAAAGATTTTTAAGACAATTTAGAGTTGTGTAAATTAAATGATTTTCTGTGGGTTAAGGTACTAGGCAGTCTGATAAGTACCTGAAAATTCTAAGAGATGGCATTAGTATTCACTAATGTGAACCATTTTCGTCGAGCTTGATCCGTCAAATGACGCCTGTTAAAACTTCAGCCATTTATGTTTACGCATTTACAAGTTACAGCACTGAGAAGCGACTAACCTCCGAGTTTTTTTTAATATGGAAAAATCTGAGTTTCGAGTTTTGATCACACACTACTATCTTCGCAAGAAAACGATATCCGAGACCAAGGCCAAGCTGGATAAGTATTACCCGGACTCTGCACCGTCGATTGGAACGATTCATAAGTGGCGCCCAAAAGAGGTCACTACACCAGAAAATGTCGAAAAAATCCATGATATGATGTTAAATGATCCCAAAGTGAAATTGAGAGAGGTAGCTAATGCTATAGGCATATCATTGGAACGTCTGGGCAATATCGTGCATTCAGTTTTGGGCATGAAGAAGCTCTGCGCGCGATGGATGCCGCGTTTGCTCACAGTGGACCAAAAACGAATTCGTGTGACAACTTCCCAGCAGAATTTGGCATTATTTTCGCGTAAGCCGACCGACTTTTTGCGCCGATTCATAACCATGGATGAAACCTGGATCCACTACTACACTCCTGGGTCAACGCAACAGGCAAAACAGTGGGTTCCAACGGGCCAAAGTGCTCCGAAGCGTCCAAAAACGCAAAAATGGGTCGGAAAGGTTATGGCCTCCGTATTTTGGGATGCACATGGCATAATATTCGTGGACTATC
>NC_046664.1:101948435-101956964 GCF_010883055.1 Belonocnema kinseyi | reverse complement strand
CCTGTTCATTCATGCTTAGTTGCACAAGCAAAATTGCATGAAATCGGCTTCGAATTGGTTCCTCAGCCACCGTATTCACCAGACCTGGCCCCCAGCGACTATAACTTGTTCTCTAACCTGAAGAGATGGCTCACCGTTAAGCGTTTTTACTCAAATGAGGAGCTCATAGCTGAAACTGAGGCGTATTTTGGACACCTTCCGATCGAGTACTTTTCGGACGGTATCAAAAAGTTAGAAAATCGTTCGACTCGCTGTGTCGACCTAAAAGGAGAGTATGTTGAAAAATAAAACCGACTTTGGCCAAAAAAACGTCTCCGTGTTTCATTTTTCAGGGACTTATCAGACTGCCTAGTATAAGGCGAACCTGAAAGTGCGTTGAGTTAGAGCGTGCACACTTCTCATTGTTTAGTAAAATTGGCCATAAAATTAATCCTAAAAGACTCAATGAAAGCACGTTTTGAGCTTGTGTAGATAATCATAAATAACTTAGGTCTCAAAACGTGAGGCAAATATTTGAAAGTTGATTTTCTCGAAAACAAGGAAAAAGACAAACTGCGCTTTCTTAAATTAATTTGTTTCCAGAAAGATAATCACTCTTCAAATCTGTTACAAAATTATAAAAAACAACTTGTGCACTCAATGAGATCTAATCCCCCCTACTTTAACAATAAAATCACCACTATACCACCAACCTTCACGTATAGTAAACAAAACATACACACTTGCGCATGAAGTACTATTTCCTGAATCGTGTCGAATTTTACGGTACTCCGTTCTCCAGTTCATATAACGCATTGATTAACAAAAATTCTCGGTAGATTCCAATTAATTCCTACGGATTTTTTAAAAACTTTTAAGGATTTATTCCACAATAATGATTGAACTTTTTTATTCCAAGCTCACTTTAAAAACTATGGAATATTTGATTAATTACACCTAAAAATTCTTCAACTTACCTGAAAAATTCTTTAACTTACGCGAAATATTTTGGAAATTATACTAAACGCTGTTCAGTTATAGTTTATATTGGCCGCTATTAAATTAGTTCTCTAAACTTTAAAAATCTTTTTCTGGCTGTGACACAAAAAAAGTTACACTTTTGGCCAGGCTCAGGCCAGACCATCTGGCCAGCGTCAAGACTGGAAACCAGACATTCAGGTCTGGGCCAAGCCAGCGCCAGAAGATTTTTCCACATGTGTAGTTTCTAGATGGAACTTTACGCCTTATTAATTATTATGAAACTTTTAGCCTGTTGAAATTTTAATGTGTTCATTGATCGCAAAATCGTCAGTGGTACAAGTCTGACGTATTTTCAAGAGAGACATATCATATTATTCTTTTATTCAATTCCATTCCTTACAAACGAATGTTAAAAGCATTCAACAAACAATTCAAAACCAGGAGAAATATTCTATTTCCGTCGTGAGTATAAACAGTTTCATTGTGTGAAATGTATTTATTTCAAGAATGGTTAGTTGATTCTACTGACAAATCTATGAATCTACAGACTTTATGTTCAGTATAGGAAAAAGAGAAGGATACCTATCAGTAAAGTGAGAAAAAAGTACTTGGCTGCCCCTTTATAAAATGAAGACACTCAGATCGATCGCATTTTCGCTGAAACTCCAACGATAGAAGTCTTTAAGAGTCGCGGATGCTAAATCCGCGACAGAATAGGGCGTAAGCAGTAGTAACATAGAGTCAGTTTTAGAAACTATATACCAAGGCACGCTTTGGAAAGGGGTTCAGGGGATGGTATGTAAGAAGAAATCTGGAGGGTGGGAGTTCACAGGGTATTTATATAGCCTCGCCTTCGGGAAACTTTACGAGAACAATTTATTACGGATATACGTGCCATTTAGAGACTCCGAAGTTATTATGATGTCGAAAACTTTATCGAACTTGGTTGCTTTCAGCGGAAGCGGAAAACCTAAGTAAGAGAGGGCCGGCTGATGCTGTCGTCGTTTTGTTTTCTGTATCTTGGTCCTCAAACAGGAATTTCAAAAATTTATCAATATAATTACAGTGTTGCCCCTAAATATATGTACTCCCTACTGCAAATTTCTGTATAGGTTCCTATATGGGAACATAAATATGATCCTATATAGGATCCTACATAGGCACCCATAAGTTTCACCTATAGGTGCCACCTAAATAGGCACTTGTATTGGATCCGATCCAGATGTGCAGTAATACTCAATGGCACCTTAGGCTGCGCAGAAGTTTTTTTTGGTCCTCCAGAAGTACATGGAGACATACGTACCATCACGAAATATTAGATAGGATTAAGTACTATTAGTTTCCTTATTACTGGGGCTAAACGTTCGAAATCCATTTTTTTGCAAAGTGTGTAAAAAAATATACTTTTTTGAGTGCGTCTTTTATTCTGTTTCTTGTTAGTAACAAAACTAAAGTTGTTTATATCTTTTTCCTTCTAGGATATTGATTACCTAAATCTGCATTTATACATGCGGTTACGTAAAAAAATTTCTTTCTTCTCTCGATTAGCGTTCTCTTCGAAAAATTTTGTTTGAAGTATCTTCAAAGTTATGTACACAAAATCCTACCTTTCTGATGTCCTTTTCAGTTTCTTAGTTTATAATCGGCGCTCTCCAGACCGTCTTACACCGATTATCGGTTTTAATTGACCCTTACTCCCGTATCTCTTCAGGTATAATGAAGGCCACCTGGTGGAAGTAATCTATTATACGAAGTCATATTTTACTCATGCATCGTCTTTCCTCTCGAAATTTTTAAGAGTAGAAGATTTGCATGAAGTGAATATTCAATTTTAAATATTTAATTAAAATTGTTCAATTTATTATATTACCATAGAAAAATATAAAAGTGTGAAAAAACAATGAATAATAATCTAAGATAAAATCAGGCACTGCACAAATAAACCTAGGAAAAAAACTAAAACAACAGAGTCGCAAATATCCTAACAAAGAACTTGAATGATTTTTCACGCGAATTTATCTGGAACATCGATTGCTTTTCACATTCAAAGAAGTGGATGGTTCATTTCCGCCAGTAAACTTTGTACTTTTACTGAGAAAACTTGAGTATGCGCAAAACTTTTTGTAATTACTTAAACATCAAATTAGACGAATGGTAATAAAACTTCCCATTAAAACTCTTCTAAATTCTATATGTGCAACGAATTCCCATCGAAATTATAATATTAATTGTTAGTTCATAAAATATTGTAAATCACAGCCATTAAAACACGAGTTTTGAACTCCTAATCTTAACAGATTGACTATTTCATGTATACAGCATGTTTAGGGCTTGCTTTAATATCCCCTAAGCATTCAAAGAAACCGGTGTGGAAACATGTCTTGCCAGTATTAAATAATGCTAAAGCCAGTACCATTTTTCCTAAGACTGTCTATTCACGCAATACTAGGTTGTCTCTTTACTGGCGCTGTCTAGTTATGCCATTTTTTGGCCTAAAACCTTTATTCTGTCTAATCCCAGTTATGGTGATATCCAAGAGTTCGCTGTGAATTTTATTTGTAGGCTTCGAACCCACTGCGTCGGCTTGCGGGTTCGATTCCCGCCTCGCACTCTGGAAGAGCCTGGGCGGTCTCTGCGGTGAACAGTAGCCTAGCAAGGGAGTTTTTCATCTCCAGAGAGTCGTGGGACCGGTACCTCCATAGAAAAAAGTTTTTTCTAAGTACTTGAAGCTGTTGCTCTTGGTGGTTCGGAACCCACCTTAACCTGTAGGTCCCCCTCCCACCACCAAGTAAGTCTATGGGGGGAGTGTAAAGGAATAGAGAAGAAGGGGCAGGAAAAATTTAAACCCTTAGTGGACATATTCGAAGCTTTCATTCCAACTTGCAAAAGATATTTCAGAAGTTATTATTCGATTTAAATTTTTAACTTATTAAAATATGACTAATAATTATTATAAAAAAATGTTTGTAAGTATTTAAACATTTTCGAAAATTTGCGATATTTTTACATTAAGCTTGACCTTAAAATTATCTAGACAGTTTGGGAAAATACAGTGGAGACTTACTTTTAAAATAAGGTCAAGAACTTCAAAAGAACTGAATTATTTCCAGATTAATTTCAATTTTTTGAAAACATGTCAACTTGACGCTTTTCCAATATCTTTACATATAATTGATATTTTGTCTTTAAGTTAGGTATATTAGAAGCAGAATTTTATTCTCTTTCGCATTCTTACGAGAAAAATTATAAAATTTGGTGGACCCTTGAAACTGCTCAAAAAATATGGGGGTACATTATTTTCTTCTTTAATGTAAAAGTGTTTTTTCTGAAAAGCATGTTGAAAATAGTACAAGGCTTTGAAAAAATTCTTTCAAAGTTTTTCTGGTAATTTTTCAAAAGTGGACCTGGAAAACATGGAAATATCCTGGAGTTTTGTGATCCGACTTCGGTGACAATCCTGAATTCAAAATTTCCTAGAAATTTTAAGTAAATGTTCATATACTTAAGAGAATTGAAGAAAAATCGCGTAGCTCTAATCGCGTCACTTTCTATATGTTTCCCTAAGAAGTATCGAAAACACGAAATGTAGGGGAAAAATCGAGACAAATTTCGCATTCTGCAGAAATAACTACTTTGGAAATGACAGATCCTGGGGGCCGCTTTTCTAACTTTCCACTTCACTTTTACTTTCACTGCACTGAAAAACAATGTCACACTATAAATGAAGTGGAAGTGAATTTAGGAAGTTGTATAATCGACACCAAGCTTAGTTATAAACTGGAAGAATGTTTACTTAGTAAATGTCTGACTAAATCTGACCACATCTACTTCGAGTAGTGAAAACCATTTTTGCCAAAAGATAGAAGTATTTAGCATTTCTTTCCTCTATTATATATAGTTCTTTCTTTCCTCTATTATATATCGTTCTCGTTTTTCTATCAAGAGAAACGTTTTGTACATTCATGGTATGGTTTTGCTGAGAATTTGGCTTGTTTGATGGGAGGAAAGAAGTGAGAGAGCTACTAAAAGATGAAGAGATAGAATTGAGAGA
Organism: Belonocnema kinseyi; assembly: GCF_010883055.1. Classification (NCBI taxonomy): domain Eukaryota; kingdom Metazoa; phylum Arthropoda; class Insecta; order Hymenoptera; family Cynipidae; genus Belonocnema; species Belonocnema kinseyi. Next base: position 101,951,953 of record NC_046664.1, on the reverse strand, counting down.
GAAGCAGTATCGTGCGTTGCCGAGGAAATGAATCACAGATTGACGCAAGCATCAGGATGCCATCCAATTCCATAGTTTGAGTGCGCACTCGCCTTTACCTTGCGCGTGCTGCCACTTCCTCCTGTTCGCAAACCCTTAAAGACCCTTCAATTGTTGTCCAAGTCCCTTCAAACTCTCTCATTGATCCTGCTTCTGCTTCTATATCGGAAACTTGAACAAGTAGAATTTTAGAAATACAATAAATGAGTATTTTCTTCTCAGATTCACTAACATTTTCGGATTTAGTAGGTACCTATTTCCCATAATAATATTCCCATTTTTAAGGGCCTCTATTGATTACTTTTTTATTTTACTCCTCTCCATTTATACCATATTAATGTCAGTGTATTAAAATTGTTTAGAATTTAATTTAATAAATGCATATCAGTATCTTCTTTGCCTAAATAGTGAGATTCATTCGATAGCTAACTCTCTTCTTATTATAAGAGTCTTGACTTTTATATTATGAAATCTCAATATCTGGGTTTCTCAATACCCATGCTCGTTTCTGCTTGCTTTAGCCCTCAACTCAATCAATGTCTGGAAAGTTCAATCCTGAAACTTTAGATGTTCCTACAATGTAATTTTCCTAAGTTTCGTATCATGAAAGACAATGCTTAAGGGATTGAAATTCTCAGAACATGATCGAAATTTGATTTGAAAAATATTATAAAGTTCAAAATTTAATTTTACCATAGATTTTCTATCCTATTCTGTCTTGCTTTTTTTTTGTTTTCAGCCGGAATTTTAGTAGACCATCATTACTTTATCGAACTTCGCCAAGTACCAGGTGTACATATATCCGTTTAAGATTGAGCGATGTTATTACCTTCTTACCCTGCTCGTTAACACCTGCTCTATTTGAGCCTATTTTCTGCTTCGATTATAACAAGGCATTCCAAGAAATTGAACGTTCTATTGTTTTTTTAACAGTCCCTACTGGGAAAATTAATAGCTGATCTGATTTCCAGGCAGCAATTGATATTATCGCGAATTACGCTATTTGGAACGTAAGTGTTAATAAAAGTGGACTCTCCCATTTAGAATCAAACCCGCGCCTCAACCGTTCGTAACAGCTAGAAGTCCGATGCGCTGTTCACTGCGCCACGGATTAGGGTGATGTATGACCTTATGTTGTTGTTTAGTGCCATAATCCGATGACGTCACTTCACTGCTAGCTTAGTTCAGTTCTTGTGTGAATAAGAAGGGAAAGCTAAGTTACGTATATTATATAGCCTGTTACTCTCGTCTAATTGAGCCCAACTTTGGCATGTAATCTAGTATAGGTCCTATCACAGATGTACCGGATAACTGCACAAAAATGGATACCGAATATTAGGCTGTAATAAGGACCACCCTAGATACGAATAAACCAGTTTCTGATAATTTAAACTGCTCTTACTTAATTAAAAAGCTTGATATAAAAACCAACCCCACAACTAACAAGCAGCTCAAAAAAAGTTGGTTTATCAGTCTAGAATGCTTCTGCCCTAATATTTTAGAGAACAATCGCCTAAGCATGATTTTTAAACACATTAAACTTCTATCCTACTTTTTCCAGTCAAAGAATAGTCCGAAATTCAAAAATGGTAATACAAAAGAAAGTACAAAGATTTACTCTAGGAGAGTGAAGGTTTGGGGGCTTGGAGTGGGTGGTTGAACAAAGACGCAAAGAAAGCAGCCTTCCATCCCGAGGAATGGAGACCATCTTTCTCTTCTCTCGGTTCCCAAAGAGGACAGATTGCTCGCAGTAGTGGGAGAAAAAGTTGCGCGAAACTTGTGAGAAGGAGGGAAAGAGACAGAGTGCTGATGTCGAGGGTGTGGAGGTGGCTCGCGACTACGTGGACGGTTTATTCGGTGTAGTGAATAACTTTCTACACCTACAATCCACCTGTACTCAAATGCCGCTAACGCTTTGAGAGTATTAGTGGGCGCGTGGCGTCGTGGTGTGTGCATCCCGACGCCGAGAAAGTTTTACTGAAGAGCGAGTAAGCGAGAGGGTAATGGGAGGTGGGGTGGTAGTAGCTGGAGTAAGAGTAAGGGTAAAAGAGTGAAAGAGACAGAGAGACTTTGAGCTCTTGGCGCAGAGCGTATCGTCGCCAGTATCCGCTAAGCGGCCGTCACGGCGGGAGCGACTTCACGGTTGGGGGTTGCGCGCGCAGCTTCGTAGCGTGACGAGAGTAGCGTGCGTGCGTGACCGGCGGCTCTGTGCCGCGCAGGCGGCCCGTCGCGTACTACGCGCGCGGCCGCACACAAGGCGCAGTGTGAATGGATGGTGCGAATTACTTTGAAAAAAGTTTTAGCGCGTTTCATATGATTTGAAAGAAGGTACTGCGGTGCGGATGATTTCGGCGGATTTCGCAACTACATGAGTTTCGAGCCCACAGCGGCAAGATTCAGCGCGAAGCGCCCTTCCTCTCTTCTCTCGTTCAATCAAATCAACTCTCTCGCTTTCTCACTGGCCGTCTCGCTCTCACACTCACTCTACTCTACCCCTAGTGAGATATTGATTTCCCTTAGCTGACTCCCACGAGGGCTGCCAGCCACCGCGGCAGCGGGCCACCACTGCCGGCAGGCAGCAGCCTCCTGCGAAGGAGGTACATACATCACAACTGCCGACACAGTTTGTGTTTCTGCGCGCGCGTTCGTTTTCTTCTGGCTTTTCTGGACCCGCCGTCACCACACGAACGCGCGCGAGTTGCTGATATCAGCACGCTACCTATCCCAAACACAGAATGCGCTTTTCCAAAGTTATGCGCGTGCCGGATTAAATTGACAACACATGCTTTTTCAATAGTCAGTTCTGATAAAGAGAACTTAAGAGTTTAGAGTTATTTTTTTTTGTTTGTAAATCATCTACTTTAGAACAGTTGTTTCTGACAAACAAAAGGCTAACACATGGAAGATTAAAAGTTAACTAAATTGTATGCTTCTTAATTGATTTTAATTTCTTTGCTTCCACCAGCTAGTAATGAGAATGAAAATCAAATTTAGATATCTCATCAATTTGAACGTAAATAGATACAATTTTAAGATTGCACATTCGATGATAATTAGAAGTTTATGATTTGACTGCCACATTGAACCTAGGTTCTGTTAAGACACGTCAGTATTTTGGTAACAACGTTGCTTAAATAAATGACTAGACGCAGTCTGAAATGAAATGACATGATTCTTATGATAATAAACGATTATGTATTAATTCAGATTTAATCATAGATTATCAAATTTCTTCTTTAAAGGCTAGATAATGTAGTAACTTTGAATGCCTCAGCAGTTGAAGTTTAAAATTTAGATGCTTGAAAATCATAGTCTCAAACAAATTTTTAAAACTTTTAAATTTGGTGCTTTTCTGATTCAAGAATTTACATTTGCAGTATTGTTTCAATGTTTTAAATACTTTGTTAATATTACATATGCATGAAAATATTTATAGCAAACAGCTCTTCGAGTTTTTTCATGGCAAATTGAGAAAGTTT
>NC_046664.1:101936419-101948335 GCF_010883055.1 Belonocnema kinseyi | reverse complement strand
TATTTAATTTTGGATACTTCGAAATTTGATTGCTTTGTTACATTTTTTTATATTATTATTTGTAATAAATTTTGTTATACAATAAACAAAATGTATGCAAGTAAATTGAATAATTCCACCCTTTTTAAAAAAACGTATTTCTGTCCTGGAATTCAAATCCGAAGAAATTATGCTGGATAGTTATGACATTTCTCCAGTAATCCTGAGGGATTTGTAACAGCGTATTACATTTCTTTGGTCTCTTAGACGTTCCAAGCGTTCAATATAAATAAAGCGGACATTTCGGAGGATTTATCTTCCAGGGCAATTTTCTTTGACTAATACTTTGAGCCTATGATAATATTTAATTATATATGCTTAGAAGTCAAAAAGAATTAAATTGAAAATGAGAATTAGTGCTCCAATTAATATTGGAGCTTAGCAGAAATCCAAGTTTGCATTTTCAGATTCTGTAATGTATACGTGACCATTCAATAACTGCTGGGTTGAGGTTATCGATTCAGTTTAAACGTGGTATCATTCTGTTGTTATTTCACTCTCGATGTTTCTCGTCCACATTTTTCTCTATACTATGTCTAATTTATACGATGTTTTCAGTGTTGTAATTTTTCATAATATTGTATGAATCCTAATTTGAAAATTTTATCTATTCAAAGTATGGAATAAAGATATTTCATTATTCATTTATAATATTAGTAATTAGATCATTAATTTACAATGTTATTCTATTATTCAATATCATTATTAGTGACTCTTATTTCGAAGAATTCATTTTATTCTAATTCAAGTTTAATGTAAATTCTAAAGTATATTTTTTTTAAATATATAGAACTTGTGAAGATTTAGCGGAAGTCCCAATGAAGGATATTATAGGGATTGTTGGTTTTGGTGCTAGTGGGGCAGATAAAATCGAGTCGTTTAGTGGGGATGAACTCGTGAGTGTACCACGTGGTTCAGTAATAGTGTCAGCATTAAAACATGGAATACAGTGACTTGTGGAATAAGGCAACAGGAATCAACAAAAGTGAAAGTGGTTTTTTTCTATATTTAGAATTATTATTCTTTATTTATCATTTCAAATTAGATTTTTTATAATGAAAGTTTAAAACACCCAAATATCAATTAAAACAATTATTAAGTCAGTAACTCAAATTAGAGTTTGTTATAACAATATTTCTACAATAAAGTGGAAAATTTGCGGACTCTAAGTTGTCAGTGGTTATTTTATTACCAATAGGTTATTTATAACTCTAAATTGCAAATTAAGGAACATTTTTCATTTTGAAGGTCTATGTGTAGTCCTACGCATATACTCCTTACTAAAATATCTGATCAATTTTCTTACATTTGAACTTAATAAACTGATTTGACTTTTGCGTTCGCATGAAGGTATAACTATAGTCACTTTTGATAATTTATACATACAGTTTCATTTGTCCGATAGCTTTAATTTGATTAACAGTACAGAAATTGACAGACATTTATTGGTATTTTAAATAGGCTTATAATTAGGTCAGGTATTAAATGTTGTGAAAATATTTTATTCTTTTAGGAGTGAAATCTGACCCTTCTTGTTATAAATATATTTAAGATTCATCAGGTTTTTTCAATCTTAATTACCACTGAATAATTTAAGTATCACTGTAATTACCTAATGAGATAATTCTATATGACTCTTCGATTTCCATAATAAATGTTTGTCCGATAACTTTGCTGAGATAATTCTGTAATCTAATTCTGCCCTCAGCTTATTCTTTTACTTACTGTCATAATTTCACTGCTAGATATAGAATAAAATTCCACAGATCTAAATCTTGTAGTTACAATCTTGACATTAAATAATTTTAAATTCGACTAATTTAATAATAAAAACTAATAATTGTAAAAAACTTATTAAAAATATTAACTTGTAGAAAATATCCACAAAGAGTATTAAATAGCAAAACATAAAAAAGGAAATATTTTTAATCTGCAAGCTGTCTGAAATATTCGAGAGTGAAAAATGTGCAGTATTGAAAATATAGGACACTCACAAGGAATGTTCCGCAATTTAAGTAAAATCTTACACAGTGGGGTGAAACTGAGATATGCGTTTCCTGTATAGCATTTGAGGCGAAAAACCCGGTTATTTAGGTTATAAAATCTTAAATGAATGTACTAATAAATTTTCTAGTAATAAAATATAATTCTGCATTAAATAAATAACCTTGTGTTTCTTCACAACAAAATTAAAGAATGGGAATGTTTGTTATCCAAATATGTTTAAAAAAATATTCATTTAAATTGATATGCTTTCAAAATTTCCAGCACTTCGGCGCCGTACTGGATTTTATTTCCAATTCAGGGTTTCAAATTTTAGGTGCTACTCAAACGCTATCCCGCTGTTTAACGTAACTCGCTAAATTTGAATTAGTAGAAATTTTACTAATTAATTCAGCACACCTAATTTTAATTGATGAATCAGTTATTTTCAGAATTTTACTAATTTTTACAGTAAAAATGCCGTAACTGAAGGTAATCAGTCATACCATAACTGTAGTGAATCAATTATAGAGTTAGAATAAATTGTCAGAGAAACAATTTCTAATTAAGATTTTATTTACATTCCAATATTATTTGTAATATTAAAGTATAACCAAAAGTTTAATTGAAAATTTTTCCTCAGGATATATAAGTTATAAGGTTTGTCAAGTACTAATAATAATTTAAAAATTATTTTCACACGTGTATTGATAAAAAGGTGTACATCTGTGTGTGAATAAAATGTCATGAAAGCTAAGTTTACTTTCGGAATTATAAAATCTTTGAAGCGATCACTATTATGAATATAACAAACAATATATATATTTTTAAACTTGCTAAGTTTCAGTTCAGAAAAAAATGTATAACACATGTATTTTCAAAGTAACAGTTCATTTTCATTGAATTTTAAAAACTAACTTATATTTAGTAAACAAAATTTCAATAAATACAAGTTATATCCATTCTTGCCCATCTTATGATAATTAATAAGTTGAATTCCTAGAACTGTTTTTTATGTCTATTTTGAATTCCGCGCTATCTCCACAACCCTAACGCAAGCGCAGTAAATCAAGGCGCCCAAATTGGTAGCAGACGACGAAAACCCGTTGAACTTGTACAGTGATAATTTTGGAGAGACTACAGAGTGTTTTGAAAAGCTAAACATAATTAGGGTACCTTTTTACGGAGACCTGTTGTGAATTAATCTTTGAATTAATTCGACACATCAATTTCGTATCTAGGTTATCAACCAATGAAATTTGCTAGAAAATAATCCTATAAAAAATATTAATTCCACCATTAATTCAAAACAGTCCTCCGTCAAAAGGTACTCTCAGATCATTTTCAAAAATATGCCATTTTTGTTTTTAAGAGCTCCGTAAGTTTAAAGCCTAATTTTAGTATATTTTAACCAGATTTACAAATCATCTTGATGAACTTTTTCAATTGGACGCAAATTGAAAATTTTCTAGATACTACCACGTAAATATATTAAAAACATAACCTCTTCAAATTAATGGCTCTCTTCAATACAAGTATAACTGATCAATCAGTTATATCAGTGCAGATATACAGGGTGTCTAAAACGTCCCGGGACGGTTGGATATTTCCTGAGGTAAAATATTTTTAAAAAATTGAAGATCATTAATAAAATAAATTTCCACGAGGAATTCAATGGTGAACTTCACTTTGACCTTGAAGTTGACCTTCATGGCTTTTTGAAGATCAACTTTGTTTTTTAAAATGAAAATCCCCTTTTTTACATCTCCAATCGATAGAGCGGAAAATTCTACATTCAGGTACGTACCCAAGTCATAGGTCAATTGTAACGTTCAAAGTCAGTTAGAGGTTATTTGAAATCAACAAAGTTTTCCAAGAGGTTAGCGCAATTCCTGAAGTAAATTTTAACGAGGAATTCAATTGTGATCTTCACTTTGACCTTAAGGTTGACCTTCATGGTCTTTTGAAGGTCAACTTTTTTAAAAATGGAAACCCCCTTTTTTACATCTGCAATCGATAGAACAGAAAATTATACGTTCAGGTATGTACCCAAGTCATAGGTCAATTGTAACGGTCAAGGTCAGTTAAAGGTTATTTAAAATTAACAAAGTTTTCCAAGAGGTCAGTGTAATTCCTGAAGTAAATTTCAACGAGAAATTCATTGCTGAGCTCTCTATTGATGTTGGTTACAGCGTTTTGAATATTGTAAAATCATAAGGGAATTTTGCACTAAAAGTTCCAGATGTTCTGGTGAGAGTTATGTTTCTCCCCGAAGAGTTATACAGTCCTATACCGTTTTTCGATACCTAAGTCAATACCTAAGGCGACACCATAAGTCCTATACCATTTTTCCATACGAATATTACGAATCGAAACTAAATTTACGTATTACGAGTACATACTTACTATTTTTCGCTAAAAGATTATTATGGCGCAAGCTAAACTTTCGGAACGAGAGAGGGTATCTGTATTAATCAGGCGTGGTTGGGGAGATCGAGTTCAATCTTATGATCAAGTTCGTTTGCTTTTTAATCGCACTTTTCGTAATGGAGAAGGGTTCAATCCTGTCTCAAAATCAACAATTGAAAGAACTCTAAGGCGCTTTATGAATCATGGATCTATCAAGGACCTTCAGAGAACTGGTCGGCCAAAATCTGCAGGATCTGAGGAGATGAGGATGGACATAGCCCAAGCATTTGTTGAAAGCCCACACCTTAGTTTACGTCGAGCTAGTGATGAGCATGACGTTGCTCCCGAAACAGTGCGAAATATTTTAAAAAGCATTCATTTCCATCCTTACAAAGTTCATCTGGTACAAGAGCTCAATGAAGATGATAATGATCGTCGGGTTGAATTTTGTGAAATTATGATGGACATAATTGATAGAGATCCTCTTTTCTTGTACAATACAGTATTTTCAGATGAATCTACTTTCACTTTAAAATGTGAAGTTAACAGGCAAAATTGTAGATACTGGTCCGACCCAAATCCTGATTGGCTGTTGCAGAGTCACACACAATATCCACAAAAGATTAATGTTTGGGCCGGTATCTTGAATGATACATTGATAGACACTTTCTTCATCGATGGTAATCTCAATGTCCGTGAATATGAAGAGCTTCTCAGAAACCAAATTTACCCAGAATAAGGGAGAATACAGGCGATAATTTTCAGAATATTTGTCTCCAGCAGGACGGAGCAGCGGCTCATTACGGTAGGGAGGTTCGAGCATATTTGGATACTTAGTTCCCTCAAAGGTGGATTGGAAGAAGGGGTGCAGTCGAGTGGCCTGCTAGATCTCCTGGTCTGACGCCACTCGACTATTTTCTTTTGGGATATTTAAAGAGCAATGTATACTCAACGCAACCGCAAAGCTTAGATGAATTGCAGAATCGGATTCTGCAGCAGGCTACTTTGATTTATAGGGAGATGATTCGTAATGCTGTAACTCAAGAAGCTCAAGGTTTTCAGTTCGAACATCTTCTCTGAAGCTGAGAGGTAAGAGGAATCACGCTAATCAAGCACCCCTAAACGTGAGAGGCAAGGGGACTCACGCTAATCAAGCATCCCGAAACGTGAAAGGTATGTGTAAGGCCGTAACCTTAAAGTTAAACAATTTCCAATAATGATATTTTAAATCATTATAGGCTACAATAATTGAATTCGAAAAATACCCTCTATTTGATGTCAATTCGAAAATTTAAGTGCTTAAACTTAAAACACTAACTGTTCTCAATTTGAAGAAAAAAAAACTGAATTTAAAGTTTAGAAAGTCTAAATCCAAATCACATGTATTCCAAGAATTTTCAATAGTACTAATTTGATAGTCCTAAAAACGGTTTATTAAGATATTTGGAAAAGGAGGGAAAAGTTAAAAAAAAAAAACGATAATACTGTGATCACTATTTTTCTTCTCAAACCAATTATGACAATGCACTTATATCATAATATTGAATACATTAATATTAGCATTAAAGTGATCAATGTATTGGAAAAGAACTAACTAAAGCGCTACGTGTGAAATGAAAGAGGAAACGCGGTTAGTATCCGTGATATTGTGATTGCGTGTGGCATATATAGATTTGGTAATTCGGGAGTGCATCGTGTAATTTTCGTCGTGTCTCCATACTGGATCATGCGCTAGCGGATTTGGTTACTCGTACCGGCGCGGCGTTGCGCCCTTAACTAAAAACTTTTTTATTTACCACTTTCGTTCCGAGATCCCGGTTACCCCAGCCCATGCTCTGTTTCCCCGCTCTTTCACCCTACCATTCATCCCCCGCTTATGCTGCCAACCGATTACGAGAAAAGTTTTCCCGAGTTTTAAAAGTGAGGCGGAGAGAGTAAGCGGGAGAAAAGAGCGATATATATATAGAGAGAGAATAGAGGAACTGAAAATTTATGAAAATACAATGAGCGTGTGCTTTTTTAGCGGACTTGATGCGTCGAATGGATTTTTTATGCTTGAGTGAAGGCGATCTATGGACTTCACGTAATTGAAACCGACAGTTATGAAAATCAGGATTAAGAAATAGTCATCCTTCCTTCTGGAAGAAGAATAACGGCACAAAAAAAGGTAGGCTTTTTTGAAAGTATGCATCTATATTAAAATTTAATTTTGTATTATGAAACATATTCGAGTATTATAAAGTATGGTAAAATTATTTTTACTTAAATTGAACAAATCTTGATAAGAGTTAAGAGGGGGTGAGGAGGGTACGTTTTCACACCTTAAATAAAAATGAAATAAAAAATAAAACTGCACAATCATAAATAAAGGGAAAATAAGCATTAAGTAGCCTGATATCTTGGCTGTGGTATGTGAAAAAGGATATTTAAATCTACAGTACATCAAATAGATTAATGTTAGTTTTTTTTCTAAAACACTGTACCTGTGCCAAATTACCCGTCACTTCGGGTAACTCAACGTATCAATAGTATTGTTTGATATTGCAATATATTTATGATTAATTAAATTACATGAAATGCATTTGAAGTACATAGCTCAATTGTGATAATGAATTTTTATCTCAAATCAATTTAGAGGAAACACATGACGGCAATAAACAACTCAAACCAGCACATAACGTGACATGTGATTCGCACTGATTTTCCAATGTTTTGTTGAAAATCGCTCACTTATTTGACGGATATCTTTTTCCTAATCATGAACTTAAATATTAAATAATAGAAAACTTCTTCATTAGTCAGGTCAATATAAAATATGAGTTATCTATCGATTTAACTTAATTCCTCTGGAAAGAACCAAAAGTTACCTAAAAGTATAATAAATGAACTTGTAATAAAAATCTTATGAAAAATTGAGTTTATATGAATTGGTTATCCCATATCTATTATGCACTAATTCAGGCCGTATAATTATTTTCGTTAGCTTAATTATTGTAGATTTTTGTAAATAAGAGACCTAATTTTGAAGAATGTTTGCTATTTATAAAACCCCAGGTCTTTAAAACAGTTCATAAGATCCAATAAATGGCTAAGTTGTTAAGTATAACAAATTTTAAAAAAACAGAGTGTGATATTTAGAGGCACAGTTTCAAATATTGTATGAAATTCTAGTTGGATGAATCTTTTCAAAAAATAAGCTAGAAAAAAGCTAACACTATTTCACGGCTAGCTGCAATTAGGTTAAACCTGAAAGTACTTGCACATCCAGTTCCTCTTTTGTACGTGTTTCGGGGATGCCCCCGTTATTATGAGCCAAGAAAAAAAATTGTACAGCTTCCTAAAATCTATTAAATTGTACCCTTTCCAGGTGTTTATACTGTTTAATACAATCAATTTTTTCAAACATGTAGAAAAAATTTATAAAAGTCGACTAAAATAGCATTCAGTTTAACGAAATAAAAAATGTAAAAAAAAAAAACGTTTATTTTTAGTTCACTGTCTATGTAAAGAACATTTCCCAGAGATTATTAGTTACAGTTCAACTGTAAAATTAATTGTTAATTTGATAAATAAAAAAAAACCTAATTAAAGATTTATAGTAAATATTACTCCTGAGTAGATAAACTTCACTTACAACGAAAGCAAATCAGTAAATCTTTAATTATATTACTAATTATACTGTCTATTCTTGAAACTTGCTAATAATCATATTAATTTTTCTGACAGAATTTTTATCAGGGTTATCTAGTTTTTATTTAGTAATTATAATATTTCTTCGGATATCGATCGTCGGACATATTTAGAATTTTCTTAATCCAATAGAGAATTTACCCAAAAACTCTAATTGCAAGTTGGGATGCACCTATTTCTAATCTATTTGCATATCCAGCAATATTGTGCGGAACATTCAGATCTCTTATAAGAAGTACGTAGTTTGAACTTTTTCTATCAAATTTAAATACCTAAGACTCCACATATGCACACCATTCATTAAAACGCTTAATACAAGACTTCTGAAAACTCGAACGATAGGATTCCATGAGTTAAATTTTAATTTGTGAATCAAAGTAATCGTAGATCCTATAGCGAGGCTAGATTTATGAACAGCTTCATATTTCGCCCGCACAAAAAAGTGCAGATTGGGTAAATGGAGTTCCCAGGTAGATATTACTGTGAACAATATCAATCTGAGAGGTTCTGTAAATAACATGTGGGTATTTTTACATTCTCATCAGAGAAGGTATTAGATTTGTGTAAAATTTGAACCTTCCCCCCAGTTTTTGTTAAATGTCCACGTTTGGAGACTCCCTGAATCCGAAAAACAGTTTTTTACTAATGTGTCTGCCTATCTGTATGTATGTCTGTATGTCTGTCTGTGAACACGATAACTTTTGAAAGAATTAATCTATCAGATTTCCTTTCGTACACTTGTTTAGTGTCCTAAACTAAAGGTCAAGTTCGTTAGCCAGCGATTTTGGACAAAAATTCGAAAAGTGGGAACATTTTGAATGTTTGAGACCACTTTTTTTTTAAATTAAAAAATTCTCTGTACGGTTATTCATAGTATTCAAATAGTCGAACACATTATCTTAATTACTTTTTTCAAAAAATAAAAAATTACCAGAGTGTTAACATTTACAAAATTCCAAAAAACACACGAAAATTAACATTTTATGCCAAATAACGTGCGATATGAAAAAAAGTCAAGGAAAGAAAAATTTTACTTTTTGAATGCCCTACGAGATTATCATAACAACTTTTTGAATTTTTTTAAAACTCAAATTTTGACAGCATACAAAATAATGAAAAATCCAAAAATTACATTTTGCGGCCAAACTGTGCAAAATACGGTAAAAGATAACTTTACAAAAATTGTGCACTTAAAAAAGATCTACGAATTTTTTTTCAACCACTTTTTGGTAGAATTCGTAGTTTTGGTTTTAATCATGAAAAACGCAATTACAGTAAAAAAATGTGCCCGCTGCGCGTGGGCACTTTCTTACCACAACTTTTCTCTTTTAATTTCTTTTTCGTCTCGTGTGTGGGGTTTTAAAAAATTTAACCTTTCATGTTTTTGATGCTATTTTTTATAATTTGAACTAAAAACAGAACTATCAAAAAATTGTTCGTGACAAATAAATCATTTTTGCATTCTCATCAGAGAAGGTATTAGATTTGTATAAAATTTGACCTACCTAGTTTTTGTCAAAAGATCCACGTTTTGAGACCCTTTGGATGCGAAAAACAGGTTTTTACGAATGTGTGTATCTGTATGTTTATCTGTCTATCGTTATGGCTGTCTTTATATTTGTCTGGCTATGTGTGATCAGGATATCTTTTGGAAAAATTAATCTATTAGATTGGCTTTTTGTACACTCTTTTAATGTCCTAAGCTAAGTGCCAAGTTCGTTAGTCAGACATTGTGGATGAAAATACTAAAAGTTAGCCCATTTTGAAAAATTTTAAATACAAATTTTTTCATGATTCAAAAATTCGGTGCACAGTTGTTCCTAGTACTTGATAAGAAAAATGTTACTTTTCGATCATATCAATTTTATGAATTTTTTCGAAAAATTCAAATTTTGACCGCACGAAAACTAATTAAACCTCATACTGCATGACTTCTTTCGTTACATCTACCGGTTCAGAGATGCCCTTATTTCCGTTGATCGCAATATTAGCTTTAGAGTAGAAATCTGTTGCCAATCTAATGAATTTAGACCCCCTTTGTTGTGTATCAGATTTCCAGGCAAAATTTCTAAAAAGTCATAGCTAATACCATCAGGACCAGAGGCCTTACCGTGCTTTGACTCTTTCAAGTTTGAACTAGTTTCATCAAGAGCTATATGTGAATCAAGATAATGATTTCGAAAATCATTAATCGTAATTGAGTAAGACTTTGGATCCCAGAATGGAAGAAGATATTTTAAGTATTGTTACTATATGTTTCAGTCTATATCATCTGCATACAAAGGTTTGAAATTATGGCTACTTACTATCTTTCAGAATTGTTCAGAATCGATTGCATTCCCAAGAGAATCTAATAAGGAATTTTTATCGTGTAAATCGACACACCATCAGGATTGAATTTCTGTTCTTCGCATTTCTTAAGTACTTAATTCAGCTCTATTTTGCTTTTTCTCCATTGTGTATCAAACCATGGCTGCGAACGACTCATAATAAGTTCATTAGTCGCGCTAACAATCATGTTAAGTTCTGTCGCTGTCTCTTTGTTATCATTAATTAAATTGTTTAAAAGGTCATCTATCGATAATATTACAGAGTTTATATTTAGAAGGTACTGAATAATTTCTTCAACTTTATTAGTAAAGTCATTATTCCATATAATAAAAGGGATGCTTGAACAGTTCGCATAAATTAAACTCGACTTATCTAATAACGTCAACGCTATAGGAAAATGATCCGGCCGAATTGGAACCCTTTACACTTGGAAACCCTCGATTCACTGAATTCCCACATTATTAGATCAAGCCAAATCTATAATTGAAGAACTTTTGTCTCTTAGTAATGTACATTGAGCTAGGCAGTCGGTTTTAGTTTCCCCATTCAGGATAAAAACCCCTTTTGGGCTTTTATCTCTAAAATGTAAGATTAATAATAATAATAATTAAATAGTACAATGTAATATATATATATAATTAAATAATAATGAATAATAATATTTACCGATTCAAAATATAATTTTTGTCATAAACTGTGCAAAATATGAATAGCAGTTCATAGTTCAAAATTCTTCAGCTTCCTGAAATCTATGAAAATGTATCCTTACCAGATGTATATCTTGTGTGTTTAACAAAACCGTTTTTAAAAAAAAAAAAAAATCTATTAAGGCCAATTAAATAGCATTCAGTTTGACAAACATCAAAATTTCATTCTTTTTTTAGGTTTTGTTTTTCTAGTTACTTATCGATATTGCAACTCATCTCCCTTTCTGAAATCTATAAAATGATACCCTCACTGGATATTTAAATTCTGTATTTGAACAAACATAAGCCGATATTTACTGATTTTTTCTATCATTTTTTGTTTTCTTTTTGATTTGTTCAGATACACATGATAATTGTCTGGTAAGGGTATCATTTTATAGATATCATTTTTTATATTTTTTGTTGTTGAAATTTTCGTTACATTTTGTGTATATTTTCATGGATTTCAGGAAGGGGAACAATTTTAATCTATGAATTGTCATTTCTACTTTTCTCCGTTTTCGAGAAAAATAAGATTTTGAATCGGTAAAAATGATACTTTTCAATTTTAAAGATAAAAACCAGGTTTCTCTTTACGCTGAAGCTCAGGAATCTTAATAGTCTTATGGAAAATATTTTTTTAAAAGTGAGTGAACTAAGAACAAACCTTTTATAGATATAATACGAGGGTGGATTGATAAGTTTCCGGCCTGACCAAGAAAAACAACGTTTTTAAGAATTTTTTTTTTTTTATTTCTCAACATAATCTCCTCCAAGG
>NC_046664.1:101930996-101936319 GCF_010883055.1 Belonocnema kinseyi | reverse complement strand
ACAAGCTATCTAAGGATGGTACTATAGAACGCCACCTCAAGGTAGGCCTAGTGGCGCCATCTCTTGGTCAGGCCGGAAACTTATCAATCCACCGTCGTATATTTTTTGTTGATATTATGTTTGTTAACTAGTGAATATCCTCTGTATTTTTTTATTTGAGGAAAGCATCAAGACCAACGTAGAAATTGCTTTAATAGTCCCTAAGAGTATTAGGGCTAACGGTAATCCGAATACGGCAACACTTAAAAAAAAAGACTTTTATAATGAACCCTCCATTGTGGCCCGGGAAAGACAGTTTTAGTCTTTGGGTAAGTCACATGACCAAAAATATATTTTTTTTGCAATATGGAAGCAATCATTTAAAAATCTAACATGTGGAATTAGCACGCCAAAAAAGTTCGAGGTATGAAATTCCCTATTTCCTCTGGACCTTTTGTTAACAGTAACTGTGATTGATAATTATTTAACTTTATTTTTATTTACCTGGAGCAACGGAGGGACAAAATGAGAGTTTTTTCTTCTTTTGCACAATGTTAAGTGTTAGATATGACATAAGCCATTTTTTGAACCACTAGAATATCTTCTTGAATATGTTTTGAGAATATATCAAAAGCTTTTGTTCAGAAAATTTGTTTTTTCTGAATCAAATATGTTTAAAGTTGTTCCAAAATGACTTTAGAATCCGAGGTAACTTTAGGTCAGTATTGCCTGTTGTTAATTGTTGTTAACATTAAGTTTTAAAATTATAATTTTAATTGTGCATTATTTCTCGCGCCTTCTGGATTTCAAAAAACGATCTGCATAACGTTGCAACTTCCTTTAGTATCTATAAATATTATTTATACCTGTGAAAATAACTGAATTGAAAACTTTTTCTAGATAGAGTCGACAAGATATAAGTAAACAGGAATAAAAAATTGAGAATTAGTTTCAAATGAGATTCTTTTTATTTATGGATATACTGCATGCTTCTGACAAGCCGACTGCCACTTCCCGCAGTAGATGTGGTCTGCTTTAGTCCGCCGTTGCGGCGCTGGCTATCTGATGTATAAATACATCTCTGAAGCTACTATCGCCTTTTTATGTAATCAATTTGGGAAGTATATTATAATTAATGGCTTGATTAGGGCTTCAAGGGCTGTAAGTCTCAAATTTTGGACTGCATATTTTTATAACAAATTTGTTGCACGCTAATTTCACATGAAGATAGCACCGGGATATCTATAACTTTGAAACCAGTGCTCCAATCAATACCAGATCCATAAAAGAAGTAAGGGCTCATTAAGGGCTTAAAAGAACCCTAGCCCCAACATATTGGTCTCTATAATTTTTTATAAGAAATGGCTTGCACGCTGACTTCACATAAAGCTGGCTCTCCACTGCTGTACTCGTAACATCAAAACTGTTCCCTTGATCAATTCCGCGTTTTCTTAAAAATAAAAAGCTTATTAAGAGATATCCAATTTTCATAGTACATTTTTTCAAAACTTAGAATCTAATTTTCTTAAATCATTATGTTAATTCGAATAATACATTGAATATTTAGAAAAATGGTAATTCTTATTTATTGTCAAAATAGCATTTTTTACTATTATTTAACAAAAAACTTACGTTTGCTCATCCAAAACATAAATTGACATAATAACAACAGGAAAACCAATCTGGGCCCCAAAAATGGTAACATTCTTCTTACCCTTAAATTTTGAAAAAAAATTCAATATACCAATAAAATGATGTAATAAATTTATATGAAAAATAAGTTCAAGACACGTGGTAATTAAATATTACTCATGCATCCTAATTTACTTGAAAAAAATGAAAACTTGAGTGATTTAAACAAAAAACCCAAGCAAAAGTGAATTCTTTCTAACTCAAAAAGTGACTGAAAGTACGTTTTTAAATTAAAATAATGCAATAAAATTCTAAAAAATTTGTTAGAATTCAGAATATGTTCATAGGAATTCCAAACAATTCTAATTAAATTCAAGGGAATCTAATTTTTAACTTATTGAGATAAGTGACACATCGTTGGAATCGGCGAAAAACGTATACCTTAAATATAATATTAGTAAAATACTAATTGTAAAATTTAAAACATTTCATGTTTCGTATTTAATTCTTCATTAGTACAAAGTACAAATAGTACTTCGCTGTCGAGGGCCTGCGAAAGAGAGGGTATAAGAAAAACAGGTCCTTGAATTTGTTTTTACCTGGTTAGAACGTCGAAAAGTCCTTGAATAAAGTTCAGGGTCCTGGAATTTTTATCCTCCTAGAAAAAAAAAAAGTTGATGAGAGGACTCCCATCACTGAGGCCAAGTTTAGTGATTAGCGCAAGTGCAAAAGTGACTTGCAAATCAGTACTGAGATTCAGTTGCCTTAAGACGAACGGGCCTCTCTTTCTGTTATGTATCATAGACAACGAGGTGTGATAAAAATCGAAACGATGGTTTCGAAGTTTCTCTTTCTATCGTAAGTTATCCTTATCGTTTAAAAATGATAAGAACCTCTCTGCCTGCCATATACGATAGAAAGAGAGATTTCGAAACCACCTTTTACATTTCCACCACACCTCGTTGTCTATCGCACATGTTAGAAAGAGAGGTTCGTTCGACTCAAGGCATCGGAGTTCCACTGCAGGAGACGTTTACGTCGCACTTTTATTATTATTATTGAATTATTTATATTATTTATATATATATATTTTATTTATTAAATTTGAATTTTATAATTATTTATTGAAGCGTTGAAGAATTTTTCCGTTTCTAAACAGTATTGAAATGCTGAAGTGTATTTATAATTCATGAACAATTATAAAAGTCGCGAATTATACTCATTTTTTAATAAAGTTCATTGTAATAATCAAAAAGGGTACCTGAAGAAAATCTACTTTTTTGTCCTGGAAAACCTTGAAATGTCCTGAAATTTTTCTTTGGAATAACAGTAGACACCCTGCTTTTATGCAAGAGACAATGGTAATCATTTGGAAAAATTCATAAATATGAAGAAAACATTTATGAACAAATTGCAGTTTACAAATTGGAGAAATAATGAAAATTGTTGCTTAAAATTATAAAAATGTACAACTGTACCATCTTCAGTTACAGTAAAGATACTAAAGCGATTCGAACTCCAAATTGCAACGCAAAGGCTCTGTCATGATGCTGCTTTTCGAAAGAGACGTCAATGTCGGGTCAAGAGTACAGGAGCACGCGGGTCATAGAAAGGCATCAGCGATCGGCAACAGAAAAAAGGCGTTCCCCCGCTTTCTGGCACTTGCTTTTCTACAACAAAAAATGTCCACAAATATAAAGATTCTTGCGAAAGCAAATACAATCACATGCTTTCGGGAGATTTTAAATATTTACAGAGACTATCCGTTACAGTTCGGGGTTTAAACCACTTTAATATCTTCATTAGAACTGAGGATAGGACATTTGCACATTTTCGTAATTTTAAGCAACAATTTTTATTATTTCTCAAATTTTTTAAGTGTCGTTTGTTTATAAATGTTTTTTTTCACATTCATGCATTTTCTCAAATTCTCCCGTAGCCTCTTGCATAAAAAATAATCCTCTAAAGTTGAATCTTCTTAAATGTGCTCGAAATTCCTTCTGTTTTTTTTTACTTTTTGCAGTATGCAAAACACAACATTTTTTTTTTACTCAAAGCCTTAAAGTTTATTCACGTAAAACACTTTAAGGTTTCAAATTATTATTGACTTATTACACTAGCATTTTTTTGCTGATTTTTGAAGCCTTCAACCCAGATGCTTACGATTTTCTCGCCGATGGTAGTCTATTCTACACCTGTTTGTCTGATGCGTTCTCGTTCGCCGAATTTTTGCCAGGGGGGTTCTTTGTACTAATGAGGAATAAAATGCAAAACCTGAAAATTTTTCAATTTTCTAATTAGTACTTTAATAATAGTACGTTTGAAATCTACGTTTCTTAGCTAATTCAATCTGGCAGAATTTTATTGTCTTATTTTAATTAAAAAGAAATTAGTCTCCTTTAGTCACTTTTGAGTTAGAAATAAGTCACCTTTCCTCGTCTTTTTGGTTTAAATCTAACACTTTTTAATATTTTTTTCAAGTGAAGTAGAATGTGTGAGTTATATTGAATTACCACATTTTTTGAACTTATTTATCACATCAATGTATTAAATCATTTTATTTTGATATCGAAAAATTATTTTCAAACTTCAAGGGTAAGATGAATGTAACATTTACTCCCTTGTGTAAAAGTTATATACAGTTTATATACATATAGTGGACAAAACATTAATATTAGATTCTCATCCTAATGAGAAGGTTTTATGTAAAATTTCACTTTGTCGATTTTCATAGAATCTCCACGTTTTGAGATCCCCCGAGTCAGAAAAAACGATTTTAACGAAAGTGTCTGTAGTCTTTATCGTATAGACACGATAACTTTTGAAAGGTTAATCAGATTGCATACATTTTTTTGAAGATTTAAAAATTCTATGTACGGCTATTTATAGTACTCGAAAACTTCTAACAATTTATCCTCATGACTTTTTTTGGATAAAAAGAAAATTATCAGAGTTATAGCATTTTCAAAATCCAAAAAACCAAACTAAAATGAACATGTTAAGCCAAAAAACGCATGGTATGAAAAGAAGTCAAGAGAAAAAAAACGTGGATTTTTGAAATTGCCATAACAAATTTTTTAATTTTCTTGAATAATTGAAAATTCTAATTTTCATAATACAAAAAAAATATTACAAATCAAAAATTTCATTTAACGGTCAAACTATGTAAGATACGAAAAAAAATGATCTGACTGAAATTGCGCGCCCTGAAAATATCTACAAGTTTGTCATTTATTACTTTTCGATAGAAAGCTTAGTTTTTGTTTTAGTCGTAAAAAGCAATAATAAAAATTAGAAAATTAAGGTTTTGGACGAACGACACCAGATTCGAAAAAAATAAATAGACAAAAGTTGCTCTTCCAAAAAATATCAAAAACTCATTCAAATTTGTCCTGTTTAATTTTTGATAGAAGACTTAGTTTTTATTCTAATCGTAAAAAAATAAGAATAACAATTTAAAAAATACATTTATCGAAAAATGACACAAGAGACGAACAAAATCAAAAGAAAAAAGTTGTTGAACCAACAAATATCTACAAGTTTGTTATAAACTCTGGTTATAAAAATATATTAATAGTAAAAAAATAAACTTTTTAGAAAAAGGATACAAGATACAATAACATTTTATTTAACAACATTTTCCCCCTAAATTAAATCCGCATTGAATATAAACAAATTAAATTTGTAGAAAAACGACACAAGTTGCAGTTAA
>NC_046664.1:101913604-101930896 GCF_010883055.1 Belonocnema kinseyi | reverse complement strand
ATTTACGGAAATGATATACATTTCCTAGGGTAGATAAGAATACAATTTTATGCAAAATAAGAAAAAAATATTGATGTAGTCACTAAAATTAACATTTGTACTTTATGATATAATATAGTTGAACATAATGTAAAAAAGATCTCAGTTTCGACATCAAGTACGAAGCATGAGATACGTATTGAGAATGTGTTCGTTAAAGCAGAAGAAGTTTTAACAAAAGATGATTCAGAATTATGAAATGGCAGTTGTCGATGCTTTGACCTTTAATTTTACAAGGCTTGTGCACAAATGTGGGTTGAATACAAAGGCCGAGCACGAAGTAAGAGGTGAATGCATCATCGAGCGCTAAGCGCGGGATAATCATATAATCGCCATAGGCTAGCTCAAACTTTCCAG
The DNA here is from genome assembly GCF_010883055.1 of Belonocnema kinseyi. Classification (NCBI taxonomy): domain Eukaryota; kingdom Metazoa; phylum Arthropoda; class Insecta; order Hymenoptera; family Cynipidae; genus Belonocnema; species Belonocnema kinseyi. Next base: position 101,930,500 of record NC_046664.1, on the reverse strand, counting down.
CGAAGCGAGCCGCGCGCACAGCGCGTTAGGAGAATGCACCTGCTCAGCGGGCAGATTTTTTTCAATTTTTTTATCCAATTCTTTATTTTTTCAAATAATATACAAAAATTGTATTTTAACAATGTATTATCAATGTATTATTTGAATTGACATAATTGTTTTAGAAACATATATTCCGAGGGTTGAAAAAACGTGCTTTGATAATTGGATACTTTGTGATTTTCGAAGAGCTCTTAATAAGCTCTTTATTTCCAAGAAAACCCGGGATCGATCAAGGCAACAGTTTTGAAGTTATGAGTACAGCAGTGCGATGCTAGCTTTATGTGAATACGGCGCGCAAGCCATTTTTTATCAAGAATTTCAGTCAAAAATTTGGAACTGAGTATTCTTCTCAGTACTTAATAAACCCTAAATTTTGGTGAAATATCGGGATTGATTGATTGCAGCACTGGTTTCGTAGTTATAGATGTCTTGGTGCAAGCTTTATATGTTAAACTAGAGCGCTTATATATTTTTTAAAGTAATTAACAGAAGGCTAGCACAGATCAACAGCTCTAAATGAGCCTTTAATTTCCAAAGAAAAAAATCCAAATGGGATGCAATAAAAAGTCTTGAAGTCACAGACATGGCAGTTATAACCTAGGGCTATTTTCAGCCCTTCATTAGCCACAAATCTTGGTTTGATCCCGGGATTGATTTCAACACTAGCTTGTCTGAATTAACAGTTTAAAAGCTACAGGTGTAGCGTTGCTAACTTCACACGTCAAACCAGAGCGCGAATATTTTTTTTAACAAAATAAAAGGAGTTACGATCCTTAAAAGCCTTGAGTGAGCCATTAATTATGGGATATTTTTGAAATTTATTTTATAAAAAGACGGTGCTAGCTTCAGATACGTGTTTACTTACTTCAGATAACCAGCGCGGCAGCGGATGACTAAATCAGAACGCATCTACTGCGGGAAGTGGCAATCGTGTTGTCAAAAGTATGCAGTATATCCACAAATACAAAGAATCTCATTTGAAACTCATTCACAATTTTGTATTTATGTTTACTTATATCTTATAGCCTCTATGCAGAAAATATTTTTAATCCAGACATTTTGACAGATATAAATAATATTTATCGATCTTAAAGGAGGTTGCAACGTTGTGGAGACAGCTTTCGGAAATACAGAAGGCACCAGAATTGATGTAAAATTAAAATTATATTATTAAAAATTAATGTTCGAGTGTTATTCCTAAAAGAAGCAATTTAAAATGAAAACCAAATTTTTTCGGTCGCCGCGTAGAAATGTTGATGGCATTTTATCGAGGCCCAGATTGGTTTCCCCTATTATTGCGGGGTATTGGACAGTTTTTTACTGGCTTTACTAGTTTCATATGCAAAATTGTTGGGGGCCATCCAAGCACGTGTGATCTGGCCCCTAAAAAGGATCCTTATCAATAGACAATTAATGGACATATACAACGACAAAATAAGTCCAATATAGCTCGAGAAATTTTGAAAAACGTCTTCTAGATCATTTTTTGAGAATACATGAAAAAGTTCTTGTTGAAAAATTGTAATTCTTATGTGCTAAATGATAAAAATTGTTTCAATGATTTCGGAAAAATGTATGTTAAAAGTAAACAACATCAGGCAATACGTGTTCTACAGTTACACTGAAAAAAAGGGATACTGGCAGCAAGTATGCTTTGGATAGCTGTCCGTAGATCCTCGCACTCCCTATCCGTATCTCCGCGCTCGCCAAATTTTAATTCTTTCGAGCAAGGCTTCATGAGATAGCTCTGGCTACTATCGTGATTGGCGCTGATGCGAGCCCTTAGATACCTGTCACGCCTATCCCAACCTATATGCGTTACTAGCATCTACTGCATTAAATTGTCAGTGTAGATGTGGACGGCGCGTCACCTGTATATGTCGGGATCATTTTGTTTCTCTCGGATTGAATTTGTTTAATAATTTCATTTAAAACGTGGACGAGTGAGTGAAACACAAATTAATCGAATGGGATCTTGAAAAGCACAAATGTGGGAAAAATGGGTTGGAATTTGTTATAATATCCTAAGAATTATATTGATTCAAAGTAGCTCAAAATTATTTTAAATTGCAGTTATTTTTTGCAAATGCGAATTTTATAATGTGCAAAGAATAATACACATGTTTAGTTATTTCTATAATAATTCTTATATAAATGTGATGACTTATATTATCCTTTCCAAATTTGATAAAAACTATTTATAGATTTATAACTTAAATTTTCAATAAATCATGCGAGAATAATCGACGTCGTTTAATAACTTAAATATATTAGATCTGGTTTACTAAAATACTGGGATATTTGCCATTCCTATCTATTGCATACATAGCATCAGTATGCCGGATAGCCACCGTCCGCATCTAACGCTAGCTAACTGATAGATACTGGCCGCGCCTATCCAAGATGGTTCGGCTCAAAATACTACTAACATGCGGAGCACACAACCATCTAGCATGCGGAGGTTTACAAGAATATGTTGACGGCAGCTATCCTTTGTTTTCAGTGTACCTCAGCTTCCGAATTTTTTTTGGAACAACTTTAAGTATGTGTGATTTCGAAAAAAAATGTTCTTAATCCCAATTTTGGCCTCTGCAATTTTGTATACAAAATTCTGCGCGCTGACATCACATGAAGCTAATACCACCATATCTGTAACTTTGAAATTGTTCATTCAATCAAATCCAGGTTTTTTTTAGAAATTAAGGGCTGATAATACTCTTTACATCACGTCTGAAAACAAAGGAGTATGAAATTAGTATTACTTAATGCCACTTTTAAAATGTATTATCAATATTATTATTATGAAAAATCAATTAGTAAAATCAATATAAGAATTGAATAGTCACAAAATATATCATGTTTTTAATATCGCTAAAATTTTTTTTACTGAAAAATTATAAAGAAGGATGTAATAGTTTTTGGTTTGACTGGTCCATGTTATGTTTCATTAGAAAGGTATATGGCATATTTTGCTCCCCGGTGGAGAGTATCTTTAGTACATATGGACATCGTTAAAATTCCTTATCATTACTTAAATTATTACGTTCAAACAACATTATCAGATCCCACATGAGACGTGCGAATAAAATATGATCAAAAAAGTGATTGATATTCGATAGTGCGACATATGATTATACAAACCATATAAAATCAATTATTTTGATATCCGAATTTACATTCTTATTCTGATTTGTCTTCATACTGAATTAAATGTAACGTATAACAATCCACGAATGTACTTAACGGGTCAAGGTCAATGTTTGATAAGACATTTGCCAATTTTCACTAAAACGATAATGCACTATAGTAAATCCCAGAAATTTTTTATCTGAAGTTGGATAAGAACGTTGCAAACCATTAAAAACTACTATTATCCTATGTCGGACAATTTTAACCCGACTCGCGATAAAAGCTATTTGACGTCGAATGATTATATTTCTATGAAATAAAACATTATTATCTATTAAATTATTATATGACAAATAATTTTTATCTGTGGAACCCAAATAGTTGATTAAACATTTACCGCATTGTTATAAGCAAATTGTATAAAAAAGATTACACCACAATGCTTACTGCGAAATGGTATTAAAAAAAGTTTAACCCTTGTGTGCACACCCAACTTTATCCACGTTGTCCGCACACCCAGAATACCCGTCCGTGTACCTACCTCTCTTTTTTGAATTTTTTAAATATGTATGCGATACAAAATTTTTTTCATTTATTGCAAAAAATCAACATCCGAAGTAAGTGCCAGAGGCATTTTTTTTTAAATATACATACTGTAGCTCGTTTAAAAGGAGAAGCGAAGGTGTTGCCGTGAGTGGATACAGCCTGCGACATCGCTGTAGTCAGTGCAAATCGTCTTTTTCTGAAGTGCTGATGTGTAAACACAGATGTCAAGAATGTGACTCTCATGTGCCCTATCAGTACTCAACCCATTTTACGTAAAAAAATCAAATATCTTAATAAGGAACTTATAATTCACTGAAAATTGAATTTTTTATATGGTGGGTGCCCGGGTATCCTGGGCGTGTTCACCAATAAGGTATATTTAAAGTCGATTATTTTTGCAAAAAAAATCTTAAATGAACTATATGCACGATTTGCTTACAATTAAACCAAATAAAGATGATCTGGAGGCCCGAAGCGGAATTTTTTTTATTCCTGTTACAAGCAATAATGTACAGTGGTGGGTACACGGGCACCCGGGTGTGCACACAAGGGTTAAATAAAATTAAAAGTTGAACATGAATTAATAATTGTGTATAAAAATTGTAATAAACAGATTTCTAATCAGATAATTTACTAATGGAGAGATTCTTGTATTGTTTTGCCAGAAGAATCAAGTACTAGTATTTTGTCAATACAATAGTTGCCCTTTGTAATAATACGCTATCAGAAAACAATTGGGTATTCTGTAAAAAATTAATAAATAAATGCATCTTTCGGCCATTCATCAGTAGATCAGTTTCGATTTCTTATTATAATCAACTCTATAATTGATTGATAGTCATTTCATAGAGATTTTGCTTTTGAATCACAATCATTCATTATTTAAGCAAATTGAATGAAAAAATGCAAAAGCAATGCATAATCTCCCCAATGGTGCTCTGCTGTAGATACGTTGCTTTTCAATTATAATTCTTAATTATTTAAACCAATTTAATTTAAGAATGTATAATTTAACTTGTTTTCTGCTAATGGATCCTTTCTTAATTATTTAAGGACTTTTTGCTCATGATTAAGGAAATCGGCCTGGTCATGATTGTTTTTTGCAAATGACCAGCAGCTTCGACAGACGTATAATTTATTCAGTGTAAACATTGAAACAAATATACTTAAAACTGGTCACATGATGTGTAGGATTTTTAGATTTTTTAAAATAAACATTAATTTTCATTGATACTTATTTTACTATTTGATTGATATAAATCATCGCCCTTTAACAGAACATTAACAGATTCTCTAATAGTTTTTGTTTATAAAATTGGAAACAATGTAGCAAACAATTTTTTTAGATTTTCGTGAAAATCTACACAGAAAAAAATTCTAGTCAAAATATAAAATAAGATATAAAAAATTTGAAAAAACATGGTTTCGTTGAACCTTTCTGTGCACCCCGGTGAAAACTAAGGAATGTAAAGAGATAATTCTTGATTCTTGATTCTTACAATGTTGTATGTATTGTGAATAACCAATCAGTTGCACTTGTATGTTTATAAAAATTATTTTCTTCTTAGAAAAATACAAAAGACTTTACGATAATCGAGGCAACCACATTCTCAGCGCGGGACTTTGCTGGCACCACTGCTACACGTGCAACGGGACCTTCTCTCGTACTCAGGTAGTTTACACAGTCCCTAATAGACCGTGAACCCACAACGCAAATGGCAACGTGATACGGATAACGCCAATTTTTACCTGAGAGGTTTGTCTTATGACGAGGAACGTAAAAACGTGACTCGGATAAGGGTGAAAATTGGTGTACATGTAAGGGGATGACGTAAGAAATAGCACCTCTGCATTGCCAGGTACTTACCTGTATGCAAAAGTGTTGCCAGGCGGCTTCAAAGTAGCCGAAAATTCAGGTGAAATTTCTTGATATTGATTTTACGCGAAAAATTTCAAACAAAAGTTAGCCTATTCCCAGAGATGCATATTTTCATTATTATGTCATTTCTTAATGAAATTGATGCATTTAGAGAAAAAATCGATTAAAGAAATGCCATAAAAGTAAAAAGCCGTTTTTTTTTTTAAAGTAATTTGCTCGAAAATGTTGAGAAGAGAAAAGATACTCCTTTACAAGTGTACTCCAACATTATTAAGAAATATTTTATCCAAATGGTAATATTTACCAAGTTATGCGTATTTTAAATCTTTTTCCATTGTTTCCTTTACCTGTTTTATCTCTAGCAATTCAAAAGAAGGTGTGCTTAAAATTAGTACGCGATTAGTGTAAGATTTGTGCAAAAAGTTTGCGTCATCCACTTCGAGGTAAAACAATAACTTATTCTGTTATAAATAATAATAAAGAGAGTCGCGTTCTCATCTTCTGATGATCGTAGAAGGTTGTAATAAAGCTGAATATGATTCTAAAGATTAAATAACACAATCGCTTTACTTCAAAATATCAATTATTTATTGTTGTTAAAGTTTATATTGTGTCGTTGTAATGTGTGCGATCTTTAATACCGTGATGAAAGTTAGTTTCCTGGGCCCAGCGTGGCCCATTTTACGTTCCTCATCATAAGACGAACCTTTCAGATGAAAATTGACCTTATCCGTGTCACGTTGCCATTTACGTTGTGGGCTTACTGTCTATAAGCTCTGATACAAAAAAGGGATACAGGTGCCTTGGTTACCGTAACATCTTTTGTATTTTTCCATGAAGAAAGTAATGCTTTAAACATTCAAGTGCAAATTTTTGCTAATCGAAAATACATAAAATACTGTCAGAAGCCAAAAAAGTGTAATTTGCGTCAAGAATTATCTATGTACGTACTTTAGTTTCGGAGATGACACCTCCCTACGTTTTTGTTAACAACTTATTAACAAATAATTATTTTTGGCTCTAAATTTCACCATTGTGCACAGAAAGGATCAACGAAGACATATATTTTTTCCGAATTTTTATAATTTATTTTTAGAGACTTTCACCGTTTCTATTCAATGTAAAATAGGTCGTAACTAAATCAAGATAGGTAATTGCTGACGTGAAATCTACCAGTATTTTGATTTATGCAGTCAGAATGTTCCAAAGGTGCATATTAAAAGATTATGATTGTTTATTTAACAAAAAATGTGAAATTTCGCATGATTTTTATTCGAGTGATACTTTTTTCTCGAAAGCGCTTGAGGATTATTAAAGTTAGGGAATTCGTCGCTTCCTCTGACCCTATTCTTTAAAATTTACGACAAGGTTGTTCGAAATTCAATATGGCAGCTTGCAAATGGCGGTTCAAAGTAAATTTATTTTTCATATTTCTGTTATTTTCTTCTAAAAAAATGTATTTGTTTCAATCTCCATGAAAATTCATATATATAGGGGTTTTTCGAAGCGCTGATTAAAAATCCGGCATCCGATTTTTCAAATTCAATATGGCGGATGCAATATGGCCGCCAAAGAATCAATAATTTGTCGAATTTTCATGAAAATTTGTATGCAGGGATTTTTCGGGTCGCTGATTGCGAAATTTTTTATATTTTGGCGGCCATATTGGATGCACCATCCTTAATTTGGAAAATCTGGTACCGGATTTGTAATCAGCACTTTGAAAAACCTCACTATATGAATTTTAATGAAGATTGAAATAAGTACATTTTTTTAGATGAAAATAACAGAAATTTCGAAAAATCTTGTCGTAAATTTTAAAAAGTACGGTCGGAGGTCGCGAAAATTCCCTAACCTTAAGAATCCTCAAGCGCTTTCGAGAAAAAAGTATTACTCGAAAAAGAATCATGCGAAAATTCGCATTTTTTTTAAATAAACGATCATTACTTTTTTATTATGCATTCTTGAAAAATTCTGACTGCGAAAATCAAAAGACCGGACTATTTTACGTCAGAATATACCAATCTTGATATTCTTACGACTGATTTTACATTGAATAGAGACGCTGAAAATTTTTTTTAAACGCGTCCACTTGGGCAATGGGTTAATAAATTATTAATACTTGCTTATTTTTGGCTCTAAGTTTCACCATTGTGCACAGAAAAGGTCAACAAACCTACTTGTTAAAAAAATTTTCATAATATATTTTCAATTTAATATTTGTTCAATTGTTTTCAATTTAAATATTTTTAGTGTTATTTATTCTTTTATGATTATAAACTTTATTGATTATTTTTTTAAAATTCTGTAAGGCTTCGAGATAAGTAATTCAAGTAAATAGATAAAAAGGACAGTACATAGTCATTTCTGACTCAGACCAAGGTATATTGGCCCAACTGCGGATCCACCGGTCGATTCCCGCGTGGAGAAGGTTCAATGGGTGAATTATGGCTGAACAATGGCATAAGCATGGGTCAGCCGTGGGGTGAGCGTAAGTTAATTTTGGGTTGAGCGTGGGTTAACCGTGGGGTAAGCGTGGAGTTAGCGTGGCTCAAGATTGCGTCAAGGATCATCTACGGTGGTCCCACGCATGTCCCATAATTATGAAAAATAAGTTAAGCATGGCTAATGGCCACTCTGCCATGCTTCGCCTGTGGTCGAGCGTGATTTGGTTGAAATTGAACTTTGGCAAAATTTCCGAAGATGGACACAATCTTCTAAATTTTCCTCATTTTTTAGAAAGGATTGGTTGGACACGCTAAAGACAAATGAATATTTTTAAGAACATGCAAGTGTCAGAGAAAATTAGCTTGGGTTCAATAAGTAAACCTTAGGTTTGCCAATAGTCTGCACGTTTCTGAATGATAAGTTCACTATCCGGGAGCGCCGGGTCGCACACCAGGTAGCTTAGAACGTATTCTAAAAGAACTTTTTAAGAATTTAAATTGTGGTAACTGCCAAAATAACTACCAATGGTGAGTCGACGATCCGGGTGAAACGGATCGAGCACCAGGTACTTTATTACGCATTCTACGAGGAATAAAAAATTTAACTTTGTGAATAACGAAAAAAATTTCATATGGCTAGTCGACGACCCAGGTGCACCGAGTTACGCACCAGGTAGTTTAGCGCGTATTCTACGAGAACTTTTCAAGAATATAAATTGCGCGAACTGCCAAAATAACTACCAATGACGAGCCGGCAATCCGGGTGAACCAAATCGCGCACCAGGTAGCTCAGCTTTTTTAAAATTATATTCTCACAACAGCCAAAATAACTACCAGATGGTATAAATATCACTCGGGTTGTTGACTCACCATTTGAAATTTCTTTAGCTATTGAAAAAATGAAAAAAATTTAAGTTCTTGTAGAAAACGTGCTAAAGTAACTGATGCGCGGTTTGGTACACCCCAATCCTTGACTTACTATTTGGAATTGTTTTGGTTATTAAAAAAATTTAAATTTTAAAATAGTTCTCGCAAATAACGTTTTGAATAACCTGGTGCACAATCCAGCGCACAAGGTCGTCGACTCACAATTGGTATTAATTTTAAGAGACGAGACAGTTTAAATTCTTTAAAAGTTCTCGCATAATACGTGCTTAACTACCTGGTGTTCGATCCGGTTCACGCGGATCTTTGACTCAGCGTTAGTAGTTGTTTTGGAAGTTGGCGAAATTTAAATTCTTAAAAATTTCTCGTAATTTGAAATTATTTTCGTTATTCAAAAAATTTAAATTTTTTAAAAGTTCTCGGAGAGTACGTATTAAATTACTTGGTGCTCGATCCGGTGCACCCGGATCGTAGACTTATCATTGATAGTTATTTTGGCACTTAGCACAATTTAAATGCCTAAAAAGTTCTCGTAGAACACGTAATAATCTATCTGGTGCTCGATCAGGTGTAACCGGATAGTCTACTCACAATTTTTAGTTATTTTGGCTGTTGGAACAATTTAAATTCTTAAAAAGTTCTCGTAGAATACGCGCTAAACTACCTAGTGCGTGACCCGATGAATCCGGGTCGTCGATTCACCATTTGGAATTGATTTCGTTATTCGCAAAATTAAATTTTTGTTTCATTTGTCGTAGCATATGTAATAAAGTACCTGGTGCTCGATATGCTTCACTCGGATCATAGACTCAGCATTGGTAGTTATTTTGGCGGTTGGCACAATTTAAATTCTTGAAAAGTTTTCGTAGAATACGTGCTAAAATACCTGTTAAGCGACACGGTGCATCCGGGTCGTCCACTCATCATTTGGAATTGTTTTCGTTATTTAGAAAATTTTAATTTTTTAGTAGGATACATATTAAACTACCTGGTGCTCGATCCGTTGCACCGGAGTCTTCGACTCACAATTTTTAGTTATTTTTGCTGTTTCATAAATTTCAATTTTGTAGAAGTTCTCGTAGAATAATCGCTAAACTACTTGGTGCGTGACCCGGCGCACCCGGATCGTCATATCACCATTTGGAATTGTTTTCATTATGTAAGTAATTTTAATTTTTAATAAATTCTCATTTAATATGTATTAAACTGCCTGGTGCTCGATCCGTTGCACCCGGATCATCGACTCGCAATTTTTAGTTATTTTGGCTGTTGGAATAATATAAATTTTTAATCAAAGTTCTCGTAGAATACTCGCTAAGCTATCTGGTATGTGACCCGGTTCACCAGGGTCGTTGACTCCTAATTTGGAATTATTTTCGTTATTTTTAATGTTTAAATTTTTTAAAGTTCTCGTAGAATACGCAATAAAGTACCCGGATGGTGAACTTATCATTTAGAGACGAGCAGACTATTGGCAAACCTCATGTTTCCATTTTTAACGCAAGCTAATTTTATCTGGCACTTAGATGTTCTTAAGAATATTCATTTGTGTTTAGCGTGTCCTAAGTATAGGAGGCGGACAAGTGAAAGGCTTGCGCCATGCTCGTATTCAGCCCTGACTCATGCTTTAGCTAGATATTTCCAAGTGTCTTGCCATGCTTGAGCTATGCAAACTTCTGCCACGCGGTTTCTTAAAAAAATAGCGCAAAGTCGAATAAAAGAAACTACGTGCCCACGGTTAATCCACGCTCACCCCACGCACAGTGGGGAAAAAAGCAACTTTTTTGGACAAAAATCGACCGACATTTTTTTTTTAGAAATGAACGTAAGATTTCCAGTTATAACAAGTAACTGCGGATATATTAAGTCGACTTAACGTAAATTTTTTATTGAACAACAAAGTTACAAATTTTTGTTGCTAAACTTTTCCGTGATATTATTTTTTCTGAAACTTTCAAATTCATTAAAAAAGGTCATAAATCAATTAAATAAGTAACTAAAAATAATTTGCAGTGGGTTAGAGTAACCACAAAAATTGTTAATAATGTTATAAACAAATTAATTCACAAAAGTAATTTTTTCGCGATTCACAATGATAAGCTAATTTTAACCCATAGCTTTTGTATAAAGTATCACAGATAATGATGTGTGCTTACAATAAGTTAGGAATAGATAATAATTGCCAATTATTTAAACAATTTTTATAAAAAAATGCACATTTTGACCATTTTTTCATGAATAGCTCTGATTTTTTTTTCGGAATCAATGCAAAATGTCTTGCAAAAGACTTTTTTGCAGAATGAACTGAAAATGTTTTGGTAAAGACTGTTTGCAAATAAATCTTTCTTTAAATAAAATAAAACAAATGAAGCAAACAAAATCAGGCACGACTTGAAGTTGCTGCAGCTGCAAGTAAATTGTTTTTGGTATCGACTATAACTAAAAACAGTTTAATTTAGCAGGAGCAACTTAAAGTCGTTGTTCATTTGTTTTTCTGCATTTGTTTTATTTTGCTTAATGGAAGACGCTCAGAAATAGACTGCGTGTTTCTACGGAAATATTGAAGAAATCCTTTGAAATATTTTTTACATGGAATACAGAATAAAAAATGAGCACTTATGTGACATCATTTGGAATAGCGATCCACAATCAAAATGTAATAAAAGTAGATTTGATTTTGGATAATATTAATGCTACGTCTTCTCTTGATGAAAGTCAGTTAATGGTTATAAGAAAAAAATTGGTTGACTCTTTTATGCCTTTGTATAATAGAAAATGGAAAAGTGTCTGTAGGAAAAAAGCACTGTTTGTTCAAAATCATGCTGCAGTCTTAGAAGCTGAGTTCAAGGTACCTTTTCCTTGCCTATCTATCCAAACAAAAGGTTTAACTAATGTTCTAAAGTGAGGAAGACCATGATTATCAATTGAAGATGGATCCGAAAAGACGAAGAAAAGTCGCGTCCAAGAACTTGCTTCAAATTATTGCAAGGAAGAATTATCCAAAGCACTTTCATTGATCAAAAATGAGTCCGATAGTGAATCTGGGATGCAGTTTCGTAAGGAAGATGATGACGAGAATAAATTGCAAAGAATCTTAGCAATGTACGTGGATTAAGGTATGTCCAAGAGGAAATACGAAAAGCTAACAAAGTACAATGAAGAAATAACTGGCAATGATTCATATCCGCCGTATTTAAAGATCTCCGAAGCGAAAAAAGCTTGTTATCCAGGAAACGGTGAGCATATAGAGACATCTAATTTAGGAGCAAGTGTCTATTTCATAAGTTTACTAGGTCATACAGTTAAGCGAATCTTGTTGGGAATAGAAAAAGATGATCTCGCTAATCTTTTTGGTAAAAAAAAGTGCTCTTTGGAAAGTGGGGTATGGACGGTGCTTCTGCGCATCAGATGACACGGCAAAAGTGGTCAAAGAATAGTAATGATGTGGATGCAAACGATGAATCTTATAACCGTTATTCTGAGAGTGAAGAAAACATCAGCTATCACAAGAGCCTTTTCACGGAAAAATCTTTCTTTTTGATTTCCTACGTCCCTTTTCAATTAAAAGTAGATGATGATATTATTTGGACGAACAAAACACCTTCATCTGTCAATTTCTGTAGGACAATTAAATTTAATTTCCTTAAAGAAACTGATTCTCTTGTAAAGAAAGAGTACAACTATCACATAAAGCTGCTGGAAAAAGTTCGTACCTATTCCATTGGTGTCAGTGGAATGAGTTATGATATCAGCTTTGACTTGAAGTGTACGATGATTCCTGGAAAGGTATGTAATATTCTAACTGGACAGAAAGAATCTTCTCGCTGCAATATTTGTGCAGTTGGATCAAAACATGTTAACAACTTACCATATGTAGCTAAAATTCCATGCAATGAGGCATATTATAAATTTGGTCTCTCGACGTTGCATGCCTGGATTCGTGTTCTGGAATATTTGTTACATGTTTCCTACAATATGGATTTTAAAAAGTTTCTTGCAAGAAAAAAGAAAGAATAGGAAATGAAAAAATCAAGAAAGGAACGTATTCAGATACAATTAAGATCCGAACTGGGTTTAACAGTTGATGTGGTGAAGCAGGGTTATAGAACAACAAATACCAAAAATGTTGCCCGTTCCTTTTTAGGAAAAGCTAAATCGGTTGCTAAAATAACCGGTTTGGATCAAGATCTGATCACCAGATTTTACGATATATGACAAGTTATAACGTGCGGAAGGATAGTTAATTGTGCGAAATTGAAGACTTACTGTCTGGAAACCGCTGATCTTTTCACAAATCTTTATCCTTGGTATAAAATGCCACCATCAGTACATAAGCTGCTTATTCAAGGAAGTGATATGATTTAATCTTTTGAGCTACCAATTGGTTGATATTCAGAAGAGTCGCCAGAGAGAAACAATAAGATCTTTAGAAAAGTTAGAGCTAATAACAGCAGAATGTCTGGCAGACAAATGACGAACCTAGATGTTCTTCATCATCTTCTGCTCCATTCGGACCCTTCAATAAGCTTTTATAGAAGCTCGATTCTTACTTACTGCAGCATGAATGCCTACCTAAAAACGGCCCTTTTCAGGGCCACATGAGTCAAAAATGGCTGAAAGTATCATTATCTTCAATGAGTGAGCTCGATTCTTACTTATTGAAGCACGTATGCCTACCTGAAAACGGCGCTTTTCAGGTCCACATAAGTCAAAAATGGCTGAGACTATCACAATCTCCAATAAGTGAGCTCGATTTTCACTCACTGAAGCACGAATGGCTATAAACAATATGACAGCAAGGATTCTTTTGCAAGATATTTCAAATTAAGTCCGCAAAAAAATCAAGCCTATACATACAAAAATGGTCAAAATGTGCAATTGTTTATAAAAATTGTGTAAATAATTATCAGTTTTTGTCAGTATTAAAAATAGAATAGCAAAGAGTCTGTTGCAAGATATTTCGAATTAATTCCACAAAAAATCAAGCCTATAGATGAAAAAATGGTCAAAATGTGCATTTGTTTATGAAAATTGTTTAATTAATCAACACTTTTCGATCACTATGAAAAATATTACAGCAAGGTGTTTTTGGTAAGACATTTCAAGTTGATTCCGCAAAAAAATCATATTAATGAAAAAATGGTCCAAATGTGCATTTGTTTGTACAAATTGTTTAAATAATTGGCAATTATTATCTTTTCCTAACTTATGTAAGCGCACATCGTTATCTGTGATACTTTATACAAAAGCTATGGGTTAAAATTAGCTAATCATTGCGAATCACGAAAAAATGACTTTTGTGAATTAATTTGTTTATAACATTATTCACAATTTTTGTAATATTTTCTAACCCAGTGGAAATTATTTTTAGTTACTTATTTAATTGACTTATGACCTTTTTTAATGAATTTGAAAGTCTTGGAAAAAATGGTATCACGGAAAAGTTTAGCAACAAAAAGTTGAAACTGTGCCACGGTTGAACCACGCTTATGCCATTGTCTCGTATTCACGTACAAAAAAAAGGTAGGCATACTTTTTCAGCGGCTAATTATTTCAGGTCTCATTTTATTCAGATGCAAACACCGTTTCTCAACCCACTCTACAGGTATCGAAACTCGAAGTTTCCATAGATGCGCTATGAAAAATAATATGTATTACTAGGAATGTAACACAACGACCGCAACTCGTGTGAATGCAGTTCTCGCTCCGCTCGGGCAGCACTAATTACAAGGTCACTTTCAGTTTCATAATATAAGGATTTCCCAGATCCCGAGATATATACCCTGACGCCATGTTGGATCTCAAATTAAATTTAATAAGGATTCCATAGATAACAGAATTCAAATACACACTAGAACAAAATCACGAATTATTTTTTGAAATATACGCTTATAATTTAACCAAAGAGCACTCTGATTAAATTTTTTTGTTTAATCTGGCCGCTGTTTGAGCACATTCTCATAGCGCGCTGTGCGAGCAGCTCGTTGCGCTTGCCAGTGTGAGCGCGACTGTTTCTCTCACTTGGTAATCGACAATGTATTTACCTCGCGCTACGCGCTCTGTTTTTGTGTTTTCCCCAAATTTGTTCACAGACTTTTTAAAATTAAAGTTCAAAGCATCAATAACTACTGTAATTTTCTGATTGTGAATTCTGTTTTGTTGAAGCTCCTTCGGCTTTAACGAACGCATTCTCATTATGTGTCTCGTGCTTCGCCCTCGATATTGTCCCAAACGTGAAATTTTCTGCATTATATTCAACACTTGTGTATCAAATGTATTAATTTTTCATTTGTTCTTTCATGTACCGAGCGTTTTTCCGAAAAAAAAATTTTTATTTTAAAACTTTTTTACAATTAAAAGAAATTATACCCATCTTAACTCAAAAATATTAATAAAAAATTTCTTAATCTTTTTGGGCAAAACAACTTTTGTCTATTAATTTTTTTTTCGTATCTTGTGTCGCTTTTTAAAAAATATATTTTTTTATTTTTAATGTTCTTTTATGAATAAAAGGAAAACTATGTGTTTTATAATAAAGTGATCCTTAACAAATTTGCAGATATTTTGCGATCTAAATTTGAATTTTCGAGTTTTTCCAAAAAATCAACCAGTTTTCATGATAATCTTATAGGGCTTTAAAACTGTAACGATTTTTTAGTCTTTTTTCATATCGTGCGTTGTTAGAATATACATATACTAGCGGCTCATATTATTAGAGCCATACCAAAAAAACTGTTTTTCTTTTTAGTTTAGGATTAAATAAACCAAGATGAAAATATTCAAATATGATGATTTAATTTACTCATTCATTATACACTATATTTAAATCTAAATACGAACTTACATTATGAAAACTTCAAAATATTTTATTTTGATAAAAACTCTGCAAACAAAAATAATTATAAAACTTATGAAACTTATTGCAAATACAAAAGAAACGTTATTAGAAAGCTACGCATCATATATTTCAAAAATACTTACTCGAACAACACGACTGGTAGATGTCAACTGCTGTGAATTAACTATGACTAAAGAAGGTCTACGTAACAAACTGCGCTACTACAATGTTGCCAAATAAAAATGTACAATCTGAAAATATGCTTATTTCATAATAGTAATGAAAAAACCAGCTGGAAATAAGTTTTGAAATAAAATAAATCAGTTTAATTGAGAAATTCAGTATTTTATGAGGTGGCTCTAATAATATGAGCCACTACTGTATATACTGTATATCTGTATATAGAATTTTTAAATCTTGAAGGAAAGAGGTCTGAAAAATTTTAAAAATGCTCTAACTTTTTCAATATTTATCCAAAATAGCTGGCTAACTAATATGACCTTCAAAGGCCAATCTAATAGGTAAATTTTATCAAAAGTAATCGCACTCACAAATAGACGTATAAACATCAAAACAAACATAGACACAATAATTCATACATGCATGCATGCATACGCATATACGCATTCGTAAAAACTGCTTTTCGGGTTCAGAGGGTCTCAAAACGTGGACATTTGAAAAAAGGGGTTGGGGGGGGGGGGGGTGTCAAATTTTACACAAATCTAATACCTTCTCTGATCAGAATGTAAAAATACATCTGTGATTCCCTATGAGTACGTAGAGCGTGGTATTTTAAACTGATAAAATATGGGCCAACGCATGTCTGCTGAGCAGGATCTCGGGAAGAAAGAGGCACAAGCAACATAGTCAAAACTAAAGTGAAGCAAAGGATATATACCCTTCTGATAAAACACCACATGGGCCAGTATAATAAAAAATCTTCTTCACTTGATACTTACCTGGTCAAGATCTTAATATCTTTAACCTATATTTGTATTTTTTGTATTTTCACTTTTTATGCTAGTTGCTACATTAACCCGTCAGCGCCCCTGGGTGCCATATGGCATCGCTGCGAACGCAGACGCATAATTATTTTTATCGCTCGTGATTTTGAATTTCCCGCGGTGCGA
>NC_046664.1:101904845-101913504 GCF_010883055.1 Belonocnema kinseyi | reverse complement strand
ACAAAACCTTGCACGTACTGTATCTATACTTAAGTGATCATTATACTTGAGTTTGAACGAAATCTGAGACAAAAAAAACCTTGGGCGCTGACGGGTTAATTAATTTTATTGATGCAGATACTAGAATTGTTGAACACGTGCTATAAAATGGGGAGAGTCGATTTGGTCGGTTTATGGCATAATTTATTTTTGTTTAAAAAAATTTTTAAACATTTTTTTAGTATCTACGATTCATCCCTAAACGGACCACCCTCGCCCCCGGAGTTTCCCCCTAACACTCCTCAAATACTGAAAATGCCATCACTTGCTAACACAATTTTTGGAGAGATTCATCGCTGTAAAACTGGTATTTTCTTAATAAAATACACTATCAGCTCCCTAGTAATTACCTCTACACTTATTTATCATTTGATGCATTTTTACCCCCCTTTATGGGATTGAGACGGTGTTTTTACTAGTTATTCATGTGCGAGGTATACAAAATATCTAAGTTTTATCGGCAGCTTGACCAGGGGGTATTCTAGGGGTTTTGGGGTCGCTGATTCCGAATTTGAGGTCCATTAACCTATACCAAATTAGGTTCAAGGTCATTTTAAGTCATAAAGCTGATGAAGAAATCCAGAAAAATGGATATATAGGTTTTGGGGGTTTTATTTATTAAACATGATATTGTATTTTCTATTGTTTTTATAAAAATTTAATTTTTTGATTTTTAATATTATTTTTTTCGATTGAAAAAAATGCTTTTTAAAAACATTATCTCTAATCAAATGTGACCAAAAATCAAGACGAATTTTGAAGATAAAAAACAAGTGTTTGAATGAGACATTCGTTTCGCATTAATTCGTGGATCAATATTTGGCATTTAATTAATATAATTCCGTCGTTAAACCCTGAAAAGATATCAGATTTACGTGAAAAATGCAAATCTAAAAAAAAAGTTCTAAGTCGGTATTACTTTGGGCTTGCATGATTAGTACGTTGCAAATATTTTGGGAAATTTAAGTTATATACATTTATAAATTTATTAACCATTTTTTAAATTACAATATTCTAATATTAGAGACGAACACAGCGACTCTGACAGGCATCACTGGCGACTAAGAAAGGTGAGTTTTGAGGTAAGAAACAGCGCCTGAAAAACCTCAGTAATCCATTCATCAATGCCAATCCTGTGCCAAATACTGCTTTGGTAAAAAGCATATTGAATAAATTACTTAAAAACGTAGATACTTGAGTTGATTCATTGGTGATAAGTATAAATAAATCACATAATAATTTTCTAAATTGATTCAAAGCATTATATACATTCAGAACATTCTAAATAATTATTTATATTTTAAACCGCAGTAAATAGAGCATCCGCAGTAATAACCACACATATTGTACGCGTCACATAGCAAAATGAATAATAAAAAATGGGCAGATGTTTCTTAGGTGGACAGCTTTTGTATATTCATGTTCTTCGTACCTTGTGCAATTTATAGAAAAAAATATTTTTATTTTCAATGTAATTTTTTACGATTAAAATTAAAAATATGTGTTGTGTCAAAAAATGATACATGATCATTGTTAGATTTTTTTGAGCAAATAATTTTTGTTTATACTATTTTTTTTCTATCTTATCTAGGTTGACCGCAAAATGGAATTTTTGATTTTTTACTATTTCTTTGTGGGTAAAATCAGAACCGTTGGTCAAAAGGCACGTTATCGAATTTGGCCTTTATTTCTGGTCCCTAAAAATAAATATGAAAGCTCAGTTCAATGCGGTTAGTCTTTGAATGTTATCCAGTATACCAACGACAACGATAACAATGAAAATGACGAAAAACACACATTTATGTATAACCGTTTTCAGATTTAGGGGTTCTCTAAACTTGAACTCTCTCAATCTGAATCAGTGAAATTTCACTGATTCAAATAGCTAGAAATGGGTCACTAACAATCAGTGAAAAGTTACTCATTGATTCAATGAAATGGTCACTTTTGAGAGTTGACAGCACTGCACCATGTCAATTTAGCAATAATAATAAAATAATATTTTAGTACATTAAATCAAAGAATCATAGTAAGAACTTAAAACCCATAAATATAATCAAATATTAAAAAACGTGAAAAGTATCGATGCTTTTAAATGACAAACAACCTCACACATTACTTTAATTTCAAGATTGGACTGTCATGTACATACCCCTTAAGTGAGTACTTCCTATACGAGTTAGAGTACATTTTTCCCGTATTTAATTCAGCAGACTTACGGCTCGAAAATTAAAAAATTTATTGCATTAAGGAGTTCTTCTTGCTACTTAAGTAAAAGAGTAATAACAACGCTTAACTTAAAAATTTGGAGGTTATGCTTGATATAATTTAATTGGTGTTACTGAACTGATTAGCTAATTAGTCTGAAATAACTGATTAATCAGTGAAATGCTTAACTACCATTTCAATCAGTGAATTTTTCACTGATTCATACTTAGAGAGAAGATTTAAAAAATTCCGCAATAGTCAGTTTTCAAATAAAATTAATACTTTTTCACTGTGATGAGAATATAAAAATGTTAGCATCCTTTTTGAACAAGCAAGGTTTAGTTTGATTACTCGATATCGCAAAAATGATAAAAATTAAATAAATTTGAAAGATATTATATTTTATGCAATTTGTAGCACAGTATAGTCTAGACCCTGCTCATCGTTTATTTTTAAATTCGTATAGTTTTTAATTTTTGATTTATAAGTAAGAAATTATGTAAATATTAAAAATGTAGCTACATAATAAGCTTCAAGTTTGTTTATTTTAACGAGCCGAATTGATTGATGTATTCAGATAAACTCGATGACCAAATGACATTATGATATGTGTAGATTTTACCATTTTTCTAACGTTGCTAGGTGAAACATTTCTTAATTTTGGTAATTAAGTAATAAGTACTAAGTTTTATGATACATATATGCATAAGCTTTCAATTTTTTAAAAATAGACACAGACCAAATTCTCAACCTTTGAAAAAGACCAATATTTCAAGTATCAAATTTATTCGTATAATGATTTGAAACAAAATCAATCCTTTCTTCGACTGACAAAATTTATGAATATTAAAACATAAATTTTTTCTGTATGTCTTACGGTCCACATAAATTAAAATAAAATTGAGGCAAAAAACATTTTTTCGAACACAAAATTTATTTGAATAAAAACTCCTTTCCCAATCCTTGACGTTTCGGCACCAATGCGTACCTTTTTAAAAGGTTTTAACCTAAATTTTGATATTTTTACGATTAGTAATATAAAGGAGAACAATCATGATAAATAATTTCGTTGATTAATATACATTTTTCACCAGAGTTTCAGAAGTTAATTAAACATCAGATTAAATTAGAAGAGTAAAAAACATTAGAATACCGATGTCATTTTGGAAATTTTGCAGTGAACAGTTGCTTTCTAAGTCAATTTTTAAAAACTGATGAAAATGTTATTTTGAAGTCTCGAAAGTTAAAGAGACGTTAACTAGTGGAGGACTAAATTAAAAAAAAAGAACTTTATCGTAGATTAGAAAGGACGAAAATTGACAGGTTAGAAATACATGAAGATAGTGTACGTAATGAATACACGTCCATTGATTGCAATCAATGGACAAGTGTTCATTGAAAATACTAATGAGGAAGGGGAAAAATGAGTTTAAATTAAAAATGAGAAGTTTGGTTAATGAAAAGATGACATTATTTTATAATACTTTTATAAATTTTAATAATAATTAGAATCTCTGTACGTAAGTTAACTTAAATCTTGTGAAATTTGTTTATAAAAATAGGCTCAATAATAAATTGCTGATACGTGTTTTTCTCTGTAGCTAATATTTTAATTTTTGAAATCAAAGTAGCGATGAAAAATCCAAGAATATTGTGACAATCCTGTGTTACAATTCCGAACTTCACAATCTCTTTTGTGTTAACCAATTCCCGTTTTTAATCTCCGGCCAGTTCAACCTATCAAGCTTTATTATAACATTTACATTTAATTAGATAAACAACGCCATATAAATTTTTAATGGATTCAATATGTTTTTCATTTATCGAATAATTTTCTAAAGTATTTGTGTTTTTAAAATAAACGTTGATGTCGTTAACTAACTCAAATGGATAGTCATCATATACTAAAGTTGTTTTGAATTGATTTAAATTTTCTTTTCTGAATTGGATATTACATAATTTAACACATATATCTATTAAACTTTTTAATAAACCAATTTTGTGATCAAATAAATTGTGTAAATTATAGTTTATATATCTACCAGACCAAGAAGGTTTTTTGTACCAATTTGTTCATAAATCACCATTTGGAGTTTTTATAATTTGCAAATCAAGATAGTTAATAATATTATTAATCTCATATTCATGAGTGAAATTTATAGAATCTTCAACACTATTGAATTCATTTAAGAAAACTTCAATCTTGTTAGCAGGAACTGCAGCTAAAATGTCATCGACATAATGTCCATATAAAACAGGTGTGAAATCTATAATAATTGTAGAGCTCTTTTTTTCAATAGCTTGTTGAAGAAAATCAGAAACAACTAGAAATAAAGGTGAACCCGCAGGACAACCAAAAATTTCTTTATAATATTTACTGGTAAAGAAGAAAGCAGTACCATTTAAGATCGTTCTGGTAGCTATTAGCATTTCATTTTTTGTTATTTTTTGTAACTTATGATTTAAATGAAGTTTTTCCTCAATGCAATCCAAGGCAAGATTTAGTGGGATGTTGTCAAACATGAACACAACTGGCTTTAGAATATTTGAAATATACTTTGATAAATGGTAAGTGGGAGAACCAACAGTATAAGCAATTATTCTCCAACTCAAATTAGGTTAGTTAATTTTAGTGAGAGCATAAGATTTTACTATGACATTATTGTAATTTTATAAACGGTATGCACATTGATAATTAATTAATCTTTTATTTTCCCATCTAATAGCTATGTCATTTAATTTATTTTCAATATTTGGACCTGTTATGCAAAAATGTTATGCACCTTATGTGGACTGTAAGACTTAAGGAAAAAATCCATAATTTAAAATTCATCAAATTTATTCATGTTAACCAAATCTATCTGAAAACCATCCATAAGTCATGAAAAATAAACTTACTGGCGGCTTTAGAAATCTAACTGTAAGTACTATCTACGCAGCATCTTTCAGATGTAATAAAGTTTTCTTACAAAAGCATTATTTTTGACATGTTGAGCGGGGTGCTGACTGGCCTTGTCCTGAAAACTGACCTGATCATTGTGGGATGTTAATATATACACCTTAAATGTAACCAAATATAACAGAACGAGATGAAAATACCCAAGAGATTTTTCATCTGCTCCCCTTCGATCAGTCATTTATTTTAATAAGAACTAAAATCAGACTTATTTCGAAATAAGTTTTATATACAAGATAAGATTTCCTGACAGTACAATACTTTTTCGGTAGAACTATTTTAGGCTGAAAATAAAACATTTTTTTTACAGTGCATTTCCAGATAGCTCCGGGAAAGTATAATTGTAGAGTCTAAGCATCGTGGTTCAAACCTTTCCAAATACTTGTGGGTTCTGGTACGCTTCAGATATAATAAACTACAATTGTATCAGAGAGATAATTAAAAAATAATAAATGATACATTTTAAATATATTAAATTAATATATAAAATTTTTTTTTCGTGCTAGATTTAAGTGAAAAGATGTTCTTACGCTCAGAAAAATGTTTGTCTGAATCAAACTGTTTCTTTGATATAGGTTCAAACAAATATTTTTTTGATTTAAATACACAATTGTTAAACTCAAACAAAGTTTGTCTCTTATATAGGGTCGAACAAATGTTTTTTTGATGCAAACATTTTTCTGAGTGTAGCGTAAGTGATATCATAGATAGCTTCAAGGCTTTTGAGAAAGTGTGAGAGAGAAATTCCACACGACATTTGTATTCACCTTTTATAAAGAGTTTAAAACTTGTGTCCTCTTAAGTTCACGTAAAATTTTCCGACCACAAAGCCGGTCAGAATAGCGCGAATTTTTTGCACTAATTAAACCGTCTTGGGCTCAGTTTACGGAGAAATTCTGTGTTGTCATTATTGTGCTTGAGTTCTAGCAAGTGGCTGGTGCTGAGCTTTTTGGATTCTTCGAAGCGTGTCGCAGTCTTTCAACCCCGATTTCGCGTGCGTGCGCCTTGTGGATAAAATCATCCTCGCTATCATGGACATCCTTCCCCTCATTCATCTCGTTGCTTCCTCGTTGTTGCAGCTCCGAAGAGCATTCCGCAAGCACACAAAGTCAAAAGTTAATCACAAACTATCCCATTCTCAGTCGTTTTCCGGATTTCAGCCAGTCTGTCTACTTCGTTTTCGACATTTCTAAAAAAAGTTTTCTCGCTCACGAGAACTTTGGGTATTATCCTCTTTTAAAGTTTCTTTATCTCCGGTTCTTTCATTGTTATAAGAGTACTATAATTTACTTTAGTGAATCAATATATTTTAATTAAATAGATAATCAAGAAAAAAGTAAGTCCAAAAAAATTACCACTTTAAAGTTGAAGATAATCAAAAACTGGCTTCAGAAACAAAGATAAAACTATTAATAAATATTTCAAAAATCTGTATAGAATTTGGTTTTTTCATTAGTAGTTAAAGAAATATTGTAAAAAAATGCAAATATTCTGAAATAGCTATTTTTCATCGCGACTCATAAAAGCTTTGTAATCTGCTTTGAAGGGCTGAAATAAAATATGATTGACATTAACGAAAGGTATATAACAATATGAGAATATATGAAGTTTCTGATATACAAGGTTGTTATCTCGTGTGATTTAAATTAGATACAAATCCGCTCCATCGATCGATACAGATTAATGCACGTGATGACAAATACTTCGACATCTTTGACAGTTGAACCTGCGTGTAGCGATAATTATAATCGGACGTCGAAATCAAATTGTGATTAATTTCTCGCCTAGTGAATAAGCGAACGAAACAGTTTCTAGTTTTAGGTAACGATCTCTAAAGAGTTGATGATGTGATCATAGATTCACAGATATTATTTATATCAATGTTAACTAATAAAACTACATAATATATTTAATGTAAAAAATTAAACATAAAGAAAGTATTAAATTTAAAGTTTTATCTGGACAATAAAAAAATTATCAAATTAATATTGATTAATTATTATTAATTCTCCTTCCTTTGCAAAAATTTCCTAAGCATTTTTTATATAGTAACAACCTTTAATTTCTGCCAGCGCTATTTATTTCCTATTGAGAATTACATTTAAAGGGTGGAGGTTCTTAAGTAGTAAAGCGCAATAGTTTCTTATCTTCAGAAGATATTAAAAACGTGTTGTGAATTCAGCAAACAATATAAATTCAAGATATTTTCATGTTCTATTGACGTAAAAAAGGCTTGCCGTCAAACAGTGATCCAGCATTTTCGAAAAAATGAATGAAACAGATAACGTCTTAAAGTTATATTTCATGTCCTTGTTGACTGTCCACATTAATGATTGAGCGGATTTGCAGTTTAAAAAAATATAAATTGATACAAAATTTTCAATTTGGTATAAATACATCTTCTTAAAATTGTGCTTCGATATGCAGTTACTGGGAAATCCGGAAACGTACTCAAAGATAAGTAATTCATAGCAATTCATTATAATTTTACGATAAAAGAAGGAAAACAAAGGAAATTTAAACCTACAAACTAAAAATAATGCCGAGATTTTGAACCGGGCGGGGCGGGGGGATCTCTTTTTATTGTAAATTCAAAGATACAGGCCTAAATAAACACACAAGAGGGGATGTATATGTATGTATATGTATATATATATAAGTCTTTGGTGACGGTCGGAGAAGACGGCCAGATACTAATTTCCATATATCACAACCCTGCTGAAGTCTGGTGACCTTCTCAGCATGAAAACAAAAACACAAACCCAAGACGACTCTCTTGGTTCCAGTTCTACTCCCCCCCTCTCCCAACCCTCCCTTATTAACTGAAGTTTTTGGTGGGACTGACGTTAGAACTACAATCTCCACCATATGACGATTTGATACTTAACTTTGACATGATTTCGACTCAGAAAATAAGCTTATTGCGTAAAGGTGTTAGTTGGGCGTATAATCTAAACAATGAATAATACGAACCACAAAATAGCCTCGGAAAGGACTGAAACTCTTAATGACAAAAGGCATGCACACGGAAAATCTAAAGGTCATGTTTCAGGCGACGAATGGACACTGGGTGTTTGGAATGCTAGGGGAGTAAATGATCTCAAGGTAAAAGAATTGCGTGAAACTATGGACGTGAAGAAACAAGATATTTTATGCGTGCCCGAAACAAAGAAAAAGGGATGCGAAACTAAAGACATAAAAAGCGGCGTGTTGAAAGGCGGATTCGAAATATGGTCAGGAGTAGACTGTGAATCAGAGACTGCTGTGGGCTAGAATGAAAGTAGGAATCAGAAGACTATTTATTATACCATGCTACGCGCCGGTTGATAGTGATCCTAGAGAAGTGAAAGACGTCTTCTGAGACACTTTAAATGACACAATAAACATCTGCGAACATGGGGAAAGAATAATTCTACTAGGAGACATGAACGGTTGGGTGGGCATCCAAAATCAGGA
>NC_046664.1:101893930-101904745 GCF_010883055.1 Belonocnema kinseyi | reverse complement strand
GAGTGGTCGCACCGCGGGAAATTCAAAATCACGAGCGATAAAAATAATTATGCGTCTGCGTTCGCAGCGATGCCATATGGCACCCAGGGGCGCTGACGGGTTTTAAAGTAAACGGACTTAAATTAGTATCTCAAGATGGGAATTGATCTTGTGTTCCTACATATTTTTATATTTTCCAAGCTGTATGTCAGTAAAAATAATATATTAGACCGTCTCGCTGCACCGCGGCCACCGAGTAGCAAAGAAGGCGGCATGATTGCGCGCCGCCCGCCGCTGATCAAAATTGCCCAAATCACCGCCAACGGTCAAAAGTCTGTCGGCGCAACTCTCTTAAGATCTTCACTTTAATAAGGAGAGGAATTACAACACAGTAAGGTAACATGAGCATTGCCAGGACGACAATATTGTCAGGGCTGAAGTTTAAAGTAAAGTCCCCCTTTACAAACTTAAACATTTTAAAGTTTCGGTTAATATTGTAGGACTTAATATTGTATATATATATATTGCATAGCGATAAAAGAGCGAAATGCGTGCGAGGCGAGGCGCAGCGAGGAAGGTTAGGCTATAGAAGCGAACGGATTAGTTATAAGGTGTGGATGGATGGTAGTTTGTAAGATATAATTGTAAGAAAATTCTGTAAAAAATGGAAGTGTGCGCAAGTGAATTTTTTAAAGCCAGCAGGCCGAAAAATAAACGTTTTTTTGGTAACATATGCGTAGTACCCTGAAGCATAAAGCCTGTCATTATATCTGGGTGTTCAATGATCTTCTGAAAATACCTTGCAAACACAAGATGCACACTCGTCAGGTACTTGTACCAGAAGTTGTGCACCATGTCCAGACCTGGAGCTTTCCAATTACTTGCCCTATTCAAGACCGCTGAAACATCTAAAGCTGTGATATTTGTCAGCTGCATTTAAGGGCTATTGCTTGCCCTTGCTTCCTTCAGTTTGAACCACGCAGTGTCCAAATTGTGGTCCAAATTTGGTCGTTGTATTCTTGTTTTATTTAACAGGATTTTTGCATCAAATTGCATCTGTTCCTTTTCCCCCAAACAGCCGACCAGTAGTTAGTCATATCTTCCAATTGAGGGAGTTCGGTGTCTTGCTGGTTATTTTGCTTTGCTCACAGTTCACGATAGAACCTTCTTTCATATGTCTCAAAGTTTCGATTTTGTTGCCTTCGTGCACTACTTTTATTGTACTGACACAGTGTGGCAGTAAGAACATCAAGTGTCTGTCGTTGAGAGTCTATAATCTCATCCAGTATTGCTGGTGTTAATATCTCGATGTGCGGATGGTGAATGATTTTATTCACATGGTTTATCAGTTTTCTGGTTCTATTTCCTTTTTTATATTGAGTTAATTGACCTAATTTGCACCTTACTTTGCTGATATCCATATGTAACCTGATCTTCCATAATGGATCTCGATCCCTTGCTGAGACATCATCGTTGTTAATATCCGGATGTGGTTCTAATGGATCCGGTACCTGATGTTCATTATCTGTTGCACCTTTGCCTTCAGCTTCAATCAAGTCTTCGATGTCCACATCTCCTAAGGCAAGTTCATCAATAGGAAGCTACTATTCCACTTCCATTTTGGTAGCAGCTATTTTAACAGCCGAAAGCAGTCTGTTTACAGATATTGATCATTTTTTATCTCTCAGATTCTGCTCATTTATTTTTGTGGCTGGCTCTGGGTATTCAAGTAAGAAGAGTCTATGATTTTCTCTCCTCACACTTTGCCCAGATTTCTTTGCCAAAAAATAAAGGCGCATAACATTTCTGTTCATATTGTATGTCCATTTTCGTCGCTTTTTTCGTTGCTGAACTTTTGCTTCTGCCTCTGGTTGTATAAGGCCATCCACTTCTGCAGGGTGTGGTTGTGTTGGATCATTAATAGGTTGAGAAAGAAAATCAACTGCTTCTTCTTGACCATTTGACACGACTTTCTCCAACTGATGTTCATTACCATCGTTTTTTCACGCCAAATAAACCTATTGGTTAATCTCTATTGCTCGGTCTTCTATCACGTGTAGACTAGTCCTAAAGTCCTCCACTTTAGCGATAAGATCTCTTAGTGCGACCTTTTGTATATCAGGATACTTTGCAGCAAATTTTGTTCTTAAATTGTATCTTTTTTCCGTTTTCGTTTACAACTGCGCACTTTCGTAATAAGAGACGCAGCAATTTCTCTTTCATTGCGGTATCCCAATGGATGCTCTCCCAAAGGAATGTCTGTTGAGTTGGTTGGCTGCAAATAGCGAACGTTAGCCAAAGCATCCTCAGCAGGCACAGTTGATGTTCCACTGCTTATCGTTTGCCGCAAATGCTCTTGCTGGCCATCTGTTTGATTAGTGAGATCAGCCTGACCATCTCGCCGCTCACAATCCCCACTGTCCCGCATCCTGGGCCTCCAGCTGTGGCTCCAGGGGCGCCTAGAGGATCTTTGGGAAGGGAAATGTATTTCAATATCTTTCATATGCTCTCCATTATTATTTGGGTTTTGGTGTTCTTCTTAGTCCATCTCCTCTTCGTTAATAGCCCATTTGGCATGGGAAACCCTGTCAGTAGCAATGCTACCGCCAAAATAGCCGTCAAAGTCATGAAAGGAAAGCTCAAACTCTACCGCAACATCAACGCAAGAACACCTTCGGTTTAATTATTATTATTATTATAAAAACATTTCAGTGTTAAAATGTTGTCTCAGGCTTATACTGCCCAACATGTCTAAAGCATTTTTGGTTAGAGTTGGGTTTTTTATTTGATCATTTTTGCACGGGGCTGTTCCGTTATATATCATCAGTCATGGAAGCATTTTTATAATGCAATCAAGTGATCTGATGAAAGCGGTCTGGCCAGACATATTGGACAATGCCTGGTTTTTACCCCATCATTGACGGGTTGGGTTGCAGTCAAGTACACGATGGGCGGACCTATAGCTTAAGGTGGGTTCCGAACCACCAGAACCTCGGTAAAGGTACATTGAAAAATTTCTAGAGGTACTGGCTCAGGGATCGAACCCCGGACCTCTGAGGTGAAGTCCGAGTGTCCAATTAACTGAGATTATTATTATTATTATTATTATTTATGTAGAAATGAATAGCGAATACATCATAAAGATGATTTATAGAATAAATAGAAATCGATTACAGGTCTATAAAGCAATTACAGTTTATATGTAGTTGGGATATAAAGGTTATTTTATACTACCAGAGTTGGTTCAGTTGCGTTCTGTCTAGCTATATGCTTACGTACAATCTTTTTCAAAGTTTAAATCCTCAGGCATTTCAATCAAATACATTAACACTTTTAATACCAGCTCTAAAATTCTCAAATATAGCAACTTTCAGTAATATCGGTTTTGTTTTACAATTTTTTTCCACCATATTGAATCCATTACTTTTAGCTTTGACATTTTTACGTCATATTCGTAATCAACGCCCCCGAAAGCAACCAAGAAGTAATTATTAGTCATATGGGCTTCATTTTACGACATTTGTCGCCATATTGGATTCGCCATTTTGAATTTTGACATTTTCATTTTGAATTTGAAATTAGCGACCCTAAAAAACCCCGAATAGTAATTGCCAGAAATTTGGATTTATTTTAGGATATCTGTCCACCATATTAGATTCGCCATTTTCAATTTTGAAATTTGGACTTCGGATTCGATATTCAGCGACCGCAAAAACCCTCGAGTTGTGATTATGAGACATTTTGGCTTTATTTAAGGATATCTGTCCGTCATATTGGATTCGTCATTTTGAATTTTGACACTGGATTCGAAATTAGCGGGTCCGTATCATATCACATGCAGCATGTCACATTTGCGGCATGTCACTTCCGCTAAATGTCACATCTGTGGCTTGTCACATCTGCACAATGTCTTATCTGCGGTATTTTACAACTGTGGCATGTCACATCTGCGGCATATCTTATCTGCGGCTTCTCTCTCGCGCGGGATTTCTCATTGTGAAATTGACATTTTTGCGACATCTCTCCTCAGTTACAATTCTCCCAGTGGCATATCGTCCTTCCAAAAAATTTTAATGTCCAATTAAAAATGTCTAAACTGAGGCAAGTCTCCCTGGCTTAATTGGTTTCTTGATAGCATTTCTTATCCGGAAAAAATTTGCGAGTCCATATTAAAATATTAAAACTGCGGCAAGTTTTTATCACACCAAAGTGACAAACGCGCGGCAAGACACTCAGGACTGATTGCCATATCTGCGGTACCTCTCGCCTGCGGCAAGATTCTCCAGAGGCATCTCTCATTCGAGAATAATTTTCCAGTCCATATAAAATTGGAAAAAATGCGCAAGCCTCCTAGGATTAATTGTCGCATCCGTGTCAGCTCTTATCAGCGGCAAGTCTTCCCGGCGGCATCTCTCCCCCAAGAAAAGTTTTTAAGCACTTCCACAGATAACGAAATTTTTAGTACTTCCAAAGATGGCCAAACTGCGGCAAGTATCTACCTCGGCATCTCTTACACAAGACATTTTTTTTAATTCTTACAAAGATTACAAAACTACGGCAAGTCTCCCGAGTGGCATCTCTGCCCCAAAAAAATGTGTTCAGTACTTCCAAAGATGGCAAAATAGCGGCAAATCTCCCCAGCGGCATCTCTCCACCAAACAAATTTTCTAAGTAGTTCTACAGAGGGTAAAGCTGCGGAAAGTCTCCCCAGCGGCATCTCTTCCACATGAAAATTTTTTAATTACTTTAAAAAATGGCAAAAGTGCGGCAAGTATCCCCAGCGCCATCTCTCACCCAAGAAAATTATTAAAGTTCTTGCAAAGATGTCAAAAGTGCGGCAAATTCTTAGGAGAGAGATGGAACTAGGGAGACTTCCTGAGGTTTTTCCATCTTTGGAAGTACTTATCCAATTTTCTTAGGAGAGAGATAGCACTGGGGAGACTTGCCGCAGTTTTTCCATCTTTGGAAGTACTATACATTTTTTCTTGGGAAAGAGATACCGCTGGGGAGACACAGATGTGACATGTTGCATGTCTGACTTGCAGCAGAGATATTTTTCGCATGTGACATGATATGGACCCACATTAACGACCTCAAAAACACCCGACTAGTAATTATTAGACAGTTTGGCTTTATTTTAGGATATTTTTCCGCCATGTTGGATTTGCTATTTTAAATTTTAACATTTTGACTTCGGATTCGAAATTTGCTACCCTAGAAACCTTTAAATACGATAAATGGAACAATTTCATTTGCGTAGAAATAATGCAGACCTTTAAGGTTCCGAATAGGATTTTCAATCGTTTGTTTCTCCGAGCTCTGAAGTCCTAGAGTAATTTTAAGACCGGGTTTGGAATCGGTTTGCAAACATTTATTTATAAAAATGTGTGGCACGTATTAGTTAATACTTAAGCGTTCCTGATGATCGATAATCTACATTTTAATTAAAAACTGTCAACTTTGACATCTATTTTTCCAGGTAAAATCTTTTTTTTACATTCTCTCTATTTTTTCCATATTCTGCAGGTATTCATCTAAAACTTCAAATATGATTTATCCCTCTATGTTATTTCTGTCAAAAGATGATGAATTTTGACACAAAAAATATAACTTTACCCCACTGTGCGCCACATAGAGAAAAATGTTTAGTGAGACTATCTTCAAGTCTTGACTATGGGAAAGCCCCATATAGACGATGTAGCCAGAGTGTGAAATTCTGAAGTGTAAACCTGATTATCAATATATGCTGATGAGAGTCTGAGAGACGAGGCACGGAAATTTAAATTATTAAATGAAACCTCAAAAACACAAAATTTGATATAAAATCCATCAAGCCTAAAAGCACCTTAATTAGTTTTGACGATGAAGATATCTGTGATATAATTGCGTACGCAAAAATACTTTGACAACATATTACTCTAAGCATGAGAGGCTAAGGAAACGGTGTCACTTTACTGAATTGAACCATTTTTAAGATTGAAATTTTAGAAAATTATATATATAAATATCACAAATCTCGCAAATCTTGTTGCTTTATCAACGATTTTTGAAATTTTTAGCACATTTTTCTTCAAGAATTTTGCGAATACTCGCTGATTGATCAGTGTCGCTTTTTTCTTTAATCCCTCGGAATCATCGAATTTGATGTTGAAAATAAAAATGAAAACAAATCAATCTACTCTCTACCACGTCCTCTACATTTTTTCTGCTCTCCACATATGTTTGACATACTAAAAAGTGGTTTAAACTAATCACAACTCTGTGCAAAACGGCAAACATGACACCAAACGTTGCTTGCTCCGAAAATACGTTTTGGGTGTGTTCACACGAAGTTCGGTAGAACTCCTGATGTACACACTTTTGATTGACTACCCTAAAGTGTCGATTTTTTTACCCTGATTGTGAATTTTAAACACATGTGGATATTTAAACAGACTATAAAATTATGATCTTTTCGACTATGGAAAAAGTATGGATGGTATTTGGTGTTTTTACTATCTAGCACTGGCCAAAATACCCAAAGGATAAACAATATGAATTAAGGTTAATTTCAGAAAAATATGCTTTATTTGATACGCAACTGTTCTTATATTGTATTGCTTAAATGATCTAATAGATATTGGAGTGTAAACATATTCTATGTTAGTAGAAGTGCACACTGTTAGAACTGTTCGGAAATTACGACACATTTCAGTTACTGAGGTTACTGCAATTTACGAAATGAGGTTGCTGCAAACGAAATTCAGAAACTTTTATAGTAAGTTTACTAATTTTTTACTAACATTCAGAAACGGCATCTGAAAATTATAAATAGCTTCTTAAAATTCCTAAACGTGAACAGTAATATTAGTTATTGTGAAGGAAGGGAGTGCTCAGTATTGCTAAACTGCGCACTTCTCGCTTCTCGAAGGGTACAACTGTCTGCTTGGTGTTGTTTGTCTTCGGTGCATGTATTCAATGACAAATAGGTGAAAAATGGGGTTTTAATGGCGAATTTAGGTTTGTTCGGTCCACAGGCTAACAGAAAGCCGCCCTAAGGTTAACTTAAATTAACTACTAGATTTTGAATCCACATAGTAAGACTTGTGGTTATCACATTTTGCCGCCCTATAGAATGCAGCCTATGTAGCTTATATGGGAAATCCGCCACTGAGTGTTTTTGGAAAATTTTAATACAAATAAACAGTCTATATATCTTAAAATTACTCTCGGTGAAAATTTTCGGAACGCCGCATCTACATCCTTGTGTAGTGGTAACATTCACACTACCAAGAATAATGTGTAATGCAGTGAAATGGTATCCTGAAATTAACGCTAGATTCACACTTTGGTTTTTCTGGGTCAGTGACCTCGTCTTTGATCGACGAGTGTACCTAATATAGAGACGCGTCTCGTTGCGAAGACTTTTCGAATGTGTGCTTGTCTTATTGTGTACGGTGTGAGACTGAACAAAATAAATAAAAATTCATAAAATGTAAAATGTATATGCCGCCTGTATTTATCCTCAACATATAAATACATAATAAGACAATATGAATCAAGTTTATGCGTATTTCGAAAAATAGTATTCGTGACAAGTGTAACCTACTAGTTTTTCTGTTAGACTTATTGTAACATGAACTATTTGTAAGGGTAGTTAAATAATAATAATAATAATAATATAATAAATAACTTGCAGTAAGTATAAGAAAGTATAAGTGAAAAATTCACTGATTAAAACATTAGTTAGCATAACCTATACATTTTTAAGTTAAGCGTTGTTGTTACTATTTTAATTAAGTTAATTAAGTTTTTATCTTTTTAGATACGTTCCACTAGCACTTTCACAACGGAATTTCAGTATTTTATTTATGTTATCATCTTAGGTTTTTTTTCGGCACCGCAGCCGATTTTTGGGCTCTTCTAGTTTTCTCAAAACACCGACTCTTGGGTCGTGGCGCTAGCCGCTAGCACCTCCAGTACAGAAAATTCGAAAAATTGAAAACATCAACAGCGCTAGAATGTTGGGCATTTCTTGGGCTTTTCAAAAATGCAAAAATTGAATTTGAAAACACAAGCCCTTTCTTTTGAAAACTACCCTTAAAATTAAATATGAACATGAGCTAAATTTAAGCATATTAGAATTTTGGGCTTTTTTTGGGTTCTTCTTGGGCACCAATACCGATTTTTGAGCTTTCTTAGTTTTTTTTTCAAATAACAGACTTTTCGGTTGGAGATGCTGTCCGCCAACACTTCCATTAGAGCAAATTAAAAAAATCAAAAGCGCCAGAAGCGCCTTCCCAAAACATTTTAAAATTATTTCAAACAATCATCCTGAACCCCTAAAAAATATGGAAAAAGTAGCAATTAAGAATAAGTTAAACAAACACTTTCAAAAAAAAGTTGTTCATGTCCTCATCTCCAAGGTTAAATTAAACAACATTGCAAATATACCCCTATCACATTTAACGAACCAAGTCTGAACCTCCAACAGCTAGAACCGCCAAAACAAACTCAAATTAAAAATAACCAGAAATAACCAGAAACTCTCTTATCTTATAGGAATCAGGTCTCGCCTTTCATCAATTAAAATTGTAAGTTACTGTCGAAAAATAACTTTTTTTTAAATTTTACAGCTTGAATAGAATCTCTGACTTTTGGGCTCCTAGAAAATACCCACTACGGTTTCTGGGCTCCAACCCTTAACGTAAAAAATCAACCCCTCTCCACCACGTAGATACGACTTTGTCCAAAAACAACTTTCTTGAGAATTTTAGTTTGTCAATAGGGTCTCTGAAGTTTGGGCTCCTCGAAAATACCCAAAGCAGTCAACTTTTTAAAAAAACAGCACATTGAATATTTTTTATTTTACATTCTCATCTTAATGAGAAGGTATTGGTTTTATGTAACATTTCACTTTGTCGGTTTTTCTCAAATCCCCACTTCTTGAGGTCCCCTGAGTCGGAAAAAATTATTTTTACGATGGTTTCTGTGTGTCTGTAGTATGTATTCTGTAGGCACGATACCTTTCGAAAGATTGATCAAATTGGATTTTGCTATTTTCTAGGATCCCAAAAATCAGAGACTCTATTCAAGCTATAAAATTTAAAAAAAGTTATTTTTGACAATTTCATATCTACGTGCTACAAAGGGGTTAATGTTTTACTGTAAGGGTTGGAGTCCAAAAATCGAAGTGCGTGTTTTCTGCGAGCTCAAAAAATCCCAAAAATTTCCCGTGATTAAATTACTGAAAATGTTCAACTTTTTTAAGGGGGTTGATTTTGAAAGTTAAGAGTTGGTTTGGGGAAATTTTTTTGCGGATTTCAAGAGCCCAAAATTTTGGTGTAATTTAATTTTTACTATTTAGTGATTTTAAGAAATGGGGGTGCTGGGTTATTGTAAGCTGACATCTCTACAAGCAAATTGATTTTCTGAAAAAAGTAAAGGAGCCCAAAAATTTTAATTGACAACGAAAAAAGCCTAAAATGCCGAGCTATGAAAAATCCCAAAATTGGATGGTGAAGGAGCTAGCTTACTGGACCTGGAAAAGTGCCTGTTGTGATTATTTTTAATTACATGTAAATCGGTATTGGTGCCCAAGAAGAATCCAAAAAAGCCCAAAATTCTGATATGCTTACATTTATTTTATGTGCATATTTAATTTTAAGGGTGGTTTTCAGAAGAAAGGGGTTGTTTTTTAAAATTTATTTTTTGCATTTTGAAGAGCCCAAAAAAAGCCTAAAATTCTGCAGCTGTTGATTTTTTCAATTTTTCAAACTTTCTTCACTGGAGGTGCTAGCGATCAGCACCTCCACCTAAAAGTCTGGGTTTCTGAGAAAAATAAGAGAGCCCAAAAGTCGTCATTGGTGCCCAAGAAGAGCCAAAAAATGCCCAAAATTCTGATATGCTTACATTTAGTTTAGGTACATATCTAATTTTAAGGGTAGTTTTCAGAAGAAAAGAATTGTTTTTTAAATTTAATTTTTGGGCTTTTGAAGATCCCAAAAAAGCCCAAAATACTGGCGCTCTTGATTTTTAATTTTTTTTTAATTTTCTGTACTGGAGGTGCTAGCGTCTAGCACCTCCACTCAAAATTCGGTTTTTTGAGAAAATTAAAAGAGCCAAAAAATCAGCTTCGGTGCCAAAAAAGCCCAAAATTATGGCATAAATAAAATATTGAATTTCCGTTGTGGAAGTGCTATAGAAACGCACCTCACCTTTTTTTAATATTTGATGGGATTTATGAATTTTAAGTTTCTGCGATGATTCTTTGATTGAATGTACTAAAATATTATTTTATTATGATTGCTAAATTGACATAGTGTAGTGATGCCAACCCAAAAAGTGATATTTCACTAAATCAATAAGTAACTTTTCACTGATTGTCGGTGACCCATTTCTAGCTTTTCAATCAGTGAAATTTCACTGGCAATCAGTGAAATTTGACTGATTCAGTTTTAGAGAGTCTTCCACCACCACTTGAGTGGCGGACCTAACATGAGAGGAGTAGGGGTATTTCAGAAAGGAGACACTTGTCTTAAAATTTGAAACCATCAATTACTATAGTTACAGTAACTTTTTGCTAGTAGTGTAAAAGTTTAATGTAGTAGTGTAAGTCTTCCGTTCGTGTTCCCGCTTCTCGGTCTAGAGTTGAAACCGCAACATTTTATAAACGATTTATCAACGTTTTGAAAATTAATTCAGTGGTAGGTTCGAAAGGAAAAGAAATAATCGTAATTGATGCTTATAAATTCTGATTAGATAAAATAAATAAAGATGCAGTTATTTTTGTAGATGGAACCTCTTACAGCTGTCCTGGGCTATTTAAACTAGTTTTTTTCGATTATTGGATTAAAT
>NC_046664.1:101887076-101893830 GCF_010883055.1 Belonocnema kinseyi | reverse complement strand
TACTCTCGCCTCCTTTCTGCTTCTTGACAAAAAAGTGACTTTCTATGCAACAGCACTTTATTATTTAGCTTCAGAATGCCAAAAATGTACTGGTAAGACTTTCAGTCTTAAAATAATTTACGTAGATTTCGAAATCGGTATCCATACAGCTATCTGCACAGTATTTAATGATTCCATCCCTATTAAATATTGTAGATTGCATTTAGGTCAATGTTATAAAGAAAAATTCAAGAACTCGGATTGAGCAACAAATATAAAAGCGCAAAATCAGACATCGGTTCTTTTTTGGTCTTGATTTTTTAGATCCATCCGAAGTTAAAACATTTTTTAAAGAAAAAATAAAGACACTTCAACCATCAGGCGAAAGAGTGGAAATGTTTTAATTGCGTTTTTAAAAACTATTAGAAAAAGAGCAACTTTTTATTGATACAATGTTTTCTTCGCAAGTAGGTTTCATAACTAGGCTGAAATTTTTTCATGAAGTCTCCTGTAAATTTTTAGCCATATAGGTTTGATAAAAATATACGGAAAATAGCAAGCTATTTTAATATTATTTTTTTATGTCACAATGTCTATTTTTAGTATTTTAGGAAATTCCAGTTTTAGCTCAAAATGAAATTAATAAGAGGGTCTTAATAAGAGGGTGAAAATGTCAAAATCACTTAGCATTTCGTAAATGTCACAATCAAATTAAAGTCAATTCAACGGTTATCCTTTAGTAAAATAAACCTTTATTTCCTCGTATTACATACTGAACGACATGTAAAATCCACTGAACCGAGATGACAATAGTAGTGCAGTGAACATTACTGAAAGATCGGTACATGCTACTGATCCGATCGCTTTACTTAACTCGCCCCTAAAGTCTCAACTTAACCGCGTACGCTTGAGAGTTTATTGGAGCAAGACGTGTTTTTGTTCTGTGACTGACATATAGATATGATGTGAATGCTAGAACTTTTGTTGTGTGCCGCGATGGCATGGTTGCGTATTCAGAAGTCGTTTCCAAGGTCACCACCCTCAGTTACAAATGCATTTTAAAAATAAATAACAGATCGCAACTCGTATACTAGTGTAGTGGTTAAGACTGTTGACTTGCGTGCTTAGGTTTATGCGTTCGAATCCCCCCCATTGCGTGCGAAATTTTAATTGTATTGTAAGCATGATAACTTACAAATAACGATTAATTGTAAGTGTATCCGAAAATATTTATAAGAAATAACCGTGCGCTTATTTATTAATTATTTTTTAGCAATATTTTTTCACAATTTATAGTGCTGTTTTAACTGTTGTCTTCGCCGATAACATAATTCAGATCTCTTTATATTATTCGTTAAAGTTAAAGGATAATTCGTAATTGCAGCATCCAGGAACTGTACAGAATAGCGACTGGATCGGTAAAATCTATTGATCCGCAGGTTAGCACCACTTGAGAATCGGTACTAGTAACCATCATTGATAGTCATACTTA
This sequence comes from Belonocnema kinseyi, assembly GCF_010883055.1. Taxonomy (NCBI): domain Eukaryota; kingdom Metazoa; phylum Arthropoda; class Insecta; order Hymenoptera; family Cynipidae; genus Belonocnema; species Belonocnema kinseyi. The sequence goes on along the minus strand of NC_046664.1, from coordinate 101,892,359 downwards.
TTTGCCTATAATTGTAAAGTTTACTGAACTTTCATTTTGTCGATAAACGTACTAGGAAGATAGGAAACTGAGACGTGCACGATAAATTCGGAGGCCAGATTTGGATTCAGCGGCTTAAAATCCATGAGAGTAGCCTAATCACTTGTCTCGTGCAGACACATGTTTTGCATGGCCTGTGTGAATAGAAAATCCCCAAGGTTTGTCCTACTTTTTGCATCTAGGGGAAAAGTGAGACATTTAAGACAAATTCTAAGGCCATATTCGGATTGAGCGGCTCAAAATCTACAAAAGTAGCCTAGTCACTTGTTTTGTGCAGACAATTTTTTTTATGGCCTGTGGCATTTTTTATATCTGCACCATATTGTCTATAACTATTGATATTAAGATAAACGCCCAATTAAGAAAGTCTTTTTTTTCTTACATTTATTGTTAATTTATGGCTAAAAATAAAACTTTTTTCTCTCGCGATATTTTTTCGTACGACCAGCCATTATTTATTCACGGCCTTATAAACAATGCATTTATAAGAAACCAAACATACTACCCAAGATAATGACATTGTTTATGGTAAAATTAAGGATATAAAAAAAGTAAGCGCTATTAACTTGAAAATTGTGGCTTTTAGGAGAGGGTATGTTTATAAAAAATGCATTATTTATAAGACCATAATTAAATATTGGCTGGTCGTACGAAAAATATCACGAGAATAAAAAGTTGTATTTTGAACCATAGATTAATAAAAAAATCGATTTTCTCAATTAGGCGTCTTTGATAATAATAATACTCAGAAACAATGAGGCGCAAATATAAAAAATACTAACCAAGATAATTACATTGTTTATGGTAAAAGTAATATTATAAAAAAGGTAATTGCTGATAACTTGAAAATTATGGCTTTTAGGAGCGGGTATGTTTATAAAAAATAGATTATTTATAAGGCCATACATACATAACGGCTCGTAGTACGAGAAAATATCAGAAAAGTAGAAAGTTCTATTTTGTTCTATAGATTAATAAAAAAATTAAGAAAAATTCATTTTTTTTAATTGAGCTTTTTTGTTAATAACATTAGACATAAACAATAACGGTCAGATATCGAAAATGCTACCCAAGAGAATTACATTCTTTATGGTAAAATTAAGGATATAAAAAAGGGAATCGCTCATAACTTAAAAATTGTGGCTTTTAGGCGAATGTATGTTTACAAAAAATGCATTGTTTATAAGGTAATAAATAAATAATGGTTCGTCGTACGAAAGAATATAACAAGAGCGAAAACTTTATTCGCGTGTCAAGGATTAATAAAAAAATGTAAGTCAATTATGAGTAATGATGGTTATTATTTATATCAATTGTTATAAACAATTAAGCCAGAAAAAAATTATCAGCAGCAAATCATGTTAATAATGGTAGATAAAACTTTTACAACAATTTGAAGCAATATTATGAAACTCGTTGATCTTGATGATTGTTCATTAATAAATGAAGAGTCTTAACGGGTTCCTCTTAAAAACAGCGACTTTTTAACAACATATTAAGGATAGAAAGTTTTATTCGTTTGGAAGATTTCTTTTTCCTTTTGAAAGATCTATCCTCGATATAGACAGTGTAAACATTTTAAATTTTTCTGAGCAATAGATTCTGAAGTAACTCTGCAAATATGGAAATTTCGTTGGAAAATTATTTGTTTATAACGCTGTACATTGCAAACGATTTGTCGTACGAAAGAAGTGCAAGTCGAAAAAAAAGTTTTATTTTTGCTCAGCCATGTTAGAAATGGATTTATAATTTTTTTTCTGAACAAATAATCAAATTGTTTAAAACGATTTTTTAAACAAAAGTTGACGCATATTTCGAAAACTTACGCAATATATTCGTAAACAGGGTCCTTTCTTTCGTCGCTTAAAAAAGAGTAATCTCGGGGACCTATTAGTGCATACAGAAGTGTAAGTGGCGACTGGGTTAGTCCTTTTTCTGAATAGTTTTGAATATTTCAAATTGTTGACTTTTGATACATAGTTCATAGTTAAATTTGGTTTCTAAAAATTAGAATTCGAGAGTATTATTCTTCATAGTTTTTTTCTGTAAAACTACTCTACCTTTTAAACTTAAATTGAAAGGCCAAATGAAGGATCAGATTAGAATTTATAATCTGGACTATGATTAGCGAGGAGAGTACGTAGAATGACATAGGAAAGCTAATCACTTGAGAATAGTGGTCAGGTGACAACTACGGAGTAATATTGCCAAAATTCCACCGAAACCTGATCGACTGAAAACGAATAATCAGGGAAAAGCGAGAATTTTCATTAACTCGACGTACATTTCATTTGAAACGCTTGTCCATATATCATTTCTGGATAATCAAGTAATTATAATTCAATACCTAAAATGCAATTCTACGTTAAACTGATCTAATGTATCATTTAAACTTTTAAGCATGTTTTCTCATTGAGAATTTTTCTGGAAATATACATACCAAAAATAAAATATTTAGCATTTGGTGCTTAAACGAAAGCTAAATTTTGTACAATGACATTTAAATTGTATAATAAATTTTATTTCTTACATCACAGCTTGAGGAACACAGTTCAGAATATTTTATTAAGTTAATAGGAGAGAGTGGGGCTAAATGTTAAATTTTCGAAACCTTTCAATCTGCATTATCTTCCGAGCGGTAACAGTTGTGGTGCTGAAATTTGGACTGCAGATGATCCTCGGCACCCGAAGGGAACGTCCGTGGTTATGCGGCATTCAGTTCAACTTTGACGTGTTCCAAGCGTGCAGTGTGTGTTTCAAAAATTAACATTTAGCCCCACTCTCCCCTACATACTAACAAAATGTTGTCATAATTACACATTTTTACGAGTGTGCACTTTATTGCAATTTTTTGTTTTTCATTGTTAAAATATATTTCCGCAATTAAATATAATTGATAATATACAACGCCGGAATTATACATTGAGCTTTCTGAAGCGAGAGTAAAATGAGCAAAGAAATAACAAATTCAGCGATGAAAAAGGATATGCAGATACGAATCAAATCACTTTATCCCAGGGGTAGAGAGTAAGTTATAGAAGGAGTTTGAAAACTTCTGAAGATAAGATTTTCGTTCATAAAATTAAAATTGTTATCATAAAATTCAATTCTAATTTACCTAATTCATATTATTTATAAAACTTGAAGTCGTAATAAATTAAAAACGTGTCAGATTAATAATAATTGAATAACTGGCGTCCAAAAAGGGGTAACCCACATTTTTATTTTTTCACATAAGGCAGGAAAAAAGTTTTTTTGCCATTTTCATACTTTAAACAAAAATAATCAATCTAACATTTATTGGTTTTTCAAATCGAAATAAAAATAACAAACAGAACATGAAAGGAAATAAAGAAGAAATCGTAGATACAAGAGCATGAAAAAGATAGCGTTAGCCGACGAAGAAAGTTTACATCGTAAACTCTTGGTCTTAAGGGTGGTATTATTTTCAGGCAAGGCGGTATAACTACTTGGTGGTTGCCACCAGTGAAATGCTTTAAAAGTTGGTTCGCAAAGTTTTCGCAGGAGGGAGAATGGAAGAGGAAAGCGAGAAAGAGGAGGAAGTATGGTTGAGGAGAGGCGGCACGGAGCGCGGTCAAGTTGCCGAGAAACTTTGGTAAAACTGAAAAGTTAATTTCGTCGTGTTAAATTACTCGAGCGCATGGGCATTAAACTTGCAAAAGTTGCCCGGTTGACTGAAATGCGTACCGTTCTATACATCTTATATCTATATCACCCACAACCATATGTATTGAAACGGAAAACTCGGAGTGATTTAGATAGAAAAAGTAAAAATTAAAACTTATTCGAGTCTCAATTACATATTATAAACTCATTTAGGATACAAAGGCTAAGCATATTAAATTGTGTGAAACAATTTTTATTTTATAATTTGTGTTATTTAGATTAAAGGTGTTTTTATCACATTATTAAATAATCGAAGTTGAAGAGAATTGTTTTTAGATACATACAAACTTTGTAACCTGAAACTGATAAATCCAATCACATCACAATTTACGTGCGTATTAAAATTATTTTTAGAGGATTAAATGTTTTATTAAATGAAAAAATATTGTTGCGATTTTTCTCGTAAAACTTTGAATGTCGTCAATAAACCTTAACTCGGTGGCAGGCTGAGCCAATTCAATATTTTACATCGCAGAAAATTTACCGTCGGGCATGAAATGTTACGAGGGTCGTAAAGAGGTACACATTTTACATGTCGTTAGGTGTCGGTAAAGAGAATGAACTTGACATTTGTTATAAAAGATTTGATCGATGTCTATTTTCAAAGTATTAAATTATTTTTGTTATATCTTATCTCATCTTTTGCTTGATTATGGGAAATTCTCGAATAAATTTGAATTACATCTCCCTGAAAGTTTATTCCATGTTCCCGGAACATTTTACACCTTTTAAATGAATTACAGTACATATAGTGACCTAGTTTTTTACTCAATATTAATTAAATTTAAGAAAATTGTAATTACCTCAGTACAACAAAAAATTATCATTTCTACTGGATCTCGATGATATGAGATATTTTGTTGCTCATAATGTTCAGATGCATGTACTATCTTTAAGCAAATTAAAGTAAAGCCAATCAAATAGACAAAAAATAACTGAAAAGTGCTAATATTGCTTTGCACGTTCGTGTGTATTGTTCGTTTCACATTTTTCCACGTAAAAAGGTAATTGTTGAAAGATAAAATAAGCTTTAATATGAGCCTTCATAGAACCTTCTAACGAGTAATACTACGGAAGTGTCACTCGCCGATTTGGATCTTGGATTTTGGATGTAAAGTTACGGAAAATAATCTATACGTATTTTTTTATGCCGTTAAAGGTTCAAGTTTAAGGAACGAAACCTCTTTCGCTTCTGAGAGGTGGTTTTCACGTTTAAATTGGAATCAGTGGAGTGATTTGAAAGTTGAAATCCTTATTATGGGAATTCGATGTCGCTGAATCCAAATTTTAGGTCCAAAATGACAAACTCAAAATAGCGGACTAGAAATGTCGCCTAGCCGAGTAAAAATTCTTCGTCTTGGTTTCAATTTATGTCTTGCAGACAAAATTCTGTGCCTTGAAGACATATATTTATGTCTTGAGTCGAATTTTTATTATATTATGACAAGCGGCTTATGACTTCGAGTGTATAACTGCCCTAACAAAAAGGGTCATTCTGACTGTCATAAAAGCTAATCTTTGTAAATGATTAAACAATGTTGTACATTTTTATACAAT
>NC_046664.1:101875899-101886976 GCF_010883055.1 Belonocnema kinseyi | reverse complement strand
TCGCTGGAAGCGGGTGCAATTTTTCAGATTAGCACCCGCTCCCGGCGAAATCCTGCGGTTGTCCTTATGACAAATTTTTAATTATATATACATATACATACACACACATTTTATTTCATTTTGTGAATTACATCATAATAAATGCAGATTATGTAAATATCGGAAGTTGTAATTCTTGAAAATCTATTTCTTTTTATTTATTGCAGTAATGACAATGTTTTGGTTTTATATTATTAATCAATTTTAAAATTTTTTTCTTTATTTTCCACGATTTATAAATAGCTGCTTTCTTATGGCTTTCGAACACAAATCAATATTGATAATTCTTTTAATTTGCTTTTTGCTTTTTTCTATTGAAATGCGGGTAAACCTACTTGATGAAACAGCTTTTTTTAATCATCTTCACTTGCATATTTTTATGCAATAAATTGTTTTGAATAATGTCAGATCATCACATAAGAAATCAATTTGTTTCTAGGTAACGACCTTACATTCTGGCAAATAGTTCTTGTAACTTTCGCTTTCTGTGGGATCGTTTTGAAATGCAGTACCAAAAGACGTACGGATATTTGAGCCATTTATTATGGGCTGATACGGACAAGAAAAAACGTGGGGAAGATGTCATAGCCGACGATGCAAAAAAAGAATTTCCTCTCACTGCTGATTTTCAAATACACGTTTTGAAGCGAAACTTGAAAATTAGTTTTTTGCAGCTGTACGACAAAGAGCATCAAGCCACGGACGTGAATCGGCAGAAAAAAATTTTTGAACGAAAATATAAGGATTCCTTAATGATGAAACTGTACTCTTTTGCATATCTACTGATGGCTCCACCAGTTAATGCCAAAAATAAAGACGGTCGCCCACGGAAGAGTTTGGAAGAACTTTTAACAAGAGTAAAAAATAAGCGACACGAGGAAATTTTATATCAATACAGTGTAGATGAACTAAAAGGTGTCGTGTTAAAGAGAAAGGACAGATCAAGTGAAATGAGTAAAGCTTCACAATTTGATGATGACGACGAAGATAAGAATAATAATATTGCCGATTATTATCAACTTGAGCATAAAATCAGTAGGATTATGATGGATATGAGCAATGAAGACGTGGCACATATGAGAAAAAAAACATCGTCTTTAATAGCAAAGTGGGGGGGGGGGTGGATGGGGCTTCCGGATAACGGACGATGCGAATTTGACGGTCTTCTACAAACAGTGATGACTCCAAAACTGATGAGTACGTTTTTTAGTGACTTTCTGCTCTCTACAAATAAAAGCAGGAACCTCTGTAGTATGATTTGGCTTTAGTGCAGGAGACTGTAGTAACGTAGTAACGTAGAATTCGAAGGGAATACATTCAAAGTATGTCTCGACATAAAGTGTACGAGGATTGATGGCAAAATTTACAATTACCGCAATAACCGCTTAACATGTGATCATAAAATCGATGAATATGGTAGACCATATGAGAAAGGATCTTTGATTCCCGAAGAATGTCAAGATATTACAAATTTGAACAGTCAAATAGTATCAGACCAGAAAAAAGAAATTCAAAAAGCAATGAAACAGCGTGTATCACTGATCTTCGATGTTGTCAAACAAGGAGCGGGGACGAAGAACTGTGGAAATGTCGCGAGGGAATTTTTTGAAAATGTTTTGACTGTTGCTGACATCACCGGAGTAGACGAACGCGTAATTACAAGACTTCGCGCTATTTTACAAGTGATTGCTTCATGTCAGTACATTGCGAATTTTAGCGATCTTAAAGATTGTTATGCGACTGCAAGAATGTTTGTTAGACTGTATGGGTGGTACACAATGCCGCCTTCTGTGCACAAACTTCTTATCCGTGGAAGTGACATGATGCGTGTGTTGGGTCATCCTTGCGGTTGGTTTGCTGAGGAAGCTCAGGAAGCTATGAACAAGCATTTTCGTAAGCTCGACAGAATGGCAGAATGTCTGATAGGACAAAAGTAAACCAAGACACACTCCATTATTTACTGTCATTTTCAGATCCAAAAGTTCACTCATTGCGTATCAAAGAAAAACAAAAACATAAGGAGCTGACAAAATAGGCTAAAAGTTTTTTGGTAATAAAATAATGGTTCAATTCTAGATTCACATGCATAAAACATAGTATACTCAAAAGCCAAATTACCCTTGAACGAACATGTAATTATGTATACATTTTGTTGTATTTATTAATAAATATATTATACATTATATGTAAAAGTATGTGTGAGAAATAATTTTTTTATGTTATTAGAAGTATTATTATGTAATGAATACTAATTTTTAATTATAACAAGACTGAACTTCATGAAATCACTTCAGTTATTAATCTATTTCATTCCAATATTATAAATAGATTTGAACATTGCGTAGTCTTATTTTACATGAGATAAACGAGTTGCATCTTTGAATTACTGCATTATATCTTTTAAGAAATACTTTTTTCTCCATATCAGTTGCATAATTGTTTTTAAATAATCAAATACAATAAAAAATAGAGATTCCGTATAGGCTAGGAATGCAATAATTTGTTTAAATTTGAATGGTGTAGATTGATCAGAATTATAATGCGTCAACCTTATGTTATATTATGATATCGTTTATATAGTTTCGTTAATTTGATTTCGCAATTTTATATTGACAAAACAATTTCTGACAAAAGATTTCAATAAAAGATTGTTTGTGTTTTTTCGTAGGTTCTCTTGCTGTATATGGTTTTTCAAAAACAACACAATTTTTGAAGATATTTTTCTAATCTGATTAAATAATTTTGTAAAAATAAATGAAAAATTAATTGTTAAGATTCAAAATAGTATTTTATTTATGCTGATGTGCATCATACGTCTTGTTCAAACTTCATAGAAATCGTGGCAGGATAGGATACATGAATGATTGATCTCGCACTATGCAATTGTTAACAATGATTTTACAATGACAAAATGAATTGTGACAAAAAAACGTTACGAAGATTTTATTCGCGATTTTTCCCGTAGAATCAAATACTGCTATAAGTTTTAGAAAAAAAAGTGAAATTTTGTTATCAATTATTTAAATAATTTGTTGGAAAAACATTTTAATGCCAAAATAAAAAACATAAGTAAGGTTTTTTTTACCTTTTTTATATTTCCACCGTCAATTTGATGCTACTTATAACCTGCGTTCAGTAGAGGCTTTATTAGGTCATTAGCTCTGACGCTTTTCGACAGTTTTTGACGTTAGTCGTCATTGTGACGCATCGAAATCAATACCTGGCTCTGCGTTTGATAAGTGCAACTATTCACAGGTAATTTAAAAAAAGAATAGTTCAAATCGGTTTAAAATTGCGACTACACATAAGTTATGAACACTTGAATCCAGAATCGGCCACTGTGCGCCGGATCGTGCGCCAGGTCCTTTAAAGCGTGATCTGCCAGAAATTTTTTGAAATTTAAATTTAGTCTATAACCAAAACAATTATAAATAGTGAGTCGACGACTTGGGTCCATAGGATCGTGCACCAGATAGTTTAATACGTATTCTACAAGAACTTTTTAATAATTTAAAATTGTCTTATACCTAAAATAAGTACCAATGGTGAGGCGACGACATGGTCGCGCCGAATTGTAAACCAGGTAGTTTAACACGTATTCTGCGATAACTTTTTCAAAATTCAGGTTTTTCCAATACCCAAAATAGCTACCAATGGTGAGGCGATGACTCGGATGCTCCGGATCGTGCACCAGGTCCTTTCAAACGTCATCTACGAGAACTAATCTTGAGCCACGTTTAGCCCACGCTTAGTCAACGCTCACCCATGCCTACGCCTTTTTTGAGCAATCTAAAGCCATGGTTCCCCCATTTAACCTCTCCAAACTGTAAATTACGTGTTGCACGATCCTACGCAACTCGGGTCCTCGACTCACCATTTGTAATTGTTTCGGTAATTGAGAAAATTAAAAGTTTAAAAATGATTTTGTAGATTGATGTTTAAAAGGACCTGCTTCACAATCCGGTGCATCTGGGTCGTCGACTCACCATTGATAGTTATTTTGGATGTTGGAAAAATTTTAATTTTGAAAAAGTTCTTGTAGAATATGTGTTAAACTACCCATTGTACGATCCGGCGCACCCAGGTTATCGCCTCTCCATTGGTAGTTATTTTGAGTGTTCACAAAATTTGAATTTAAAAAAGTTATTTTAGAATACGCGATACAACACTACCTGGTGTATGAGCCTGCGCATCCGGATCGGCGACTCACCATTTGTGACTGTTTTGGTTATTGACCAAATTTAAATTTCAAATAGTTCTCGTATATGACGTTTGAAAGGAGCTGGTGCGCCGTCTGATGCACCCGGGTTCGTCACCTCATTATTAGTAGTTGTTTTACGCGTTGGAAAAAACTAAATTTTGAATATTTGCTTTTAGAATAAATGTTACAACACGGGCTGGTGTTCGAGCCTGCGTATCCGGGTCTTCGACTCACCATTTATAATTGTTTTGGTTATGGACAAAATTTAAATTGCAAAAAAGTTGTCGTGGATGACGTTTTAAAGACCTTGTGCACGATCCGGCGCACTCGTGTCGTCGCCTCACCATTGGTAGTTATTTTTGGCGTTGTAATTCTTTTTGTTACGGACAAAATTTAAATTTCAAAAAAGTTCTAGTAGATGACGATTTAAAGGACCTGGTGCACGATCTGGCGCACCCGTGCCGTCGCCTCACCATTCATAGATATTTTGGGTAATGGAACAATTTGAATTTTGAAAAAATTCTTGAAGAATACGTATTAAACTACCTGGTGCACGATCCTGCGCACCCGGGTCGTCGACTCACTATTCGTAATTGTTTTGGTTGTGAACAAAATTTAAATTTAAAAAAAGTTATCATAGATGAAGTTTTAAAGAGATCTATCAAGCTAGCACCTCCACAAGCGAAATTCCCAAATTTCTTTGTGTCAGAATTTTGGCCTTTTTTTAGCTGCACTGTCGATTTTTGAGATCTGCTATTTTTATGAAGATTTAAATTCTGAATGGATGTGCTGACGTTAATCAAGCCAGCACCTCCACTATATAAGAATTGAAAGAAAAAAATCAAACACGTCAGAATTTTGGGCTTTTTTTGGGCTCTTGAACGCACCAACAACCAATTTCCAAAAACCACCCCTACTAAAAAACTACCCCCTATGTAAAAACTCAAATTCCGTAAAAAAACACCAGAATTTTGGACTTATTTTGGGCTCCAAAATGCACGAAAAACCCCAAAAACTACCCCTATTTTCAAAAAACCATCCCCTTGCGAAAAATGGAATTTTCAAAACACAAAATGCACCAAATTTTGGGATTATTTTGGGCTATCGAATGGACTACAAAAAAATTCTGAGAAACTACCCCTATGTGCGAAAACAACAACCCAAGAATAAAAACTTAAACCTTGATGTTGGCATCTTTGAAGAGCCGAAAAATCAGACTCCATTGAGGAAATAAAAATTCTATGAAAAAATTTCATTTTCAAGTAATATATACGTGGTAGATCGGGGTTAGTTTAAAACGTTAAGGGGTGGAGCCCAAAAATCGGAGTGGGAAGTTTCGAGGACCCCAAAAATTAGAGACTACAGTAACACTAGAATATTCTCAAAAAGATTATCTTTTGACAAAGTCATATCTACGTGGTATAGAGGGGTTTATTTTAGTCAGAGAATCGGTTGATGCTAGAAAATTCTCTAAACGAGTTTTTTACCGTCATATCTACGTTGCAGAGAGGGGTTGATATTAGACGTTATGGGTTAGAGCCCAAAAATCGGAGTGAGTATTTTCGCGGAGCCCAAAAATCAAAGACTACATTCACACTAATCAGTTTTCAAAAATAGAATTTTTTGACAAAGTTATACATACGTAGTAGAGAATGGTTGATTTTATACGGTAAGTGTTAGAGACCAAGAATCGGAGTGGGTAGTAGCGAGAAGCCCAAAAATCAGACTCGATTGACGATGGAAAATTATCTTAAAAGATTTTTTTTGACAGTCATATCTCCGTGTTAGAGAGGGTTTGATATTATATGTTAAGGGTTGCAGCCCAAAAATCGGAGTGTGTATTTTCAAGGAGCCCAAAAATCGAAGACTCAATTGAAACTGGAAAATCCAAAAAAATATTATTCTTTGACAAAGTCCTATATACACGGAAAAAACGATATCACTGAGAGAACAATATTTTTGTCCTCAGAACTAGAAAGTATAGTTCTTGCATCAACACTAGCGGATAGTCCTTATAACTGCACCAGTATAGGAGTAACAGCTATACAAGTATTCTGAAGCGTCATATTGCTCCGCGAAAGATACAAGTTTGTTGACGTGACAACACGTGATATGAACATTCTTTCATGGTGCTACAAACTAAAAATATACGTGCACACACACATTCGCGAAACGCTGTTTTTCTGGATCAGAAGGTCTAATAATGTGGAGATTTGAGAAAGAAGATTCGATACGAACATTCTTTAAAAAACAACTCTCGAGCAAATGACGCTTCCCTTCCTTTTTAAGGTTAGAGTCGCATGTGCATGCGAAGCAGTGTATTGGTCTTGCGATAAATCAGTATAGTTGTCTCACCGATACCGCATGGGTTCAGACACTAGATACGAGTACTTCGCTGAACTATACTTCTGTATAGTTCGAGCGGCAATACTGTTTTTTCCGTGTAGGAGGTGCAAAGGCGACGATTTTAGTCGTTAAGGGTTGCAGCCCAAAAATCGGAGTGGGTATTTTCGAAAGCCCAAAAATCAGAGACTCCATTGAGAAAAGAAAGTTCTCTAAAAGATTTTTTTAAAGTCATATATGCGTGGTAGAGCGGATTACTTTTAGACGTTAAGCGGTGGAGTCAACGTAGAAAATTTTCTAGCATCAATCGAGTCTCTGATTTTTGGGCTTCTTGAAAATACCCATTCTAATGTTTGGGCTCCAACTCTGAACGTCTAAGATCAACCCTTCTCTACCACGTATGTATGACTTTGTCAAAAAATAATATTATGGAGAATTTTCCAGTCTCAGTAGTGTCTCTGAGTTTTGGGCTTCTCGCAACTACCCACTCCGATTTTTGGGCTCCAACCCTTAACGACTAAAATCATCCCCTCTCTACCACGTATATATGACTTTATCAAAAAATAGTATTTATGAGAATTTTCTAGTGTCAATGTAGTCTCGAATTTTTGGGCTCTTTGAACATTCCCACTCCGATTTTTGGGCTCTATGCCTTGATGTCTATAATCAACCCCTGTCTACTACGTATATATGACTTTGTTAAAAAAAAAACATTTTTTCAGAATTTTCCAGTATCAGTAGAGTCTCTGATTGTTGGGCTTCTCAAAAATACCCACTCTCAGTTTTGGGCTCGAACACTTAACGTCTAAAATAAACCCATCACTACCACGTAGATATGACTGTCAAAAAGTAATCTTTTTGGGAATTTACCAGTGTCATTGGAGTCTCCGATTTTTGAGCTACTCGAAAATACTTACATGATTTTGTCCAAAACAATCTTTTTCGGAATAATACCGTGTTACTAGAGTCTCTGATATTTTTCGAATTTTACAGTGCAAATGGAGTCTCTGATTTTTGTGCTTTTCAAAAATGCCAACATCAAGGTTTAAGTTTTTAATACTGGGTTAATGTCTTTGTACATAGGGGTGTTTTTCTGCATTTTTGTGTGGTGCATTTGAGAGCTCAAGATGAGCCCAAAATCTGGTCCATTTGTGTTTCGAAAATTTTATTTTTCGCAAGGGAGTGGTTTTTTGAAAATAGTAGTAGTTTTTGGATTTTTTTCGTGCATTTGGGTGTCCAAAATAAAGGCGCGGTGCACGATCCGGTGCATCCGTGTCGCTTCACAATTGGTGAACGATCCGATGCACCCACGTAGTGAACTTACTATTTAGAGACGTGTCAGCTATTGGAAAACCTAAGATTTTAATTTTTAGCGAAGGCTAATTTCCTCTAACATTCGGATGTTTTTCTTTTGAGTATTCATTCATTTGTGTGTAGCTTGTCCTATGCATGGGAGACGGAGAAGGGCAAGGCTTGCGCCATGATACATTTCAGCCGTGGCCTATGCTTAAGGCCAGATATTTCCAAGTGTATTTCCATGTTTGAGCCATGTAAACTTTTTTCACGTGGGTGTAGTATCTTGAAAAATTGAACAAAGTCTTGTTAATAATGTTTCCATTTAATAATTTTGCAAGGTGGAATAAAAGAATTTTTTCCGAAAATTCTGCTGAAAAATTGATTAGATGATGTTGCTTTTGGAAAATTTCGTAAAGTCCAATGGAAAAAACCATTTATCCAAAAATCCTTTTTATATGGTGGGGAAATGTAGTAGATTGTGCCCATCTTCGAAAATTTTGCCAAAGTTCAATTCAAACAAAATCACGCTCGACCGTGTGCGAAGCATGGGAGAGGGGCCATAAGCCATGCTTAACCCATTGCTTATAACAATGGGATGACCGTGGGACGACCGTAGGTGAACATTGACCCAATATTGAGCCACGCTTATCCCATGTTTACCCCATGTTTAACCCACGCATACCCCATTCTTAACCCACGCTCATCCCATGCTCACCCCGCGCTTATGCCATTGTTGACCATTGTTGCGGAATTCAATTTTGATTAGGCAATTATGGTTTTTGATTTTTTTGATGAAAAATTGTGCCATACAAAAACAACGTTTAATATTTTAAATGTTTACAATTAAAAATGAGCTTTCTGCATTATTCAGAACAGTCGCTTAAAAAATGATAATCAGTAAAGAACTGTTTCATGCAGAAATATGTTGTGCACCACGCACATCTCATAACGCCCGCGTCACTGCATAAGTCACACATTCGAGGAACAGTTTTTAAAGCAGTAATCTGCGGGATTTTCAAACTCAAGTGGTTTATCTTGTATGTAACCACTTTTGTATCATGCATATTTGATCATATTGGAAATTCGAGGGGAAGAGAACTGTTTATGGATGACTGTTTGGAGTTTGTCTATGTTGTTGCGCAAATGTAAACTTATATCGTAGTTGTGAGGAAGAACTAAGTTGGAGAAATATCAAAGAAAATTTTTTCAAGGCCTAAATAAGAAAACATTGAGCGGTTGAATCTTGCCTGTCGTTCCTGTGGGAATTGTGTGAACTTTGAGATTATTTTTTGTTTCCGTGATTGGTTCAAATGTTTTCGAACATAGACCACTTCAAGAATCTAATAAAAGTACACTTTTATCGTTGGTTGATGAGAGCAACTCTGCTTGGAATCACGTTTTCTCGAGGGCAGACGTTAACTTGCCTGGATTTATGACAAAACAAGGAAATTGTCGGACTTGAATACGTTTTTCTGCACTTGTGGTCCAAATTTCACATTTTTTTCTTTGCAGACAAATAAATAAGGGCGATAAAATAACACCACTTGCAGAAATTAACGGCTGCATAGTATAGCTCTGATTCATGGAATTAACTTATTGTGTCAGTGCTCCAACTTTTTTTATCGTCCAAATGCAAACGTACGTCCTACGAGCATTTCCAAGTTGAAACCTGACTGATCGGAGTACACGATATTCTCTTCTCCAACCAACAAAATTTCATATTTCACTTTTTGCATGAACTTATTGGCATCCTTTTCTAGTTTATATTTGTCAATAACTGACTGTTGCGTGACAAATTTGTTTATTTTTCTGGAAAAAATTCTATGATTTTATTTAAATTCGTGTAACGACTTAGCAGAACCTTCGAATAGATTCGGCGATAAAGAAACTTCATCTAGATCTTCAGAGTCTACCTCCAAATGTCGAAATCATGAACCGCTATTGATTTCTGAACAGCTTCTTCGAATCGATTTCATGCACATTCAGAAATTTTCTTCACTTTTTGCTATCGTGTTCCTTCTTTGGAAATCTGCTTGTCGCATCTAAAAGTTGTCGCTTTGAATTCGATCGCTTGAACCTTACTTTTTTCCCGATGTCCAATATTCTACAGCTTGTTTTTTATTTTCTTCATCGATTCCTCCATCTTTAGATTGGTCAAAATGTAATTGTAGTTTGTCTTGAACATGAACATACCGCTACGATTACTGTCTTTAACTGAAACTGAATCTGAAATTTGATTGGCATTGTCAACATGTAAATCATCATAACTTTCAAAAAACAGAAAATCATCAATTGCATTTTTTATAAGAAGTTCTAGTTGCAAACTAACAGTAGATTGGTAACAAGTGGGTTACATAATCGATTATCAACTAGCATGACGAGCATGACTCTGTATTTCGCCCGTTGCAAAGAATGCTTTCCCCAAAAACAGCATGCCGGAACGAGTTACTACGCTCGCTCAGAAGATGCGCAGTTACAGAGTGAAGGGGTAGATTGGGGTTGAGGATGCAATTACTTAGTTCTCTAGAGAAATAAATTCAACTATATATGTCTGTGTCATCAATAATCGATAAAACATCAGCTGGGATTATTCTGAGCGAGTGTGTGAATCGCAAGTTTGAGCGCGGGTATTGGAAAAAAACTCTTTAACTTCCGTTATGGTAAATTCTAAATCATATTGAGGTTGGTCAAATGCTATTCTTAATAGCTTCAAAGAATTCTTGGGATTCATAGATGGGGCATTATTCCTCAACTGCCCCAACTCAAAAAGTCATGTTTTTCGATTGTCTCTTAATTCTGGGAATATGTTCGCCTACCCAACAGTAGTTAATCCACAAACTTATAGACCAGGATTACCAACCCTCCCCAAGTGAGGGGGGGGTTGAATTTTCAACCCCAATGCCTGCAGGGGTAGTTTCAAACGCCTGTAACTTTCTTTCTAATTACGCGATTTGAAATTTTTATGAGGGTTTTGGAAAGTGCTTTTTACACGCTTTCATCCTATTTTGTTATTTATAACGAAAAAAATTGTTTAAACAATTTTTTCAATAAATCAATTGTTTATTTAATTTTTTTCGCAATTTAGGCATCTACGACTTTTTTTTAAATGGTCTCAAAAGAAAGCTTGACTTTTTTACTATGAAAAATGTCTAATAAGAAAATGGACAAATTGAAATTCATTGAGTTACAGAGCCGGTT
>NC_046664.1:101870815-101875799 GCF_010883055.1 Belonocnema kinseyi | reverse complement strand
TAATAAAATAGGATGAAAGCGTGTAAAAAGCACTTTCCAAAACCCTCATAAAAATTTCAAATCGCGTAATTAGAAAGGAAGTTACAGGCGTTTGAAACTACCACTGCAGACATTGGGGTTAAAAATTCAACCCCCCCTCACTTGGGGAGGGTTGGTCATCCTGGTCTATAAGTTTGTGGATTAACTACTGTTGGGTAGGCGAACATATTCCCAGAATTTAGAGACAATCGAAAAACATGACTTTTTGAGTTGGGGCAGTTGAGGAATAATGCCCCAGATATGTGGTTGAGACTAAAACCAATACCAAGTGAAAGGTTTTAAGACTAAATATGCATGCATATAAATAGAAATGAAAGAAATTTAAATAGATGTAAATGGAAATGAATGATAACAGATCACCCCACTCTATATAAAATTTGAGAGTATGTCAAGATTAATTCTGAACATATTATTACTATGCTGATTGAAATGTGCATTTATTCCCGTCAACCTGGATGGTGAAGATGAGGTGCACGAGGAGCGTTAGGAAAAATATTAGCGACACTAGACAATAAATAAATTTAAACTCACTAGAAACAAAAATTATTTGGTGATTGTGAATTTTCCTTTGTTAAAGCTCCTTCGGCTTTAATGAACACATTCTCATCACATATCTCGTGCTTCGTACTCGATTTTTTCCTTCAAATTGTATATCATTTCCATACATGTATATTATTACAATTAATAACATGCATTGGCATTAAAACACACGTAGTTTCATCGTCTCGTAAAAAAATTCACATTTTTTTTAAACCTTTGGCAATCAAACATTTTATTGCAACGTATGCGGTTTTTCATAAACTAAATTTGCATATCTCCAATTTTATTTTAATAATTTAAAAGTTACACTTGCGGTCTACACAGCAGCCTGACTGTTTTTTAATATCTAAATTATATCTTTAACCTAAGTGACCCAGACTTTGTCAATCGAATTTTCTACCGAAACTCAACCAGTTGTTTTGATAATCTTGTAGGGTATTTAAAATCAAAATTTTTCTTTTCTTGACTTTTTTCCATGTCCAGCGTTATTTAGCTTGAAATGTTCATTTTTGTGTTTTTGGAATTTTGTAAATTCTATGACTCTGGGAATTTTTGTTTTTGTGAAAAAAGTTATTAGGATAAATTGTTCGTCTTTTTGAATACTATGAATATCCGTAGAGAATTTGTAAATTTTGAAAAAAGTGATCTCAAAAATATTTAAAATGCGCTCGCTTTTTGAATTTGTATCCACAATGGCTGGCTGGCAAACTTGATCTTTAGTTTAGAACTTTAAAAGAGTGTGCCAAAGAGCAATTTAATAGATTAATTTTTTCAAAAGTTATCGTACACGCAGACAGATGTACATACATGCATACATGCAGACTCTTAAAAGCCTGTTTTTCGAATTGAGGGGATTTCAAAACGTGAACATTTGACAAAAAATGAATAGGTCGAATTTTACACAAATCTAATACCTTCTCTGATAAGAATGTAAAAATAATTAACTTATTATGAATAATTTTTTCATAGTTCTTTTTTCTGTTTTAATCGTAAAAATAGCATTGAAAACATAACAAAAAATTTAATTTTTCAAAATCCCATAGGTGAGACAAAAAATAAATTAAATGAAAACTTTTGTGATAAGAGTGTGTCCACGCAGAGAACAGATTTTTTGTTGACTGTTAATGATATTTTATACGATTAAAACACAAACTGCATATCCTATCAAAAAATGATTTATAACAAATTTGTGGATATTTTTAAAATGCACAATTTTTGTATACTCATATTTGACTGTATTTCGCATAGTTTGACAGACAAATGTAATTTTTGGATTCTCCATTATTTTGTATGCTGTCCAAAATAAGGATCAATTGTTCGTCTTTTTGAATATTATGAACATCCGTACAGAAAATGTTTAAATTTTGAAAAAAGTGATCTCAAAAATATTAAAAATGCGCTCATTTTTTGAATTTTTATCCAAAATGGCTGGCTAACGAACTTGACCTTTAGTTCAGCACATTAAAAGAGTATACCAAAGGCCAATAATTCTTTGATAAAGCATAGTGCTCATAGAGAGACATACATGCACAGACGCATTCGTAAATACCTGTTTTTCGTATTCAGGGGGTCTCGAAACGTGGACATTTGACAATAAAATGGGGGTGGGGGGTCAAATTGTACACAAATCTAATATTTTGTCTGATGAGAATGTAAAAATACAGATACTTACTACTTCGTCGTCACTCCGTCGGCTTGAGGGTTCGATTCACGCCTCGCACTCTGGAAGAACCTCGGCGGCTCATGCGGTGAACACTAACTAGCCTAGCAAGGGAGTTGTTCATTTTTGGATACCCTCGAGAGAAAAAGGTTATCTAAGTACTTAAGGCGCTCTTGGTGGCTCGGAACCCACCTTACCTTGTAGGCCACCCTTCCACCCATAAGTTTTGTTATTTTTACCTCAAATTTGAATTCAGCAATATTGTCAACTTTATAGGAGCATTTTAGTATTCGAATCACTCGACTAATTCTAATTTGAGTGAAGCAACACTTCTATGACACAGAGGGAGGTGCCATTTGTGTCCGACATCTTGAATTTTGTGACTTTGATCTCACATTTGAATTCAGAAACATCGAAAACCTTTTAGAAAGTTTTTGAATTTCTATTTAAACGATTCATTACAGTTTTTACGTAAAAACCATCCTTCAAGTTTGAATATTAGTTTCCATTTTTAGTTAGCCATCTTGAACTTTGCAATGTTGATTTGAAATTTGGATTCAGCGATAGCGAAAACCCCTAATAAGCATTTCAACTTTTAAATCACTCTACTGATTTGAATTCAAACGTGAAAGCTACCCGTCTGATTCGACGGGTTGTTTCTACCGTTAAACTAGAACCTTTGCCCATATGAAAAAAATGATCGATTATTTCCCATTACTCTACAAATTTGAAAAGTTTCATCCAAATATGCTAGTGATACTTCCGTAGCGTTACTATCGAGATACATTTTTGATCAAATATAAAATTTTTAATTATTGATATACCTTCGCGGAGTAAGTGAAATACGTTATGACTTTTCGTAGGCATAAAATATATATTTACTCTTGCTCTAATATAAATTGTTATCTGTGTGAAGTACTCTGTAAAGTACATGTTTTTTTTGTATTGATAATACGAAATTGGCAGGGTAGGGGGAGGGCGGATCTATCCCTTGGTCTGCCAAGGTTTAGTGCTTTTTCTCACAAAGTTTTTGTTGGATTAACACGTTTTTCTAAATTTTTAGCAACAAATTGTATTTAAAAATAAATTTGTTCCACACACTTGTATGAGATTATTATTAAGTATGTTATATTCTGAATTGGATGAAGAACAATAAAATATATTTATTGGTTTTTTTAGTAAAGACTTTTAGCAGCTATTTAATTTGAAAATATTTCTTTTAAAAAAATTAAGCTAAGGAGCCATCCATAAAAGACATCCGCATTTAGGGGGGGGGGGGGGTACACAATTGGAATAAATTTGATTAGAAGTGGGGGGGTTAATTCATTTTCGGACGTCCACTTTTTCAAATTCAATCGTTTCAATTTAATAAGGTACGTTTCTTAAAATTCCTCTATCTGATGATATGTAGGCGATTTCGAATTCTCCCGCGGTGATTCAGGCGATTGCAACGCCATTCAGTGGTTCCGGGAAGACCACCTGGTATTACCACATGGTTTTTTTCTGTAGTTTTTGACAGAAAGTTCTGTTTGATTATACACTGTAAGAAATATTTTCAATTTTTGTATGCATGGGTGTATTAAATTTCGTGTGTGTTTACTAAATTCATTACATTTGGTAATTTTAGTATACTTACGTATACTACATTTTTTAGTTTACTTACGTATATTAAATTTCGTTCACGAAGGTATTTTTATACCAAATTTATTGAGTGTGAAGTAAGTTTCTTTTACGTATATGAATTTTATAGTTTCTGTACACTAAAATTCATATACGTATGTACTATATTCGGATTCGCAAGCGCGTTTCGATTTACGCAGTCGAGGAACTTGTCCGTTAGCAGGCTCGCTTGGCTCGCGTGCATTTTTTTTGAGTTCTTATGCTAAATAGATGCGAAGTTTTTTCCTTATAAGGTATGAAAAGTGTATTAATTTATCAACGTTAATGCAGCTTTACTGTGAAATGCTATAATCAAGTACGGAGTAAGATGAGGTCATGGATTTTATGTGCACAGTTTTGATTTTGAGGTTAACTATGCTGGTATATAGAATGGATCATTTGGAGCCGCCAATTCACCTGCTGGTTCACGAGGAAGTAAAAGGAAGGTACTTTTGCTCGTAAACGAGGGCTTATCCAGCAAAACAGGATTCAAAAACGAAACCATCATAATCACAGCGAAATAATAATCACCTATGCCAGAACGAAAATACACGTACAATAAAATTACTATAAGCGTGTACTCAATCTAGTATACGCGTCTCCTAAATTTGGTATATGCGTATACTAAATTTCGTATCCATGCATACTAACTCGTATATTCATATACTGAATTTCATATACGTGTATACTAAATTCAGTACATGCATATGTTACCGGCAAAGTCTGATGTGCCGTCAGAACGTAGTCTGTCTAGTCCCTCCGCGAATTGACTGAGCGGAGTCAGGCAAAGTCCGAAGTATTACTTTCACTTCGGACTTTGCCTAATCAAATTGTGAAGTGCCCGACAGGCTCAGGCAAAGTCAGGAATAAAAATAAAACCTTTGGGGTTTACTTTTCCCGCTGCACAGCAGTGATCCCAGATCTGAAACCAGACGTGGTCCAATACTATCACAGCTCTATGTCCGTGTGAACATAGTAGGAGACGATGTACGAGGGTGGATTGATAAGTTTCCGGCCTGACCAAGAAAAACAACGTTTTTAAGAATTTTTTTTTTTATTTCTCAACATAATCTCCTCCAAGGCTGA
>NC_046664.1:101865920-101870715 GCF_010883055.1 Belonocnema kinseyi | reverse complement strand
TAGCTACAAGCTATCTAAGGGTGGTACTATAGAACGCCACCTTAAGGTAGGCCTAGTGGCGCCATCTCTTGGTCAGGCCGGAAACTTATCAATCCACCCTCGGAAATGACTGGCTTGCGCGCGCAACCCATTTCTCCTCTTCTGAATTTGAAAACTCGAAGGTGCACGATTGCCGGTCGGAACACTTCGGTGGTTCTATTTATATCTTTATCTGCTTTGAAATAAAATTAAGAGATTGAGATTTTAATATTTCCATATTTCGATGCTGGCGATTCTCATGATTTGAATTTTTTGCGCGCCTCTTTATATGCGTATGTTTTGAGGTTACGTTATTTCAAGTATAAAATATAAATTACATAAATATTAATGCGTATATTATTGATGATAATATTATAAATATGTTATATTATAATAGTCTTATTTCTATCTTGATCCGCATTTGAGAGAAATTAAAGAATTTGGCTATTTTGGAATTCATCTTATTTGGATAAAAACTCAATTATTTGATGAAAAAATTAATTATTTTGTTGAAAATGTAACTATTTTGTAAAAAAAGTCCTCTTTTCTATCAAAAGTTCAACCATTTTGTTAAAATTTTTATTTTTTTTATTTGAAGGTTCATCTATTTCGTTGAAAATACATTTTTAAAACTGACAATTAAATTATACCATTTTTGGTTAAAAAATCACGTATTTTGTTAAAAATTCGTCTTTCTTTGTAGAAATTAAATTGTTTCATGGAAAATTTATACTTTTTGATTAAAAATTACATTTTTCGGTTGAACTATCAACTGTAAATATTTTTTGATTGCAAAGTCGTTTTGTTGTAAATGCAACTGTATTGTTAAAAATTAAAATCATAATTTTTGGGTGGAAAATTCGATTATTCACTTAAAGCTGAACTACTTAGTAACAAAATTAATTTTTTCTTATTAAGGATTCGTAATTATAGTTGAAAATTCAACTATTTTCCTTTAAGTTGGGTTAAAAATTCAGCTGCTTTGTAGATAATACTCTTTTTGACTTCAAAATTAAATAATTTCTCTGAAATTGTTTGGTTTAAATATCAACTGTACATCTTCTTGGATTTAAAAGTCGATTATTTTAGTAAGAGTTGAACTACTTTGTAAAAAAATACGTTTCTTTGTAACAAGGTTTTTTAATTATGGTTGAAAATTTAACTATTTGGTTGAAAGTTTAACTCTTAGATTGAAATCTCATATTTTTCGCTTAAAAAATTCAACTTTTTGTAGATAATTCATCCTTTTGACTTTAAAATTAAATAATTTAGTTGAAAATTCATGTATTTTGTTTAAATTTGCCTTTTTCTGTAGATCATTAATTTTCTTGGCCGAAAATTCATCTGATTGGATGACAATTTTACAGCTATGTTGAAAATTAAGTTTTTCTGTTAAAAACTACTTATCTTCATCTGAAAATGTAACTATTAAAGGATTAATTAAAAATTAATCGTATATATTGGTTAAGTTGGAAAATCGTTTGTTTATAGAACATTAATCTTCTTGGTCAAAAATTTAGCTTTTCCTTTGAAAATTTAATAATTTTGTTGAAAATTAGTTGTTTTTTTCTTGTTCAATTCAATTTTTTATCACCGTTTTTATCTGAACATTGAACTATTCCATTTTTTGTTGAAACTTTATCCTGTACATTGTATTAGTTAAAGCATCAATTATTTGATAGAAAATTAATTTATTTGTTTTCGATTATGATTTTTTTAATTAAAAGAATTTGAAAATAAATTCTTTTTTAAAATTTAATTCAAGGTACTAAAAATTGAAAAATAGTTGATTTTACAAGATGATTCTGAATCCGTTCAAAATTAAAGAATTAATAAATATTAGTTTATAAAATTATTTTCAATTCTGACTTCGAATATTATTTCAGTCTCAAAAAAAATTTATTTTGAACCCATTCAATTTGAAATTCTTTAATTAAAAAAAGAAAATTTCGTTAATTATCATCAATATTTGACCATTTATTTTAAACAATGAATTACAAACAACTGTTAAAAACTATACTAATTTGAACAGAGTGGTTTGAAATAGAAAGCCTTGAATTGTTAAATTTATAATGAGCTAAATTTTAACTTTGAACGCTTCAAGTTTAATTTAAATTTTGCATTTTTTTAATTTTAGGAAAAAATCTATTTAAGAAAATATATCAATTTTCAACCCAAAAGTTTACTTATTAACAAAATTAATTAATTTTCTATCAAATAATTGGTGTTTTAAATTATACAATGTACAGGATAAAGTTTCAATCAAAAATGCAATAGTTTAATTTCCAGATAAAAGCGATTGATTTTTAATCAATCCTAGAATAGTTACATTTTCAGATTAAAATAAATCATTTTTAACCGAAAAAATGAATTTTCAATAAAGTTGTTAAATGATACATTTTCAACCAAAAAGATTAAATTTCTACCAAACAAGGTCAATTCCCAACAAAATATATGAACTATAATTATGAATCCTTAATGAGCAAGAATTTAATTTATTTAACTATTCTGATGAAAATATGTTTTATGTGTTGATGAAAATACATTTTTGAAACTGACAATTAATCTATACCATGTTTAGTTAAAAAATCACGTATTTTGTTAAAAATTCGTCTTTCTTTGTAGAATTTAAATTGTTTTATGGAAAATTTATACTTATTGCTCAAAAATTAAATTTTTCGGTTGAAATATCAACTGTAAATATTTTTTGGTTGCAAAGTCGTTTAGTTTTAAATGCAACTATATTGTTAAAAATTAATATCATAATTTTTGGGTGGAAATTGAATTATTCACTTAAAGTTGAAGTACTTAACAATAAAATTAATTTCATCTTATTAAGGGTTCATAATTATAGTTGAAAATTCAACTATTTGCCTTTAAATTGACTTTTTTGTTAAAAATTTTACTGTTTTGCAAAAGAAGCATCTTTTGGGCGTTTAATGTCAACAATTTGATAGAAAGTTAAACTATTTGGTCGACAATTAAAAGTTTGGTTGAAAAATCATATTTTTGGGTTAAAAATTCTTCTTTTTTGTAGATCATACTCTTTTTGACTTTAAAATTAAATAATTTCGTTGAAAGTTCATGAATTTTATTGGGAATTGACCTTGTTTGGTAGAAATTTAATATTTTTGGTTGAAAATGAGTCATTTAACAACTTTGTTGAAAATTTATTTTTTTGGTTAAAAATTATTTATTTTAATCTGAAAATGTAACTATTCTAGGATTGAATAAAAATTAATCGTTTTTATCTGGAAATTGAACTATTCCATTTTTGGTTGAAACTTTATTCTGTATATTGTATTAGTTAAAACAACAATTATTTGATAGAACATTAATTTATTTCGTTAAAAAATAAAATTTTTTGTTGAAAATTCATATATTTTGTTAATTAGATTTTTTCCTAAAATTAAAAAAACTGCAAAATAAAAAAATTGCCTTAAAATCGTCTTGATTCAATTATTTTTCAATTTTTAATACCTTAAATGAAATTTAAAACATTTTATTTTAAAATTCTTTTAATTAAAAAAATCGTAATCGAAAACAAATAAATTAATTTTCTATAAAATAATTGGTGTTTTAACTAATACAATGTACAGGATAAAGTTTCAACCAAAAATGGAACAGTTCAATTTCCAGATAAAAACTATGATAAAAGATGGAATTGAACAAGAAAAAAAAACTAATTTTCATCAAAATTTTTTAATTTTTAAGGGAAAAGGTGAATTTTTAAGCAAGAATATTAGTTGTCTATGAAAAAAACGATTTTCCAACTTTATCAATATATACGATTAATTTTTAATTAATCCTATAATAGTTACATTTTCAGATAAAGATAAATAATTTTTAACAGAAAAAATTAATTTTTAACATAGTTGTTAAATTTTCAATCAATCAAATGAATTTTCGACCAAGAAAATTAATGATCTACAAAAAAAAAGACAAATTTTAAACAAAATACATAAATTTTCAAAGAAAGTATTTAATTTTAAAGTCAAAAGGACGAATTATCTACAAAAAGTTGAATTTTTTAAACGAAAAATATGAGATTTCAATCAAAGAGTTAAACTTTCAACCAATTAGTGAAATTTTCAACCATAACTAAAAAACAATGTTACAAAAAAACGTATTTTTTTGCAAAGTAGTTCAACTCTAACTGAAATAATCGACTTTTAAACCCAAGAAGATGTGCAGTTGATATTTAAACCAAAAAATTGTACTTTTTACCAAAAATGATACATCTTCAACCAAAAAGATTAAATTTATACCATACAAGGTTAATTTCCAACAGAATACATGAGCTTTCAAAGAAATTATTTAATTTTATTGTCAAAAAAGAGTATTATCTTCAAGACAGCTGAATTTTTAACCCAATTTAAAGGGAAATAGTTGAATTTTCAACTATAATTATGAATCCTTAATAAGAAAAAATTAGTTTTTTTACTAAGTAGTTCGGCTTTAAGTGAATAATCGAATTTTCCACCAAAAAATTATGATTTTAATTTTTAACAATACAGTTGCATTTACTACAAAACGCCTTTGCAACCAAAAAATATTTACAGTTGATAATTCAACCGAAAAATGTAATTTTTATTCAAAATGTATAAATTTTCCATAAAACAATTTAATTTCTATACAGAAAGACGAATTTTTTCAATCAAATAATTGAGTTTTTATCCAAACGAGATGAATTCCAAAATCGTCAATTTTTTTAATATCTTTCAAATGCGGATCAAGATATAAACAAGACTATTATGATATAACATATTTATAATAT
>NC_046664.1:101860968-101865820 GCF_010883055.1 Belonocnema kinseyi | reverse complement strand
TACAAGGCACCAGTCTATTATTTGTAATAAATAGATTATTAATTACAACAATGGTTTATTGTTGATTTATTTTAATAAAAAATGATTCAATATACGCGTAAAATACTTTCTGTTATAAAAGATAAACTGTAAAATTTTATAGAAAAAAACTACAATATTTATTGTAAAAACCAACTTTCCAGAAAGAAAGAATCAGTAATAGGTGTTTCGTTTTTTTAAAATTTGTTGTTAACATTCAAAATATTAATTTATTGAGATTGAAAATCATTATTTAGACAATGTTACTAAGATTTAGTATGGCAAATAAAGAATCTGTCTTTGATTAAAATATATAAATTGAATATCTAGTTTGAAAATGTTTTAGTAATAAGCCTTCAGAACAATAATTCCTTTAAATTTCGTATTAGTTTCGTTACTTATAAAGAAAGGTTAATTCCTCACTCGCTCCCTCCCACCGCCCTTTTATTTAGGGACTAATGCACCTACTTAGTTATCCTTAAAACAACAGTAGTTTAATCTAGTTATTGACGTGGTCGTCGAAGTTTGGAAGATTTTTGAATAGAAGTTCTTTTACTAATGTTGGAAGTATTATAGAAGTAATTTTTTTATCTTATGGTTTGAATTTCAGTGAAAATTTCCGAATAAGATGACAGACAAAGCGGAAAATTAAATCTGAAGACAAATTTAGTTCCCTCAAAATTGTAGAAAACTGATCGTCGCGTATGTCGAATTTAAAAAGATACTACGTTAAGTATAATAAATATCGAGTTTATTTTTCTATTTTTATTAGAAAATAACTTGCGTTGAATAAATATTTGTATTGAAACAAAATTGATAAATATAATTAATAAGTTTTCTTACAAATTTAATGCTGATCATTTCTAAAAAAAAACTTTCATATCCGTTCACAATTGCGACCTGTAGAGTATTCTGAATTGTAAATTATCGAGCCATCCTACTGTGCAGCGGAAAAAGTAAACCCCGTAGGTAGCCCGCACATCGGGCTTTGCTTGTAACACATATACCAAACCCAATGTACGCTGGCATACTAAATTTAATTTCGTGTTGTGCATTCTTGCTTCCATTATATGTACACTAAATCTAGCGCAGATTTTCCAAACAGTGTAAGAATAAATTTGTCTCAAATTTACGAGGGCTTTAATCTCTTATAATTTCATAATAATGAAAAAATGTACAAATATGAAGAAAGAGGGGGGATTCCTGTGTTTCAAACGCCCTTTAGAGGGGGTGAGGGGTCTAAAAATCGGTCCAGCAGGGAGAGGGCGTCTAAAATTCCGGAAAAGTTTGCGGACGTCTTTTATGGACGACCCCTAACTAGGCAACCAATACAGATTTTGTATGGTTTATGAAACCGTATTGTAACTTATATTTTCGCCTCCTATTTTGTACGTCTTAATTAAGGTATTTTTATTTTAAATTGTGTCATATTATTTTTAACAATTGTTTGAACAATATTTGTTGTCAAAGAAACTATGGCAGATAAAAAATTGGAAAATAAATAATTAAGATCCTTGTTGGCCTTTAGTTATTCGAGATATTTTCAGATTATTAAAAGTAGTGTAGTTATGA
The DNA here is from genome assembly GCF_010883055.1 of Belonocnema kinseyi. Lineage (NCBI taxonomy): Eukaryota > Metazoa > Arthropoda > Insecta > Hymenoptera > Cynipidae > Belonocnema > Belonocnema kinseyi. The sequence goes on along the minus strand of NC_046664.1, from coordinate 101,864,230 downwards.
AAAAATTGTTTATAATAATTTCTTACTAGAAATACATGTATTTTTTTGTTTATAAATAATCAGTACCGGCTGCACAAAACACGTTTAAATACATGAGCTGAAGAGCACCCGTTGTAAAATTTGTGTAATACACCAACGGAGTGACTGAAAGCTAGAGTTTAGTGTATAAAGGATTTGTGTCAGTTAATGTTTAACATTTTATTTCATACATTTTATGTCGTGTCTTTATAAATTTAAATTTGCTACTTTTCATTTCATCTTTTACTATTCAAATGAAAACTGCGTGTTTTATCAAAATATAATTTCCAGCAAGTTTGTATATCCATCGTAGGAAAATAATTTTGTCATTAAACTTTTGATTATATCTTGTGCCATTTGTCTGAAACTTTTAAGTTTTTATTTTTAATGTTATCTTTAGTTGTAAATGTGGAAATTCAGTAGGTATTTCATATTTAAAACCTGTCACGGGAAAAATAGTTGAGAACTACACGTAATTATTCCCTTAAAAATTACAACTCTATTCACATCTACTTGCATAGATGTCAATTTTGTTTCTCACTGCAACGAACTGATCCACTTTCTATTCAAAATTTAAGACCTTGGGATTTAGTGTATCCTGTATCTGATAGCCTTTTTATTCAAAACGATTAGATGCTTTGGATTTGATTTTATATCAGCTTTACTGACGGGGTATAGAAATTAAAAACTTTGGATTATTATTCGGAGATGTACAGATTTGCGCCTCTTATTACAGTAAAAGATAGAAGGTCGAGTATTATCTTCCAGCAAAAATATGCTGAATTTCAAAGAATTTTACATTAATCACAACGAGTTTACAAATTCGTCTTCGGCGAATTATGCTGGAGTAAGAAATTAGAGGGTGATCTTTGTTACTTCGTGACTTTGGTGCTTCGGTACTTTTGCTCCTGGAAAAGGGTTTGGGATTTAACCAGGAGACAATGTGATGGTCACATTTTGCCTTCCTGTGTATAATTCTGCAATTCCTGTTGACAAACTAAGGTAAGGTTAGGAAGAAAAAAGAGGAGAGAAAAATATACCGAAAGAAAAAATTAATACCCGGCGAAATATGCGGAAAACGAATACAACGAGGAGGAAGAAGACTTGAGAAGATAGATAATAAGAATATTACTACATGTCAGAAATACGTATATACATATTTAAATAAATACTTATTTTTTATCTAAAGCCCATATTGTATTTATGACTGCTTTCTGTTTTAATAACTTCCCTAACTATGGTAAGATATATATCGGCAATTTCATGTCAATCGGGGCACCTAAATATCTCGTAAACGGATTTTTTCCACCAAATTCGGCACAAATTATCTTTGACATGTGTACTTTCATCTTAAATTTTTTCTGAATTACTTTTTTTTGGTTTCAAAGTGGCGGACAAGAAAATCCAAAAAAGTGGTTTTTCCACATGCTCTCCAGGTATTCCATTTTTGAAGGTGAAAAAAAAAATGAGAAACTCCAGATTATTATTCAATTTGATACTTTTGGTGTTGCTGGCAATAAATACAGTACTAAAATGCTAAATTTCAACATAGCCGCCGAAAAATAAATGATTTAATTTGTATGTGATGTTTGTTTTAATATCGTAATATCGTTTTTTTAATGCCATTACTTTTGCAAAATTTATATGTTTAAACAAATTATTGTGTCATTAACTAATTTTGGGGTTATTTAAGGGGTTTTTGAGTACTCTTAATCGCAAAATGCGATTAGTTTTGCAAAATCATTTTGTTCAATGAAGTTGTCTAAACAAATTATTGCATAAAAAACATTTTTTGCATACAAAATGTCAGAGTTAGATTCTATGTCAAATATTATGGAACTATTGACATATTTAAACGTATTGAAGCAATTTTAAGCACTTAAATTCTCATCTTCAGAAGTGTAAAAAACGTATATGAAAAAATAAATTAATTAACAACAAATTGAAAAATCGCAAAACAAAAAATACGAAAAATAAAAACAAAATAATAAAAAATGTAAAAAAACAACAAAAGCGCAGGCATGAATGATATTCATGACAGTCTAAACCCGCACTGAGAAAACTATATCGTACAAATTACAATATATATCGTAATTTCTGCGCTATATATCGTAATTATCGCATTATAATAGCGAAAAATCGTGATATCGTACATTGCAAGTTTTTACATTATATACCGCATAATTGTGCAATCTATAACGTAAGAAATGGGGATTCCTATCCGTCAGTTACATTTTGCGCTTTGCTAAATTGTATTAAGTAAGTTCTAATTCGTCTACAATAATGTGATTTATTTCGGGGGAAATATATTAGTAAGTAGATATTTTTTTGTGTTTTCTGTGGTAAATTCTACATGTTTTACTGAAATTTGCTCACTTCAGCGCGACGCAGTCTACGAGTTCAGAATTATTTTCCTTACCTCAGTGAAACTTTCGCCGAAATATGTTTAATCATTAACAGTTGCAGGTCTTACCTACAGCAAATTTGTAATTTTCTCTGTGATTGTTTTAAATCTAGAGTCCCGATTTATAGCTCAAACTGACTCATACTCTGCCTTTTTCCCATTGCTGCTAAGGACGCCGTAGCAGACGACAGCAACAAAATTTAACTTAATTTTTGTCTGTGATATTAGTGCATTATAATATCGTACAAAGCTCCGGGTCCTGATTGTACGTTATCATATTGCGCTTTCTTGCAATATCGAGGTTTTGCGATGTCATTGTGCGATATCTTTTTCTCCGTGCGGGGGAATGCGGAGAGTTGTTGTTATCTCTCTTATAAATAATTGAATATGTTATACAAAACGTTATACGATGCGTTTAAATATGACATTAGTTGCAATTGAATTATAGACATACATAGAATTGAATTCTGACATTTTTTATACAAAAAATGTTTCTTATGCAATAACTTGTTTAAACAAATTGTTTAAACAAAATGGTCACTCACAGAAGAGTTTAAAAGACTAAGTTGGCGTTGGCCTTGTTATTATACGTTTTTTTATTCGCCAAGTTGGACAGCCTATTGATATTTTTAAAATAATAATAAGGATTATTGAAAATGGGTTTTTAAAACGAACATTAAAACGAGATTACGACATTAAAACGAACATTACATATAAATTAGAAAATTTATTTTTCGGCCGCCATTTTCAACCTACCATTTTAAAATTTAGCATTTTAGTAGTTTATTTATTGCCAGCAACACCAAAAGTATCGAACGGAATAATAATCTCGGGGAGCTC
>NC_046664.1:101853497-101860868 GCF_010883055.1 Belonocnema kinseyi | reverse complement strand
AGATTAAATGGAATTTAAATATACGCACTGTAATATTCATACTTTCGTCATGATTTCCGAAGAGCTTGTCTGTCTCTGTTTATAGATATATATTCACCCTTTCCACTACTAACCGGAAACACCCCTCAACACCATCACTTCTCTCTCTGTCCTTTCAACTTCAGATCCGCAACTTTGCTCGAGGCTCACACATTGAACGCCCGAGAATATGTACCGGGTGCAACCCTTATGGTGCGGAATTAATGAAATTCCATTACCTTTATCTTCGCTAGCCCTTACCTGATTTATTTACACGGATAATTTTCTTATAATATGCTTAGGCTTGTTAACTCTAATTTGAAAAGCAATGAAGCGTTATTGCATTATATAAAAAATTCAACTTTTAATTTGTATTTGAATTTCATAAATCCATTTTAATTATGTTTATTTAACTGTTTTATACAAAAGAAAACAGAGCCATGGGAAACAATTGTAATTCGACTGTTTTTAACCGTGCTGCATCAAAGATAAATTTATTGGAGCATGAAGGTACGTTGCAGAAATATTGAAAAATGTTTCTACTGTGAGAATGCATTCCTGCAGCAAAATTAATTGTGTGAATTAATAAGAAACCTCCTGATAAAAAATTAATTACATAATTTATGAAAGGAGTCCATTTAATATCTTCATTCTTGTAACACCCTGTTACGATGCTAATGTGAGAGCCGGTTTCATTTCTAATTACCCACTTAAATTCATTTGATTAAATCATATAAAAAAGCAAAGATTCAAAAACATGATGGAAGGTTCAAATTAACTTCCAATATCGCACGGACATTCATAATTTTATTAGAATCTGCTTGGTAAACAAATACAAATTAGTTATTAAGGGGGCAACAAACGCATGTGACAGACCTCTCCCCATCAAGCCTATCCCTTTCTCTTTTAATCCCCTACCCGTCGCTTTTTTTTACCATTACCTTCCCTTACTACCTCTGCCAAGATAATATCCCCATACTTCTTGCCCCATATAGTTATATTTATTGGCAGAAAAACAAGAGAGAGAGAGAGAGGAGTGTAGGATATATATTACTTATAGAATATGAAAAAGTAATAGCAACAATTAAAAAAAAAGAAATAAATAAATTTACTCAACCTTACGCAAAAGTTATTTGAAGGTTATTAGACGCTTGAATTAGGTGATATTGGATTTTGAAAGATCACCCTCTAGATTGAGAGGGTCTGGTTAGTGGATAGATGGTTGAGTTAGTATTGGATGCTTAAACGTATCTGTTGAGGTATAAATGTATTGGAACACTTGTTCTGTGAGAGCACTGAAGCGAGCGCCGTCGTGTTGGCTCGCTAAACTTCATCCCAGGGTCTCGATCTCTCCGTCCTTGCCTCGGAAAACTTTCTGATGATGAGCTTTGTTGGCCGTTTCGCCAGCAGGACGGAAAAGTTAAATGCGAAAGTTTGAGTCGATATCCACTGCGACGATGTTTCTGCTAAAAATTTATTTAACGCTTTCCACTCTATTTTACACAGAAGCTAGAGTGGTAATTTGTTAATTAGTCCTATAATTATCATTCACCACTTCATCAGCAATAGCAGGTGTTTACAATATTTATGAGTATTTTTCTTATCGAACATATTACATATGAATGTTCTAATGAAAATTAACGAACGTATATTTTCGTTTTAAAAGGGGCGATGGCTATTTGTGAATTGTAGTTTCAGTTAATAATTTTTTTTATTGAAAGCTCATGTTTGGGTATTAATTTTTCCATTCGGATTCTGTCAGTAGGGTGCGGGTTCGATTCATGCTGCAGATTTTAATTAATTTATTGTATTTCGTATTTATAAAGATGTTTTTATATTTGATTTTCTTAAATAATCTTGAAAAATGATGCAATTATGATATTTTAATGCTTTAATTTATGGAAGAATTTACTTTTTTAATTTCATCATATTTTTCAGACAAAAGGAAGACCATTTTTCGTTTTAGAAAATTCGTTCATGCTTCTTATTTTCAATATAATTGGTGAAGAATATGAAAAAAATGTTGAAGATTTACAGAAAATAAATTTGTTTGCGAAAAACACGATAAATTAAAAGAGTAGATATTATTAAGGGCAATTATATTTATAAATATTTCAATAATTGAAAAATACAAAATGTGCAAGCAGCAGAAATCGAACACACAACCCTCCAGCTATTAAGCCGAAGCGCCATTTTTCGCCAATTTCTAGGTGGCCTATGGCGAATGTTTCAAAGTATATTACTGCTTTGACAAATCAACGCTCAGGTAATGAGCTTTCTGTAAAAAACTACGAACCGAATCTACTTATAAATAAATTAAACAATAAATGCTAATTATCGTTTTGTTCGCTTAAAGGATGGCGTCGAAAAAAACGAGACAAAACAACCATTCCATACAACGACTCCTCGAACTTCCATCCAGCAGAGAAGCCAGAGTGACACTTTTTGCCCCTTCAACTGCTCAACTTACGACAGTACCTGGTCCCCGGCAGGTTCCGGTGACAGTTTTGCACCCTACGCCTAAAAAGGTCTGATCTATAAGTTTGTAAATCTTTATTTTTTTAAATCATTTACTAATGTATTTCACTTTGTTTAATTTTTTTTTTTGATATAGAAGAAATTTTCTCAAACAAAAAAGAACGTTTTTTTTATTTAAATTGCCATCGTCTAGAAAGCTTTTATTTGATGAAAATGCGGTTCTTGGAATCTTATGAAAAATAATCATAAAATTTAGATGCTTTTTCTAAATATTCAAGGCATTGTCTGATGAAATTAATAAAAATTAGAAATATTTCTGATAAAATAAAACAACTGATAGTCAAGCACTTAAGTCAAGTGTTATCAATAATAGAATACCCCTACTCAGTTTACTGACAAGATCGCTGATCAATCACAATTCTTATGATTACCGACAACACAAATTCATAGCTCAAGCGATTAATTTACGAATTTCAAGTCACCGAAGGTTCATATTTCCAGGTCACGCGATAAATTTATATTTAAATAGAATATTCAAGATAATATTTCGTAAAAATCTTTAACAACAAAATTGCATTTTTGAATGAGTAGTGATAAAATTCTTTTTTTCTTGCATTTAAATTATAAAATGAGGTTAGAAACTATACACTGGCAAAAAATTATTCTTGGTTTAAGTCAGTTTTAGTTGATTCAAGTGAATCGCAGGTACGAATGGGGACGATAGAATTTGACTGTGTTCCAAATAAATAAATACTTGCTACCTTATATGCTTGGAAGAAGCGTACATTTTCTTAATCTCGGAAAATGCATTCTTAGATAGAATATCGAATTTTATTATTCTAAAACTTTATTGTATTACTTCAAATAGAGGTGTATTCGAATTAAGAACATTTCCAAGAAATAATTTCTGACACTGATATATAATCTTCATGTTTTAAATGACTAAAATATGTTACTTACACATATAATCGCACGCCTGGACACTTTGAAAAATCGCACTCCCCGAAGATTCGAACCCTACCTAAACTACCTAAACTAGTGTGTCCTAACCGCGCGCTCTAACCACTTCTCTAACGAAGCACTTGGATGTCGATGAAAAAATCTCGGCTAAAAATTTCAAGGCAGCGTCGTGGCAAGTCGTATGATGAGCCTCAACTATCTTCAAACTACAAGTTTTTGAACTCAATGTTTCTATGAAGAAAACATCTTTCTGATGATACTTGGAAATTTTTGAGAGACTTCAATATACAATTTTTTTATTTTGAAAGATTTTAGAATTGAATTTTACTTATTTCAAAAAAGGCTCGATACTTTTTTCTTAATGTATTAAACAATTTTATAAAATATCTAAAAGTAATAAACAATTTGAAAAATTTAAGTGCAAAGATTCTTTAATAACCTTCATGAACTTAAACGATTTTCTGCTTGCCAAACATCTGAATAAAATGCGCAGATTTCAATTGATCCAACTCTTTCATATAATATTCTCTTACTCAATTTTTAATGCAGAATAACGCTTTTTAAACAATAATTTAAAATATGTGAAAAAGCGAATTAAGTTTCACTTATTTAACAAAGGACTCAATACTGGTTGTTTTTAAATATTCAAAATGCTTAAAATCAACCCAAAGGCAATAAATAATAAATAAACGTTGCAAGTACAAAAACGCGTTTATAATATCAATGGCAAAAAAAAAGTTTAGCTATACGAACATTTTCATAAAACGCACAGTTTTTAATTTATCGAATTCTTTTATGATACGTTTTATATTAAGATTTAAATATAGAGTAGCTTTTCTAAAACAACAATTTAAAATATGTAAAAAATAATTGAACTTGAATTATTTTAGAAAGGGCTCCATATTAAAAAAATTTAATCTACTAAAAAACTATCTAAAGTTAAAAAAAAATAAAGATCTTTTGAGTTGAAATACTCTTTAATAACCTCACTGACAAATAAATATTTTCTGATTTTTAAAAACCTCTGTAAACCGGACAGTTTTTGATTTATTTAATTCTTTTATAATGCTTCTTAACTGAGTTTTTAATTTAAAACAACAATTCCTAAACAATAATTCAAAATATTAAATCAAAATATTAATTAAAATAATATTTAAAATAATATATTTAATATATGTTCGCAAGTTTGAGCGCGCCTTGGGCGCGCGACGGTTGGATCTCGCGCTTCGCGCTCGGATATTTATTCTTTGCATTTGGAACGCTTGAAAAAAACTTCATTAAGAAGATCTCTTTCAGATGGCAGTATTTATATGCGTCTTCATATTCTGAATTGTCTACTTAATTAAGAATAGTCAAAGATTAAGTTTCGCAAATCTCTGTAGGCTTTGAGATACACATTCTCATCGTGACACTCGCGCTGCGCGCTCGATTTCCGACAGACATTTGTAAGCAGGTTTTGTTTGATTTTTTTTCTCGTAACTTTCTTCGTTATTCCACACATTTTTTTTTATTTTACTTTTTTCAACGTTGTTTTTCACGAATAAACCAAAAAGTACGCGTCCTATCAAGAAGTGATTCTTAACGAAATTGTAGATCTTTTTTGGGATAACCATTTTTTTTAATTAATCTTATTTTGTATCCTACATAGTTTGTCCACAAAATGGAATTTTTTATTTTCCATTATTTTTTGTGCAATCAAAATTTGCATTTTTGATTTTTGAAGAAAATCCCAAAATTGGTTATGATAATCTTGTAGGGCTTACAAAAAGAAATGTTTTTCTTTTCTTGACTTTTTTTCATATCGTGTGTTTTTCGGCTTCAAATTTTCATTTTCGGTTCATTAAAAAAATTTTGAAAGCGCTATAACTCTGAGAATTTTCTTTTTATCGAAACAAGTCATGATAATAAATGGTTTGTTCTTTTCAATACTATAAATATCCGTAAATAGAATTTTCAAAATCAGAAAAAAGTGGTCTCAAAAATTTTCAAAATGCGCTCACTTTTTGAATTTTTATCAAAAATGGCTGGTTAACGAACTCGTCCTTTCTTTGAGGACCTAGAAAAAGTGTGCCAAAGATGGATTTGATTCGTTCATTTTTTCAAGAGTTATCGTGTTTACAGACGGACGGACGACCGGACGGACAGACAGACAGACGCCATCGTGAAAACCTGATTTTCGGATTCAGGGGGTCTCGAAACGTGGAAATCCGTTGAAAAAGTGTGATGTCAAATTTCCGACAATTCTAATACTTTCTCAATCATAAATGATGAGAATGTAAAATGTGCTCTACACTTTATTTTTGGTTCAAATATAAAATACTTCGAAATCAGAAGAAAAAAGAATTCTGTAAAGAATCGTGTAGTGCAAGAACTTGCATGTTACAAGTGATTGAGCCTCACGGTGATCTGATGAAAAATATTTGTTTGCTTCCTCCTTAAATTCCCAATTACTTTATTTTTGAAAAATGTTTAATTGTCAATTTTGTAATTGTCCTGTTACAAAATGAAATGCATTCTTAACAAGCTTTAAAAAATTTTATTAAATTATTTTTTCTTCAAAATTTTGCTTTAAAGACACATAATATTTTTTTTAAATTATCAATCAAATGTAGTATTTGTATTTTTTAACATTTTTTAAACGTTATAATCTTGTTTTATGCTGCCATATATTTATTTTTTATTATTTAAATAATAAAAGAGAATTATTTATGTATATGGGTGATTGCCTAAATGTTAACCATTTGTAGTCCAAGAAATTTTTCATGATGAATGAATTCTTTGACAGAAATTTAAAAAAACTTAATTCGATTAAGTTTTTATGAATACATATACTTATAATATCCGTATTAAATCTATACTTAATTATTTAAAATTTCGACCAACAGTAAATAATCGTCACTATTTCTGTCGTATATATCTTTTATAAAATATCTGGGAACGCTCTATTTTAATTTATCATACTATAAAATGGGAGAGTGATTTAAAAAGCTTAACTCAGAATCAAATAAATCGTGAAAATAATCATTTCTCCTATATTTTGAAATATTTTTATATGTTCTGCGTATATATTTTTGAAATAGTTTTGAAATTTCTTTTGATTTACCGTAGTCGCATGTTCTATCACGCGATCCTTAGCAACATGTATAGTTCACATCCATTACACATGCATTGACTAATCACTTGTGAAGTTTTATATTTTCATATTGTTCTGGATTGTCTCTAATTTAAAAAAAGTACCGGTTTGGAAAATTTGTTTGTTTTAGAAAATCTCATTGTCTCAGATGCTTAACATTTTGGGTATCACCCATTGTAACAGGTCCCCTCGACAGTTTTATTGTAAACGACCAGAAAAAGCCTTCTGATATAAAGTTTCGATTTATAAATCCTGATTTCGAATGGTAAAGTATCACTCTATATGGGGCATTATTCCTCAACTGCCCCAACTCAAAAAGTCATGTTTTTCGATTGTCTCTAAATTCTGGGAATATGTTCGCCTACCCAACAGTAGTTAATCCACAAATTTATAGACCAGGATTACCAAACCTCTCCAAGTGAGGGGGGGTTGAATTTTCAACCCCAATGTCTGCAGGGGTAGTTTCAAACGCCTGTAACTTCCTTTCTAATTACGCGATTTAAAATTTTTATGAGGGTTTTGGAAATTGCTTTTTACACGCTTTCATCCTATTCTTTTATTTATAACAAAAAAAATTGTTTAAACCATTTTTTCAATCAATCAATTGTTTCTTTAACTTTTTTCGCAATTTAGGCATCTAGGATTTTTTTAATAGTCTCAAAAGAAAGCTTGACTTTTTAACTATAAAAAATGTCTAATAAGAAAATGGACAAATTGAAATTCATTGAGTTACAGAGCCGGTTGTAGAGGGAGTCCTCGCGCTCGCACTCGGGCGTTATGCG
>NC_046664.1:101837823-101853397 GCF_010883055.1 Belonocnema kinseyi | reverse complement strand
TGAATTTCAATTTGTCCATTTTCTTATTAGACATTTTTTATAGTAAAAAAGTCAAGCTTTCTTTTGAGACTATTTTAAAAAAAATCGTAGATGCCTAAATTGCGAAGAAAGTTAAATAAACAATTGATTTATTGAAAAAAGTGTTTAAACAATTTTTTTTGTTATAAATAATAAAATAGGATGAAAGCGTGTAAAAAGCTCTTTCCAAAACCCTCTTAAAATTTTAAATCGCGTAATTAGAAAGGAAGTTACAGGCGTTTGAAACTACCCCTGCAGGCATTGGGGTTGAAAATTCAACCCCCGTCACTTGGGGAGGGTTGGTAATCCTGGTCTATAAGTTTGTGGATTAACTACTGTTGGGTAGGCGAACATATTCCCAGAATTTAGAGATAATCGAAAAACATGACTTTTTGAGTTGGGGCAGTTGAGGAATAATGCCCCATATATAGCCAAGGATTTTTACGGCAACTCGCAGCTGTGCATTTGAATCTGCTTATCAAAAGTGCGGTATACATAGTATTTATAGAGAAATTTTGCTGCCCAGTTTGTAATGCGTGTCTCAACTGCCGTATAAAGTACCGAATATATCCAGTGACACTTTGTCGACTGAAAACAGTTATCAGAAAGGAGCGTTTTCATGTCTGCCAGAAAAATATATAGTAGGGTCAGTGACCCAATGGCTGAACACCCCCCAGTGAATGAACACTGATGCAAAAAATAGATAAACATAACCTTTCAAAGCTAAAGTCTTTATGATTTACTATATATTTGGAATCATGAAGCAATTTTGAAGAGTTTCATATACGATTCATTGTAGTAAATTTTTCTCAATAATTTTTAAAATTACTTGAATGTGAATCGTTATCGATCACGGCGAGAAAATCGTCGACCACTATAAGGTACGTGGACTTGCATGTTGGTGGCAGTAGTGAGAAAGTGTGCATTGACAGGCGGTGAGAAGTTTTTACAAAGTTTGTGTGGAAGGTGTGAGTGGAGTGTGAGGGTGGAAGTCTAGGAGGTGAGTACGGTTGTGAGGGGTACATTGGGAAGATAGGAATTAATTTACATTGTAGTTGGGGGGGGGGGGGGGGGGGGGGGGGGGGGGTTTGGCTAAATAGGGAAAGTGAGGTTAGGTTTGCAAGAGAGCAGGGTAGTTTTGTGCTTAGATTTTTGGGCCTTCATAACGGGCAAGGGAGGTTCTTGTAGTGATGGGGGATGTTAGGGGTGAGAAAAGGGTGGGTAAAGGGGATATGAGAGGTGAAATAGGGTAAAGAAGCTGAAATTTTAGGACGGTAAGCGGCAGCAGCCTTAAGAGACATCTGTGGGTGGCAGTGGACAGAGATATCTGTGGAGCGGAAGAAGCGATCAGGCAAGGGAGAGAGCGTCCAGTGCAAGTGAGAGGAAGGATATCTTGAAGAGGAAAAGGGAAAGCAAAGAGAGTCCGGAGAAAAGCGCGCTAGAGAGTCCCTTTAAAAAAAGCGTACGAATACGTTGGTCACCCCCCCCCCCCCCCCCCCCCCCCCCCCCCCCAATGGAAGGCAGACAGAGAAGGAGGCTATCGGGCTGCTGATAGGCGAGGTCAGAGGGTTAAGCGAGGATGTAAGGGGGGCTATGAAGCAGATGGAATGTAGGAGGGAGTACCTGAGGGTAAGAGATAGGAGATGAGGAAAGGAAGTAAAAGAGCTGAGGGGAAAAGTAGAAGGATTGCAGAGGGAGTTGGTGTCGGTACGGAAGGAAAAATAGGATAAAATAAAGAAGATCGAAGAAGATATGAGGATGTGGAAGGAAAGGGCAGAAAACAGGCTGGAGAATACGGATGGCCGGTCAGGAATGGAAGCAGTGGACAGGGGGGGTGGGTGAGAAGCAAGGTATTTGGGAGAAAGTGGAGATCATGATAGAAAAGAAAGTGGGAGAGCTTAGGAATGGAAAGGAGGAGAGAGCGGATAGGGAAAGGATAAGGGCAATGGAGTTGAGAATGGAGAGAAAAGAGAAAGTAGATAGGAGAATTAATATAGTGATAAGATGATTGAAGCTCAAGAGAGGGGAAGAAAGAGAAAAGGTGGAAGCGCTGCTACAGAGCATAGGGTGGGTTAAAGGCAAGGTAAGGAAAGTTAGGATGGAGGGGAGAAAGGAGAATGTAGTGGCTGTGGTGGAATTGGAGAGTTGGGAAGAAAAATTGGGGGTAATGCGTAACAAAAATAGGATAAAGGACAATAAGGTTTTTATTGATCAAGATTTGACGAGGAAGGAAAGGGATGTTCAGAGAATGCTAAATGATAGGGCTAGGAATGAGAGGAGCGAAGGGAGAGCAGTGATGGCAGGGTATCGAAAAATGAAAATAGACGAGAAAATGTGGGTATGGGACGAGGAGAAACAGGTGTGGAAGGAAATGCAGGGGAATTTGTTTCGGGCGAAGTAGGGGGGTGGAAGTAAAGCAGGGTGGAGGAATATTTAACGGATTTGTACTGAAACCTAGCTGGGGTAAAGAAGAAAGATGAGGATTTCTGGAGATATATTCAAGAATTTGATGTGATTGGACTGGTAGAGATGTGGGTAAAGAGAAAGGAATGAGATTGAATAGAGCAAAAGTTACCAAGGGGGTATAGATGGAGGCTACATAGGGGGAGACTTTAATGCGAAAATTGGGCAGTAAGGAGGCCTGTACCAGGAAGGGGAGAGCATTGAAAGAAAGTTGAGGGATAAAATAGGAAATAAAGAGGGGGAGATTCTAAGAGACTGGATGGAGGATAGAGGGTGGGCGCTAGCGAATGGTATGGTAAAAGGGGACGAAAAGGAAGAATACACATATGTGAGAAAAATGGGTGAATCGGTGATAGACTACGTCATTATGAATATGCATGGGTTTGAAGAGATAGAGAAATTCGCAGTGGAAGGAAGGGTGGAAGCAAACCATCAGCCATTGAGTTTATGGATGCAGGGGGAGGCTGGCGAAAGGCAGGGTGGGGAAGAAGGGTCGTTAGGGGAGACGATGTCATGGACGAGAGAGGCGATAAAGAAGTATCAGGAGCAGTTGGGCAACGTCAGCTTTAAGAGGAAGTCCGTAGACGATATATGGGAGGATCTACAAGAAAAAGTGAAAGGTTGTGTGCAAAAGAAGGTATTTAGGAAAAAGAAGAAAGAATAGTGAAGCCATGTTGGGATAGGGAATATAAAATGATAAAGAGAAAGGTGAAAAAGAAGTACAGGAAGTGGAAGGAAGAAACCGCGAAAAGGGAGGAGTACGTAGAAATCAGGAAGGAGTTTAGGGCGATATGTAAGAAGAAAGAGCAGGAAAAAGAAAAAGACCTGGAAGAGGAGTTAAGAAGTGTTATGACAGAGGGGGAGGTGTGGAAGATAATTAATAGGTTTAGGAAACGTAAGGTGGGGATAAATAAGAAAATAGGGAGCGATGAATGGAGGAAATATTTTAAGGATTCATTTCAGGGGTAAGATACTCAAAAAAGAGATGAGGGGATTAGAAGAAACAGAGAGGTAGATGAAGATGAGCTGAACGACGAGGAGATAGAGAAGCAGATAAGGAAGTAAAAAAATCGAAGGCAGCAGGGATGGGCGTGGTAAAGAACGAAGCGTGGCTGCTTGGCACACAATAGGTAAGGCAGAAGCTGATGGGGTTAGTTAAAAATGTATGGAGGTGGGACGGATTACCAAGAGGGTGGAGAGAGAGGTTGATCGTATCACTTTATAAGAAAGGGAATAGGGAGAAACAGGAAAATTATAGAGGAATTACGCTCATGAATACTTCGTACAAAATATACGCGATGGTGTTAGCAGATAGGCTGCGAAAGGATGTGGAGGGGAAAGAAATATTGCCGGAGACGCAGGCGGACTTTAGAGAGAGAAGGAGCACTACTGATAATATTTACGTCTTGCAACACGTGGTGGATAGAGAATTAACCAGAAAGGGTGCCAAAGTGTACGCGTTTTTCGTAGATCCAAAGAGCGCGTTCCCGTCAGTGGATAGGGGGAGGTTGTGGGAGGCAATGCAGGAGAGGGGAGTGAAGAGGGGCCTGATCAAGAGAGTAATGGAGGCAAAGTTACCCGCTTAGCCCAACGCTTTTTGCAATTTTTATTGCGGATATGGAAAGTAAGCTAGCGGCTGAAGTGGTAGCAGGAGGTGAAAGAGTTTGTGTACTTGGGCTTCCTGTTTCGAAGAAATAGGGGAATCGATGGTCATATAAAAGAGAGAGTGAGAAGGGCAACTGTGGTGATGAGTCAGATGTGGGGGCTGGGGAAGAGATTGTTCGCAGATGATTTTGAAAGGAGAATGAAATTGTTTGATTCGCTAGTGATGAGTGTCTTATTTTACGGAGTGGAGTTGTAGGGTGCGAAGGTAAGTGAGGAGGTAAATAGGGTACAGGAGAGGTATGTAAAATAAATACTGGGGTTGACAAGGAATACGCCGAACTATATCGTCAGGAGGGGGACAGCAAGAATGAGTTTAGGGATTATAACAGGGAGTCGAGCGTATAAATATGAGGAGACATTTTTGGAAGAGGGGGGAAGTAAGTTGATTAGAGAGTGTTGGTGGGAGAAGGAGAACAGACGTAGTGGTGCAAAGATGGAGGTGAAAAGGAAAAGGTATTTTAGAACGAATGGATTGCAGATGGATGAAGTTAGCAGAATGCACGAGGAAGGAAGGAAGGTATATGAGTTGGTTCAAAAGAATGGCATGGGAAAAGAGAAGGCAGAAGGAGAGGAGAGAATAAGAGAGTCAAGGTGTAACGGAAACTATGTGTGGATTATGCCAAGGGAGAGAGCGCAATATTTGTGTGAGAAAGGAGAGCAAAGAAGTCAGGAACTTATAGCGAGAAGGAGGGGGATAAGAATGGATGTATTGTTGCATGAAAGGGGTGACAAAAGGGCAGTAGCATGGGTGAAGGGGGCCTTGGGTAAGATAGAGAAGAAGAGAAGGAAGGAGGAAGACGAAAGGAGAAGGAAAGATTGCAAATAGGAGAGGAAGTAGATGTAAGAGAAATGTAAATATTGTAAATAGTAGTTAAGTAATAGGTGATAGCCGCGGAGACAGAGGCTGGTAATGTAAAGCATAGCGACAAAAGAGCGAAATGCGTGCGAGGTGAGGCACAGCGAGGAAAGTTAGGCTATAAGAGCGAGCGGATTAGTTATAAGGTGGGGATGGATAGTACTTTGTAAGACGTAGTTGTAAGAAAATTTTGTAAAATAATGGAAGTGTAAGCAAGTCAATTTTTTAAGGCCAGCAAGCCGAAAAATAAACGTTTATCTATCTATTAGGTGCGTGCCTAAGGAACTCCTTGTGAACATTGCTTTTACACAAAAATTCTGTACATTTGATGCATTAAAGTTCTGTTGTTATAGTTTTAAGATATTATTATTCAATTTCTCCCAATATTTTTCCACAAAAAGTACGTTTTTTTTATCAATAAACGTGTGTTTATGTTGTGGGACTTTGAATTGCCAGAGTTTCAACGAACAGACGCTATATTCGGTCATTGGAGCAAAACTGTGACCTCGCAATTCCAGTGACGGAACAGCATGTGACCGAAACCTTGCTGTTCTTTCGTTATTAATGTTCAATGTAAATAAGTTATTACTTTAATAGTTACTAAAAATATCGAAGCTATTATTAAATAGTAATAGTTTAAATATATATTTTTGAAGTTAGAACTACAAAAAAGTACGCACGAACTATGTTAAAGGTAAGGAATATTTGAGGTTAGAATTTCAATTCTTTTTGCATTGTATTAATTTAACTTTCTATTTTATTGTAATATTTACTTAAAAATACTGGTGAAAGTCTATAAATCGAAATGATTTACATTTTTATTTTTAAATGTATGATCAGTATTTTAAATGCGCAAAAATTGTTACACATAAAAGCTTGGTGCGAACAAAGTCACTAGATAAATTTGATCTATTTTTAAACGAAAAAGTGTATTTTTTGTAATATTTGAAGAACTGATAGAAATATGTTTTAGAAATAAATATTACAATGAGAAAGTTACAAACCTAAAACTGATATAAATGCGGAAAAGTTATCCAAGTTCTGTTTTGAACTTTTGTATTCCCGTTTTTCTGTATACCTAAATGTATGGTGGTTTTATTGAAATAATATATTTAATGAATTACGCAACGCTTCCTAATATTTTACATTATTGAATTGCACATTTTTTAATCTACCTATGTAATTTTATACATAAATCCTCATTCTAATTTCTAGTGACTATAATGTTCATTTAGTGGTTCTCTACGATACGTTCATTGGCTCACAGTATTCATTCACTGATGTTTTCGTTAATTTTGAACTATTTAATTGAAATGGAAGCTTCTAATGTGTCCCCTTAGGGTTTACATTTTTCTTGCACCTTCTTCCCTATTCCTTTACACACCCCATACACACGTAGTTGGTGGTGGAACGGGGGCCTACACTGTAAGGTGGGTTCTGAACCACCAAGAGCTACAGCTTTAAGTACTTAGAGAAAACCTTTTTCTCTAGAGAAACCGGTCCCACGACTCTCCGGAGATGAACAACTCCCTGGCTAGCCTATAGTGTTCACCGCATAAGCCGCCGAGGCTCTTCCAAAGTGCGAGGTAGGAATCGAACGCGCCTGCCGACGGTGCGAGTCCAAAGCCTACCCTTTAGTACGCACGACCATCGTCCCCCTTACTATTTAATTAATTTTTATAAATTTTGTTGGTAACCAAACATTTCTTTATAGGATTATGAAATTTAAACCATTAAGAATCTATTTTCAAAAGTTTTGTAAGAAAAATCAATTATTATGTAATCAGTGATTTCCTTAAGTCTTCGTTCACTGGACCATTGACCCTACGAGGCGTAAGCGTAAACCCCGTTTATGACCTGAATTATTTGTATTACCTCGAACCCTTTCAAGTCAGAGCGATATAAATATTGTCCCTATTTTAATTGAAAATCTTGTAACTTTAACATGTTTATTTTTCTCTTTGTCAAAGGTTCATGAAATTTGGTCAAAAAGATAAATCATGAAAATAAATATATCAACGACTAGAATGGTTTAAAAACTTTATTTAATTAAAGCAATCTGTGACAATGTGTATGCACTCCAGGATGCATAGAGAGCACTCCAAATGCATGGGATTCAGTTCATTTTTGCCGTATTTTGCTAATATCTTCGTAAAATCTAATTTTTTCTATAAAACTGTATTTGAAAAATAGTTCTTAATTTTTAACTAGTATTTAATGAAATAATGAAATGACAATAATTATTATTAATTACAAAGATATTACAGAAATAAGTTTTGTTCCATGCATTTGATCCATTGTTTTCACGAAGTGAAGTTAGCTGATGGTTGAAGTGAATATACCTAATGCAATTCTACCCTCGAAATCTGATTTAAAATCTAGCGGATTTGTCTGTAAAAATATACCCGATAAATAATGCCTCACTTTCCCGCATTTTCTCCTTAGTCTACCTTTTCAATTTGTATGCCAGTTGAGACTGACACTGCTCTAGAGTTTCCGTTGTCCCGGCATTGATACAATGTTATAGCAGTGATTAGAAACCCTATTTTTCAAGAAACATACATACAGTCTTGAGTGTCCTTTCGAAAAAATAGCCTAAATTTGGTATTATAAAAAAAATATTTTTATTTAGGTCTTATAGCTTCCGGTTTAATTAAAAATATCCATTTTAATGAAATGTTAATGATGAGCAGGGGATTTTTTCAGAAAGATACCGTAAAACTTCTTATATTTGGCTTTCAATTAAATTTGATTGTTTGGGGAATGTAAAGTTAGCTAATACTCTTGTACGCAAATTTTTCCTTAAATAATTTTAATTTAAAAAGAACAGACGTAAGAATCATTGTTTAAGGAATCAAATAAATCTATCTGTTATATTTAGAGTGGCCTGAAAAAATAAAAGTTTTTAATTTTTTTTAAAGTTCCCCTCCCCCCATTTTAATTAGCAGCAACCAAACAATTCATACAAGAATAATATAGGAAAAACAGATTTGTTTAAATTCCGTTCAAAACGTGGGAATGTATCATTAAGTATAGACAATACTTTCATGTTCTCATGAAATCCCTTTAGGGAATGCGAATCTATTATTCATTTTTAATTTCACCCTTGCCTTTAGCTCATTACATGCTGCCTAAAAACTACCCCATTCACGTGCAATAAGGCTTTTGTTAAATATTGCCTTTAATTATTACTTGTTTCTCATTTTTTTATAGATCCTCTGGAATATATAAACTATTAGCAGGTCCAAACACGCGTTGATCTAGCTCAGTTATACTACGTTGATTTATGTTATACTAAACTTGGCGCCATCTATTGGCTGCTTATTTAACTTAGATAACGTAAAATGTTGAAGTGACGATCCACAAACTTACTTACACCGACATCTGTTAGAAAATTATGGAGTACACTGATAAAAAAATTTAATTTGCAATACAAAAATATTGACGTTATTAAATGAGACAAAAAGTATCCTGTCCTTGAAGTTGGACCAAATTATATGCAGTATACAAAATTTCATCAAGATCGGTAAAGTAGTTTCGGAGTTTAGTGAAGACAAACATCGTGCAACGGGACTTTTATATATAGATAGATAAGATTTGACGTATTTAAAAAAAATTATTAAAAAGAATTCAAAAGCATTATCCTTTTTGAAACATTTATAATTTCTGTACTGTTTGTAGAATATATGTATAAATGTTTATCTACAGTAAACAAAATATAACCAGAAAATCTGTTAACCTCTAATGTTTCAGAGAGGGACGAAAGAAAACATCGTGCCCGACGCTATCTGACATTATTTTTCACTAAGATCGCCATCAATCTGCCTTATTCTCGAATTGACTCACTCCTTAAACGCACTAATCTGGTTCTTAAAATACTGACATCGCCCTTAGCTTGCTTTATTCCTACTGACTTGTGTATTTCGTTTAGTGTTTTCAACGCAATACAAAGATCCCTACTGATTCGAAAGTGAATAGGTTACGAAAAGGGCTTATTCATTACAAATACTTGGCTTAGGCATTAAATGATCTACATTCAAACATTGTATAGGGTAGATAGGTACTGTATAATTGACTTCGTTATTGCAGATGAAAGACTGAGTGAACTAAACTCTGGGCCAATCTTTTTCAATAGTTAAAAGGCAAAAGATTTAAAAAACAGGGATTTTCGGCCTCCTTTTTCAAGTGTCGACTGTAACCTGTTCCTAGAAAGCTGCCGAGTTTGGGAAAAATCGGAAAAATTTCAGACATTATTTGAAAATTCCTTACTGCAATACATTTTTTTAAGTTCTACAATATTCAGTAATTCAATTTTTGCATTCTTTGAGTAGTCGCGAGTACTCGAGTATTGGTAGTATTTGGGAAACTTGAAAGGAAACCGAGCCAGTGGCCCCAGCCGTCTCAGCAGCCTGGTTAGGTTCAGATATGCGAACCGACACGTGCGCAAGATACTTAGTCAGTTTAGACTCCGCATGTGCACAAGCATCTGCATAGATCTATAGACTGCTGAGTGAAATAATTGGCAAATGTTGAATTTCTTATTATTTTATATCGAGTTTTTCCTTTAGCAAAATGCTTTCGGTACTTTCATTCATTCTTTTGATTTTAAAACTCTTACTAACGCCAAAAGGAAGCGGATAGGTAGACAAAATAGGTGAAATAGTGGATACAATCTACAACACTTTTAACTGTCTAAAGGTTTGTTTTTAAAATTAAAATTCTCTAATCGTATGTGAAGATTTCAAAATTGAAATAGTATATAATAAAATATTGAATTAATTTTCAAATAAATATTATTAAATATTTTCAAAATTTGCATTATTCACCATTTTAATTTTCAAGTCTTTGTACGCTTAAATAATTTAAAATTAGACCTTAAGAATATTAAAGCACGGTTCCGTTGAAATTACTTCAACTAGAATTTTTCTCTTGATTTTGTATCTGGGATGTGTTATAACTACTTTTTATAAAAAAAAATTTTCTTTGCTGTAGCCATTTTTTATTATAATCCATTTTTTTTAAATATGCAAGCATCTACGGCTTTGACGATTACATTCTCATCACGAAACTAGCGCTTCGCGCTCGATAATTTGTATCTAATTAAACAGCTTCATTTGGATAATTTTTAAATTTTGTTCAAACCATCTAAAAAAAACTTTTTGAACTTACGGATCTCTTATGGTGTTTACATACTATTCCGGCTGTTGGTAATTTTAGTTATTGTTCAATAATCGTGAGAGAGGTAAACGGCAAAATATTGGACAAAAAGTGCTCTTCATCAATCTCACTCTTATGGGATAAAAACCAAACTTTCCCACAGTACCATTGTAAGTACCATTAAAAACAAAAATTGCATATTTTTGAAAATGACCCAACTTTTTGAATGTTACTTCGTTTTTTTTTTCAAAAACTTCAGTTCTTGACCTCATTATAAATTACTTTTTTCTTGTTTCTTGTTCTTGATATAGTTATTTTTAGTAGAAAAGCTAGAAATATGCTCATCCAACCTGTTTTTCAACACTTAACACTTTTTATTATTAGCTGACAACATTTTAAAAATAAAAAAGAATATCTTCAGATAATTCAAAGAACAAAATGCTGTCTGTTCTGATTTCATCAATGGTATAACAGAGTAAAAATGAATGTTTACCTCTTAAAATAAAAGAATTTTTTCAAGGAAGAATTTCACTGTCACAACTTTTTTTCCTATCTTGCTTCATTTTCGAGAAAAACTCGGTATTTTTATTTTTAGAAATTAAAAATAGATTTCTTTTAAAAACGGCTCCAGCGAGAATGTTGTTATTTTATTAAAAAAATGTAACACATCCCAGATACAAAATCCTTTGGGTTGAATTCATCTCAATGGAATCGTGTAAAAGTGTTTATAAACTTTTTCATTACCTGTTCTTTTCAATTAAAAATGACATATCTGAATTTTTCTTCCTATTAATATGAATATAACGTCTGCATTTTTCTTCCTATGGTTATGAATATAACGTCTGATATTTTTTACCTAACATTATAAATATAATATTATACTCCACTTCTTAAAAAAATGAAGTGAAATATGATAAAAATAACAATCATTTTCTAAATTATTCTCTACTGAATCACTCTCTCGCTCACTCCCACTTATTTATATTTAGAGGGCCACACTGAATACGGACGTAAGTGCGAAATTTTTGAAAATCGGTTTATTGGCTTAAAATAAATGTTTCCCCTTACCTCGTCCAGTTCGACCCGAAAGTAGGTATAGGAAAAAAAGTCAGTGCATACGGGCGTAAGTGCCACGATGCTTGCTGGCTTAAGAACCATGCTTCATAATGTGGTGTCACCGCAACATCAATGATTTTTAGAGTACGTGTCGATTCTTGGGGTTTTAAAGTTTGCCCGTCCAAAATAATTAATTATTGGAGAGAAATAATTGCCGCAAAAGTAACTTGTTATCTGTCAAAATTGAAACTTTCTGGTGCGCGCCAATATTTGATCAGGCCTTTCTCGCACATGGTTATCTTTTTTAAAGCGCTCTTTTTGCAAATTAATGGAGCTATCGATAGCTCAAAAGCATTTTTTTGTTTTTCTCTTAAGATCAAAAATTAAACAGTTACGCAACTTTTTATGTGTAAAAATTGAAGCTTTTTGGTGCGCGCTAATCTTCGACAAGTGCTTTCTCGCGCATGCTTATCTTTTGTAAAGCGCTCTTTCTGAGATTCAATAGAGCTAACCAATAGCTCAAAAGCACTTTCTTATTTTTCCATAAAATTAAAAAATTGAACAGTTACGCAACTTTTTATGTGTCAAAGTAGAAGCTTTTTGTGCCTATCGATCTTTAACCAGTGCTTTCTCGCACATGGTTATCTTTTTAAAAGTGCTCTTTTTTGATTTAATAGAGCTAACCAGCAGTTTAAAAGCACTTTCTTGCTTTCATTTTAAATTGAAAAGTAAAAAAGTTACGGAATTTTTCATGTATAAAAATCAGAGTTTATGGGAATATGCTGTACCTTTGACGAAGGTCTTTTTTGAAGAGGATGCTTTTTCAGGATGTTCGTTTCATGGTTCGATAAAGCCGAACAGTACCTCGAGACCTTTTTTGCACTTTGTTGTTTAAAATTATTTGTGTGAAAGTTAGACAGTTTTTTATTTTTCCAGTAAAATTCGTGTTTTTCCACTTACGCCCGTATGCAGTGTGCCCCTCAGGGCCGGCTTTACAGCGGGGCAACCGGGGCGAAAGCCCCTGTGCCACCATATGATGAAGCCCTCTACAAACCGTGGATTCAAAAATTCTATAGCAATAAAATTTTCCAGTTTTTAAGAAATTAATGATCAATTAAATAAATATCATAACTAGGGATATTTTTATTATATTTAAAATTTATATTGAGTAATGGAATCTAAAATCTATATTTAAGTTTTCACCATAGAGATATTACAAATAGAGTAGACATGCCTATAGGGGGAGGTGAACTGCGAACAAAAAGAGAAAGTGGAAGCAAGATTAAACGAGAGTATCGATAATTAAAAATAAATATTTAATATTTTCCGAACATTCCGATTTGTACATTTTTCATTGCTCAGCATATAGAGTGATTTACTTCAAAAAATGGACTTTGGAGAAATCATTGATAATTTTGTCTCTAAGAAGGCACGTAAAGTGTCATTCACATAATGAAAAAAAAAGTATTTGAATAGTGTTAGTTTGTTCTTCAAAGGTAAAAATGAAATTATTAATAGAAATTTATTAATTTAAAGGGCCTCCATATTTTTATTGCCCTGGGCCCTCACACACCCTTATCCGGCTCTGGTGCCCTTTCATTTTAGTCGAAAAAAGGCAAACGACAGTCGCCCTTGGAGGTTGACGGTTCTTCAGTCATGACAAGGATCCCAAAGTCTAAAGTATGTTTAAGTAGTATAAGAAGTCACAGTGATCACGGTGCAGTACCTTCAGCGGTCTTTGTAGTAGTCTGTTAATTTCGTTAAGTAATTCGGCAGTAGTCGGCTATCTGTCTTCCGGAATACTCAGTGCAAAGCTCCTCGCGTTTTCACCCACATGTTACGTTGTGTTGACTACACACCCACACTGATTAAATTCATAAATATTCAAAATGATATTTATTGCGTAAGAATGAGCTTATCAAAAATTTAATTATTGCACTGCACCCGCATTACAGAACTACACACTTATGTAAATAAATTGCCGTAAAAAGTAGATTAATCAATATTTCGGAATTAAAAAACAATTCAGATTTTTCCTAACTTCGCCATCTTTCTGCGAAAATGTAAAATGTAAAATGTAAATGTAAAAGTTCTGGATGAAAGTGGTTATACCGGGATAAGAAGTGATTATACCGCTGAATTCGGAAGACTTTAAGCTTTTACTTGCTTCTTATTAGACACTACAGAGATTTTGTTGTGCGAATAGCAATAAAAAGAAGTGAGGGCCTCGACATTTGGCCTGAATAGTAAAAGATACAAAGGTCAAGAGGGGTTCTAAATGCAATACTGATCATTAACTTCTAGTCTTCTAAATAAACTTAGGTGAGAACTGAAGAAGCAAGGAAGACAAAAAAGAAACAAACGTGAATCAAGATTGAGAATCTAAAAAAACCGGTAGTGCGAATAGACGTTCAAAATAGGATAAACGAACGTATAGACCAGGCAAGTTGGAAGACGCTCATAAAGAATAAAGATGTAGCGAGCGCATCGACTGCGATCCAGGATGTCATTGTTCGGAGTGCAACTGAAGTGTGTGGTACTGCGATTGTAGAAAGAATGTCTTGTGATGCGTGTTAAAAAAATGAAATCCAAGCAGCCTTCCAAGAAAAGAAAGGCGCGCATAAAAGAAAGACGAACATCACAGTCCTTAGTGCTGAGAAGGAAAGTAGACTTGAAAATCACTAAGGGACTCTTTTAGCGAATTTTGAGGAGGTAAAGCTGTAGGGCGTAGGGCATCGCAACTGCGATATAGAACAGGATACGTTAAGGAACCCAATTGAGAGAGTCTGTTCAGAGGTTAGAGATATAATTAGGAACCAATATACAAAGGAAAGGGACATAAAAGCATCTGCAATAATTACAGAGGTATCAGATTATTAAGTAACGTACGTAAATATATTCAAAAATACTTACTCGTAGGGCAATCAGAATAACAGTTTAGCCTAAGATAGATCGCAGAAAAAAGTTTGAGGGCAAAGAAAAAAGTTTTCTGTGGTTTTATTGACCTAGAAAAAGTATCTGACAAGTTCGATGGCAGCACAATTTGGGAAGTCCTGCAAGAGTACGGTGCCAATAGATGGCTCCTACAATCAATAAAAACAATATATGCTGGTAGCAAAGCGAGTGTAAAGGTAAATAGGAAACTGAGTGACTAGTTTTATATTATGTAAGGCGTTAGGCAGCGATGCTTTATGTCCTCCTGACTACTTATTATATTTATGCGTAAGTGTCTCAGCATGGCAATCGAAGACTTGCAAAAAATGTTGAACAAACTAAATACAAGCGTAAAGAAAGTGGGCGTCAAAATTAACGTAAAAAATGATGGTGTTTGAAGGAAAGATAAATAAAGAATTAAATAAGCGTATAAACAAAGGTAAAAATGTTATCGGTAGAGCAGGACCATCGGAATATAGAAATAGACTGATAACATTGTAGGGGAGAACGGAAACGGTCTTTATAGAAAGGGAAAACATTGCAGAGATATATCTGCCTTTTTCTATTCCAGGACTGTCCGGTGCACGATTCTGCGTACCTCACCTTTTAAAATGCTCTTGACCAATCAGCCTTATCTAGAAATAGATAGTTCTGCCTCTAAAATGTTTTATCTCTTTCTGAAGACCATTTCCGTGCTCCCCACAGCATTATCAGTCCATTTCTAAATGTCGATAAGCAGGACCCACTAACAGAAGTAAAAATATAACAAGTAAAGCTAAAGGGGAAATATGTAGCTCTACCTTTATACTGAATGCGCAGTAGGGTAGCGAGGCCCAAACCTATCAACAAACTGATAACAGCAAAATAAACGCAATTAGCATGAAATTCCTACACATCATGTGCGGTAAAACGCTGATAGACAAAATGAGTAATAATATAATCCTGAAACAATGGAGTTTACAGAAAACACTAGTTGACGTATGTAGAAGAAATTAATACACATAGTTTGGACATATTGAGGGAATGAAAGATAAACGACTGACAAAACAAGTACACCAAACTGTTGCTTTCAGTCCACTGTCAGGGGTTGTCTTCTAATAGCCTTGGAAGTGCATGGTCAGCAGTTCTATGAAGGCCTAAAATAGATTAACTAAGAGCGATAGTTTTGTGTATATCAAGGTAAACCAAATGGCAGTAGGCGACGCTAGAGGGTTATGCCAAGACATGAATTATGTTGACAAATAGTTTTTAAAAAATCCATCAGAAAGAAAGTCAGAGGAGTAAATAGCGTCTAAAACTAAAAACCTTGGATACTAATAGGCGCAAACCCACATAACTCCCTTCCTCAAGGAGTGAGTCAATGTGGGCTATACTTGTCTATTAGAATCAATTAACGTCTAATAATTCTTAAATCAAAATAGAAAA
>NC_046664.1:101832255-101837723 GCF_010883055.1 Belonocnema kinseyi | reverse complement strand
TTCCTGACCATTTTAAGAAGAGGGTCTCTTCCATTTGTAACTCTATGTGCTGTACCCAGAATAATCCTGTTGTGAAGACATTCAAGACTCAATATTCCGCGATCTCCTTGACGGCGTGAGATGTACAGTCGCGGAACGGAAGACTTAAGATGTATGCTTTTGTTCCTGTGCATAACCTTTCTTGTCTCGATATCAAGAGATCTGAGCTCGTTCTTTGTTCCTGGAACTGCTCCAAATGAATAGAGTAGTACCGGGACGGCAAGCATGTTCGTTGCAGATACTTTGTTCCTCGCCGACAGTTCGGAAGACCAAATGTGTCGGATGAGACGTTTGTATCTGCTTCGGAGAGTATCCTTTATGGATGTCACATCCTGAATGCGGCTCTGTGGCACGCCCAGGTATGTATAAGTATCTCCAGCGCAAAGGTGTCGTATGGCGCTTCTATCAACGAGCTCAGGATCTTCAGGGATGCCATTAAGTTTTCCTCGCTTCAAATAAACCTTGGCGCATTTGTCTAACCCAAATTCCATTCCAATTTCCTTAGTATATCGTTCGCCAATCCCCAGAGCTAGATGCAGTTGCTCTCTGTTTTAGCATAGATCTTAAGACCGTCCATGTAAAATACATGAGTGACCTTGTACTTTTGATCTGCAGGTTTGCCGCACAAGTACCCGTCGGAATGGCGCAGTGCTAGAGATAGTGGCAATAATGTGAGGCAAGAGAGGAGTGGGCTCATGGTGTCGCCCTGAAAGACACCTCTCTGAAAGGTGACCTGGTTAGTTGTCCCACGATTTCTATGGGATGTAGAATCAAAAGCTTTCCGATAATCAATATAGGCCATCGATATGTCACGCTGCTAGGATGCTGAATCTTCGCAGACACATCTATCGATGAGCAGGTTCTCCCTACATCCTGCTACACCTTTCTTTGAGCCGCATTATTCATACATTTTGTGCCACACAGGTTCAATTGTCCGAACAATCCTATCATTTAGGATAGCTGTGAATATCTTATAAAGCGTGTTCAGACAAGTTATTGGCCTGTAGTTCTTCGGGTTAGCTAAGTTGCCTATTTTCGGCAGGAGTATTGTGGGCCCTTCCACCAACCACTCTGGAATCGACTCTTCCGACTTCAAATATGAGGTGAAAATACGGGCCAAATGCTGATGGGTTGAAGAAAACTTCTTCCACCAGAAGGTTTTGATACAATCTGGTCCCAGTACGGAATAGTTCTTCATACCTCTTAATACTTTTTTTCACCTCCTCGGTAGTGATAGGTGGGCATTCTTTATCAGGTGTTATGAGGTATGACAGTAACTGGAGGGTCTTGGAAGAGTCGAGATGGGTGAGGGAGAAACTGTTGGTTTTCTCTGACCCACCTCTCCCTCTGCTATAGACTTCTCTTAGCGTAAGATAGTATCCGTATTCTCTCAACAATATGCTGCCTGATAGCAGCTTTGACTTGTTAAGTGTGTGATAACGGGTCCGGAGTTCGCGCGCGAACATTCGAACCTTGGCGGTTAAATTCCTGACAGATGTGATGTATTCAATCACACATTGAATTCGGGACGCGTACTGTTTTGCCCGGCCTATCTTTATGACAAGTTGATGCATTCGTCTTTTGGTCTCATTATCACCCGTTGGTTTTGTTTTACGGTTCGCATCGGCCAAAGCTCTCGCTGCATTATACACAAAATAATTGATAGCCCAGAGGTCGGATTCACCGGAAAAATGTCCACGAAGCTCGTCATCCATTTCAGCCAGATCTTTAGGCTTGAGAGAAACCTTGGTGTTGATGTTACTCCGGGTCATAAAGCATCACTCTTCATCTATTGGATGCCTGCCCGCGGTTGGTCTTAGTGTCGCCTCTCTTTCTTTGTTTCCGGCCTGTTCTAGCTGTCGTAGAGTAGACGTTCCGCTTACATAGCCTCTTTTACGAAGTAGTTCAGCATGGTTTCGCAGACGTTGCTGCGAAAAGTGCGATAGCTCCGTGTGTTTTTCGCACCACCGAGCATGCAGCCGTGCCATGTAACCCCGTTTACGGGCCACACTTGCATCGTAGCAGTCTAACAAGTCGTGATTCAGGTGCTCCGTCCACCCAAAGGTCGCGAGGTCCCGCAGATCCATCGCATTGAATCCATTTTCATTAGCTCCCCCAGCTCAGCTCTAGATTGGTCGGCATTGTTGGCCGACCCATTGTCGGAAGCCCTGCGCGTTCTGTTGTTTTGAACCGCACTTACTACAACTATGTTTGGTGTTGTCATTATTGTTCCCACAAGAAGGTAGGGAAAGGGGTTCGTCCATCCTTGTAGAGCCCCGCATGCAAGGATAAGACTGCGTACTCTGAGAGGTCGCCCGGTATCCCTGAGTCACCGTTCTAGACACCTCACCCAGGTGCCATTCAGCTTTCGGCACGGTTTTCACACCTCCGGTTGGGGGTTAATTCCTTCGGGACCACCCCTGGACAATTGCCCGCGACTGCCTATTTATTTTTGTAACCATATTCAGCAGAAACCCTTGGTACAGGGACCCTCTATCCTCAACCCGAGGACGCGTTCGGTGGCTTTGTCATAGGCCCTTCGGTTTGACTCTAGAGGAATCAAAACCGAACCGAATGGTGCATCGGCACCATTTATATATAAAATTAAAAGTTTTCCATAAGGTCGACCGCATGATTTCGCCGGGAGCGTGTGCTAATCTGAAAAACTGCATCCGACCCCACCGAAATCGCGGTAAAACTGCATCATAACTACGTCTCATGACCGTGATATAGGTGGTTACAGTCAGTAACGGAATCAATACGACGATCCGGCAAAAGTCCCATGCATCCTGATGACCCGGTGCGACTCAAGGACGACCGCCTTCTCAATTTTCCCCGCAAGTGTTTTAGCATATTGTTGACACGCAAGGATGCTTTTCAGGCTATTAAACAATAAAAGCTTGGCGCCTCCAAGAGCGCCGATAATAAGGACGATTAGTTTAACAGAATATTCCGGGTACAATCGTAGCAACGTTCTTTTCATTCTCCTTAGCTATGATGTTCTTGTCAGCTGAAGCCGAAAATTCGATAACGAATATGGTTCGCTGCTCGAAGTCAAGAAGAACCATGTGAGGCCGCGAGCGTGCAACAGCAACAATTGTCGAGAATATAAAGTATACGTTTCAGTATATGCGGCACTTCTCATTCACGACAATTGATTCTATCTCCCTAGGAGCATTTAGAAGAGCGATCTTAAGATTAATCCCGTAACAGGGACAGACATGGTAATAAAGCACTCTTAGTGCCGCATTGTACCTTTGGAAGTAGTTTGTTCCCGCAAGAGTTGGAAAACTAGATAGTATGTGAGCTAAATACTCGGAATGTGCATGGCACGCCCTGCAGCTATCAGCGGGAATCTCTTGGCTCAAAATTTGGCGACGGTATGTTAACGTGGAAATGACACCGTCATGCCGTTCATCCTCTCATCGAGGAGCTGTTCACGAAACCTTTTCTCTTGTGCTTACTTAATCTGGGCTTTCAGGAGTAAATACTCGAGATAGATAAGATTTGATGAATTTTGCTCACCATTTTAAGAAGAGGGTCTATTCCATTCGCGACTCCATGTGCTGTACCCAGAATTATTTTGTTGTGAAGATATTCAAGATTAAATATTCCGCAACCACCTGGACAGCGTGAGATGGAGAGTCGCGGAACAGAAGACTTGAGATGCATATTTCTGTTGAGTTGCATTACCTTTTGTGTCCTGATATTAAGGGACCTGAGCTCGTTCTTTGTCCATGGAACCACTCCAAATGAATAGAGAACTACCGGGACATCAAGCATGTTCTTTGCAGATACTTTGTTCCTCGCCGACAGTTCAGAAGACAAAATCTGCCGCATGAGAGGTTTGTATCTGCTTCGGAGAGTATCCTTTATAGATTTTACATCCTGTATGCGACTTTGTGGCACGCCCCGGTATTTATGAGTCTTTACAGCGCAAAGGTGTCATATAGCGCTTCTATAGACGAACTTAGTGTCTTCAGGGATGCCATTAAGTTTTCTTTGCTTCAAGTAAAACTTGGCGCATTTGTCTAACCTAAATTTCATTTCTATTTTCTTAGTTTATAGGTTGACAATCCCTAGAGCTAGATGTAATTGCGTTTTGTTGTTAGCATAGATCTTAAGATCGTCCATGTAAAATACATAAGCGACCTTGTAATTTCGATCTTGCAGGTTTGCCGCAAAAGTACTCGTCGGAATGGCTAAGTGCTAGAGATAGTGGCAATCATGTGAGGCAAAAGAGGAATGGGCTCATGGTGTCGCCCTGAAAGACACCTCTCTGAAAGGTGACCTTGTTAGTTGTCCCACGATTTTTTCCAGATGAGATAGTAAATCTGGTTTTCTAAAGCGGCATGAATCTCTCTAAGCACCTCACGATTTGCGGGCGAACTTTTAAGCTTTCCAAAAGACACATGATAAGTCTATGGAAGGTTGAATCGAAAGCTTTCAGGTAATCAATCCAGGCTATCGATAGGTCACGCTGCTAGGAGGCTGAATCTTCGCAGACACATCTATCGATGAGCAGGTTCTCCCGACATCCTGCGACACCTTTCTTTGAGCCGCATTGTTCATACATTTTGTGCTACGCAGGTTCAATTACCCGAACAATCCTATCATTTAGGATAGCTGTGAATATCTTATACAGTGGTTTCAGATAAGTGATTGGCCTCTAATTCTTCGGGTCAGCTAAGTTGCCTATTTTCGGAAGCAGTATTGTGCGCCCTTTCACCAACCACTCCGGATTCGGCTCTTCCAAATTTAAATATGAGGTGAAAATACAAGACACATGCTGATGGGTTGAAGGAAACTTCTTCCACTTTTTTTCTTCATTTCTCTTAATATTTTTTTTTACCTACTCGGTAGTGATGGGTGGGCATTCTTCATCAAGTGTTATGTAGTCATCACACAGCTCCTTAAAGCTCTCTTTCTGTTGCCGGTTTGTTCTGGCTGTGGTAGAGTAGGCGTTCTGTTTACGTTGCCAATTTTTTGAAATAGTTCGGCATAGTTTCGCAGACGTTTATGCGAAACGTGCGATAGTTCCGGGTGTTTCTCGCACCACAAAGCATGCAGTCGTGCCATGTTACCCCGTTTAGGTGCCACTTTTGCATCGTAGCACTCTGGCAAGTCGCGATTTAGTGGCTCCGTTTACCTAAATGTCCCGAGATTCCGTCGATCCACCGCATTTAATCCATCATTATTTTCTCCCCCAGCTCTAGAGTGTTCGGCATTGTTGGCCGACCCATTGTCGGGAGCACTGCGCGTTTTGCTGTTTTTAATCGCACTTACTACAACTATGTTTGGTTTTGCCCTTTTTGTTTCCACGAGAAGTTAGAGGAAGGGGTTTGTCCATTGTTGTAGAACCCAGCATGCTAGGATGAGGCCGCGTGCTCTGAGAGATGGCCCGGTATCCCAGAGTCACCATTCCAGAC
>NC_046664.1:101821916-101832155 GCF_010883055.1 Belonocnema kinseyi | reverse complement strand
AATTTTTCGAAGGAATTTATTAAATATTTGTCATGTTTACAACAACTCAAAACTCTGAACTGAACTCCTAAAACAAGGGGTAAGGTTGTGTTTGCACTGGTGCCTACCCTTTTTCCGTATGGCCCTTGCAACAAAAATTCTACCTTCTAAAATTTCCTTTTTGCTACCTTTGAGAATGAAAGACGACTACTCGAACTACGATATGCTTGTTTTCTCACGCCTTACACAATGAAAAGGATGGATACTGGAAATTGGACATGGTTGTATTTTCCAATAGTTTTTAGATGTAACAACACATCATACATTCTAAAAGAGTTAATACTTTTTCATTTTTAAGTATTTTTTTTAATGGGCAATTAAACCAATATTCCTCCCCCTTTTCCATACTAATTAAACATGCTACCGCCAAAAAATGAAAAGAGTTCAGAAAGGGGATGGACTAAATTTCTTGAAATTTCGGGACGACTAGCCATGCTTATGAAAATTCTTTGACTACTTATTTCGAATTTCGGAATGAGACATTTGATCTTTATTAGTTTTAACCTTTAAAATGACTCTTTCGAGTGCTTTAAGGGTTACTTTAGTAGTTACCGCATGCAAATTCACGGACTTATGAGGTTTTATAAAATCGAAAGTGGTGGCTTTTTGCAACAAATACACATAGAAAAATCGTTTTTCGTTATAACGTTTCCGTGGTTACAGGTGGCTGTAATTCACAGGTGCGAACCTTGAAACAGACATGGTAGTTTGGCTACAATTAATTTCATAAAATAAATGATTGCCAATATGTTAATGTTACGCTGTAATTATAAGGAGACCAATCATGCTGTATAAGGCGCCTCGAGTTTTGTCAGCGGTACCTGCACATCTACTACCAAACTTGGGCATTTCAGCCAACACTGAAATCTAAGCGGACATGCGCACTGTAATCTGCTCTCTCCTTTTCTCCCGCGAGAAGAGGGCGAGTGAGTGTCGTGTTTAAAGACAACTGAAAACTGAGGTTATTTTCCCGTAAATATTATCAATCGAGTTTATCAATATACGTAAACTGACACTCACTCGCACACTTGTCGCGGGAGAAAAGGAGATAGCAGATCGAAGTGCGCATGCCCGAATAGATTTGAGGGTTACCTTGAAACTTCTAGGTTTGACATTAAATGTGCAGTTACCACAGTCAGAACGCATGTACGGTGATCGGTCTCCATATCATTATTTCGTGGGTAATTTTATCAAAAGTCACACGGGAACATAGAGAAAAAAAATGTACAACCATATCCTTTTTTTCTGTGCTTATTCTACTAAGGAAGTAATAATTGAAGAGCAATATTCTGCAAAATTCTTTTTGCACTTGCATGGAATAGTTTTTTGGGACAGAATTAAAGGGGTCCAGAAGGGGGTGAATTCAAAAACTGATGCTGAATTCGTATACCTTACAAAGTTTTCATAGTATCATAAAGTACACGGTCTATATTTTATTATACATTTTCATCATCAAGACGGAATTTACCAAAATGTGTTGTTTTCCCATAATTTTTTATGAGAAACATCAGGGGGGGGGGGGGCTAAAAAAAGGTCAATGCAGCTAAAATTGAAAACTATTCTTTTTCTTTGCCACCCTTAGGGTAAACAAATCAATTATCGATGTGATCCCAGTGTCCGAGGTCGAAGGTAAAATTTGTATTTTCACTATTTTTACACGTACGATTAATTCTTAGGATTCATAAGCCTAACCGTGACTTATTTAATGACTTTTGCTAAAAAAACATACATAAGCTTCAGGTTAGAAGTATTAAACTGTTTCCTCAACTAATGGTTCTCCTTTGGTAATTGGTTTCGTTACCCTATAGTTTCTTATCTCAATTAATTCTGATTACACAATTATTAGGGAATCGATATTATTATTGACGTCTCAAAATCTATTATTAAATAAATATTAAATTCAATTAATTAATTCATAAATTAATTTGTATACTTAATCTATTATTCATTGTAGTGTCAGAAGTCGTAGACTCCATAAACTACGATCATGGTTCCCCGTTTATAGTGGTCTGTAAAAGCATCAACTATTCTATTCTAACAGCATCTGCTATTCTTCCCACTTCTTCGCCTAAGCTTGGGCCTTAGCGTAACAAGGTTGTTTAACGCATCCCTTGTATGAGGAGTCAGTCTGCTTTCTACCTCTCAGCAGTAAAGGTCAATAATCAATAAAGAAGTCCTGTCTGTTCTGACGGTCCTGGCGTTTCTGCCAGGATCCCGTTTATGATATCCTGGGGAAGTAGTATCTACGGAACACCCCCAGTTAAGATATTTTCCCTGTAGATAAGTCCTTCTCGGATACGTCGAACGGTGGTCGAATTGCACCCGACACTCGTGATCAGGACAAACTGGCGTTCCAGGCCTATAGATAAAATCTTAGCACACATTACCACACAAAAAAAGACACTTCTTTGGATTCTAAAGCAGTTCACACAAATTATAAAATCCATTTAAAACCGCACCCACCATGTCATTAGAAGCTTTCAGAAAAGTTTTGAACGGTAAAATCACGAATCCACTATTGCTGATCCTGAGTAAATTACAATTATTCGAGGATGTGCAACGGACCATGAGAGCTGACATGATGATTATGATTGACGAAAATTTAAAAAGGGCCAACGAGATAGGAGATCTCGCTAGGATCAGCAATGCCCTTTTAACAGAGGACGAATCCCATCGAGAACGTGGATCTTCGGACGAGGAAGTAGCACCTGGACCGCATTTCATAACAGCCGACACGAGCATGCTGCCTGTATCCCCAGACGACAATAGACAGAGCTGTGATGCAGCCACGAGACTACCGTCAAATTTGAGCCAGCTGTCTACATCCATGCACAATGTCACACAGAGATGCAACACAGAAGGAAGGGAACCCTCAAATGCCTTCACTCACACAAGTGCGATTCATATAACAACGCCCGGTCATGGCTCAACACAGAGAGGCAACATAGCAGCGAGGCAACGAGTAACGATTAAAAACTTTGAACCACTCTATCAAGCGAAGAAGATTATCCGCTCGGTAGAAATTCTCAACGGACACGATGCTGTCAGTGTACATGACTTCGTTAACATGGCTGAGCGTGCGAAGCTCAGATGCTCTCAACCGCATCTACTACTAGAGTATATCATAACTGAAAAAATGATTGGGAATGCTTAAAGAGCAATTAGATATTGTTCCATAATAGTTATGATGATCTGTACAGTGCACTTAGGACGAAGTCAGCAACTAAAACTACTCTGGAAACTTGTAGAAGCAGATTACAAGTTATACAGAAAAATTACGATACTGTGCAAAATTATGATCAAAGATTTAGAAGTGCATAGAACGAGTTAATTTATACGATTCAGTCAGAATACTCGTACGGGATAGTGCGCAAATTAGCCCTACAAATTAAGGAAAAATCTGCCACTAAAGGATACGTAATGAACCTCCGAGAAGACGCTAGTAATCAAGTGTTACCTTTAAAGCCAAAGTCTTTGAATGAAGCTCTGCTAGAGGAAATTGAAGCAGAAGTGTGGTGCAGAGAACATCTCCGTACAAAAGTCTTGCCAGCACCTCGACCGCTACAATCCGACAACAACTGACTGCCGATGAGAAGCACGGGACCGCCCACAGCACGAAACCAGCAGCCACAAATGCGCACCCAACCATGCCACTTTGAGAGACAATGGTCAACTAAACTTAGGACATTTACATAAAAAGTCACAAATCAATTCCTGACGGCATTTACAAAATACACAACAAAAAGTTAACTGTACCCCTGTACAATTATGACAAAAACCCGTTGATAATACCACAAAAAATCGAGTGCGAAGCAATAGAGAAAATTAAAGAAACGAAAAGAATGAGCACTACTTCAGAAGAAAAGAACAGGTAAAAAGGATTCAAGTTTCATTAAGCAATACTAGATTGAAGCACGTGAAAAAAGCGGAAGCTCCTAAATTATGGAAAATAATAGCGGGGTACAGTGATATTTACAACCTCGAAGTAGCTGCGTTTCCATGTATTGATCTAGTGGAACATGAAATCATTTCAAAAACAGGAAAAATAGTCAAGTTAAAATCCTATCGTCCTCCAGAATGCCATAAAGAGTAAATAAAAACTCGAACGCATTTGGGTTATCCCAAAAAAGGAAGACGCGTCCGGTTAGAAGAAATGGCGGATGGTAATCGATTTTTGCAGAGTTAGCAAAGACACAGAACTGCACATCATTGAAGATATTTTTGATTCAATAAGAGAATGAAAAATTCTTTTCAGCTTTGGACTTTAGCTGTGGAATTCACCGAATCGCAATGGGTGAGACCTCAAAAAAGCATACGGCTTTCTCAACATCAGATGAATATTTTGAATTTAATAGAATGCAATTTGAAATAAAAAACGATCCCACTACTTTCCAAATAATGATGCACAATGCCTTAAGAGGATTGGTAGGAAAAAAATGTTTTGTTCACCTCGGAGACTTGTTGCATTCAACTCAACTTTAAGAAAATACAACAAGAACCTAGTAAGTCTATTTGACATACTCAAAGGGAGATATCTTTTTGACTGGTCGACAAATTTTCGAAAATCTTTTGACCAAATAAAGAACTATCCTGCTCAGCACCGGTTTTGAGATTTCCAAACTGCAAGGAGAAATTCACTTTAACGACAGACTCATTTAATCACGGATTAGGTGCAGTATTATCCCAAAACGATCACCCCTGTTGTTACATATCAAGGACGTTAAACAAAGCCTCGGTCAATTATAATACAACACAGAAAAAACTATTAGCAATAGCTTGGGCATGCAGATGGTTAAGACAGTACCTTCACGGAAGAAAATTTACAATCCAAACGGACTATCAGGCATTAATATGGCTACACAACGTGAAAGTTCCTTCTTCACGATTGTTAAAATGGAGATCATGTGTGGAGAAATATCGTTACACTGTCAAAGACGTAAAAGAAGAGGAAAATAAAGCCGCAGATTCTCTATCTAGACTATTTCCAATTTAACAAGAAAAAGATTTTCTACAAAATACACTAGAAGAAATTGAGCTGGACGTGGAAACATGGGAGGAATTAATAAGACAAGAAACAGCGAGTACGTTGAGGGAGGAAAATGTATTATCACAACCGTCAATAAGTTATTCCCGTCGATGCATGGATGCAGATCTGCTCATCTCGACTGACGAAGGGTTAACGGATGAAAGAGCAAATTTGCACAGAGAATAGAAAAAATATATTACGAATAAGATACCCAGTAGAGAAAATGCCCCAATGATCACCCCTCTAGAAAAAGTGAAAACAAGGGACTACCTCAACACTCAACACTTTGGGGAAAACAAAAATTTTGAACGAGCCGAAACCCTTGGGGAATGAAAAAATATGGAATAAGAAATTATTCATTTCACTAAATGTTTCCAGTATACCAATTACAAAAGACAGTAAGAATTACAAGATAATGTGAAGCAATTATCCCAGACACTTCTGTCAACCGTAACGACAAAATAGCCTTCGGTATCTTCGACCCATTGCCTTTGACACCATCAGGGCATGAATAAATCCTCAGCATACAAGATATATTGACAAAATATTTGATCTTAATATATCTTAAGAACACGGAATCAGAAAGCCACATAGAAGGGTTATTTCCTTATTACAGATACCTATTCGGCGCACCTAAGAAAATCCTAACAGACCAAGGACGAAATTTCACATCCGAACTGGTACAGGGCTTTAAAATCCTGTTTAGAATTAAACGTATTAGGACTGCAGTTTATCACCCACAAATCAACGGAGCCCTCAAGAGAGACCACTCGACGATTAAGAATTTATTAAAAACAAGTATCGAGGACCATAACGCTGAATAGGATCAAAACCTCAAAATTATCTGCATGGCATTCACCCTTCCAAGTGAACCTTACAAGAGAGGTCAACTTGCCCTCAGTGCTAAGCACAACACCTAACATCAAGTATAAAGAATTACTTGACCTATGGAAGCGTAGACATAAACACTACCTCGAGAAGGCTAAGGAGGAAATAGAAACACTGAAACTCAAGTAGAAAAATCAGGAGTTACTACAAATTACCTGAACGGAGTAATTATCCATTCAAAAGAACTGAGACAAGCTAATCTGCATCACGAAACTTGGAACCTCATACTTGGAATAAGTATGGATAATGTAAAAGAAAGATTCGTCTCATTGCAAAAAATGTATGCGATTGCGTCAAACCTCCTCTGAAATGAGTGCCCTGAATAATATGAGCTCAAACTGATCAATTCGCGTATAGAGCGTTTTAAGAACTGCACAAATTTGCTGGACAAGCCGTAGACAAGGTAGAAGCCGTGTTAAGAGAGTATTTGTCAATTTTTTAGGAGACATTTCAAAAACACTTTTTTGGACTCGCGGTTCACACGATATGATCTACATTAATAAGGAACTGTGTGAATTGTTTAACAATCATAAAATATTGTCATAAAGCATTTCCAATAAAAATAGAATCATTAAACTCTTGTTGAAGTCAGCATCTAATGATTTTAAGAGTCTCGAATTGCATACTCAGGAAACAGTTAACCGCCTTAATCATTTAGCGAACGAAACAACCGAAACACCCAAAGTATTTCGATTTCAAATCAAACAACGGTATTGATGATGATAGTTGATGAGCTGAGGAAAGATATCAACTTATTGATAGATTCAATAATTGACGGGAAAAGCGAAATAATTAATTCTCATCATTCTCAATCACTCTCAAATTCTAACACTAGGAATCCTAATAATTGCAATGAAAGAGTTTGAAGATACATTAAACACTAAATACACCATCCCTCACTTACGAAATTAAATATTTAATACCTATTCTCAACAAATCCGTTCGGTCTTCCTGGAAATAATTCCAGACTACGAATACCTACTAATGGGATAAGCGCACAAAACATACATACCGACCGGCAGAATATCTTTTGATAATTATCAACACTACGTCGAAATTAAAATTTGGAAACGAATGCAATCCGTTTTCAGAAACGCATAGTTGTGAAAATAGCATACTAGGAATGAATGTGTGAAGTATAGGTGACGAATGTAAATATTACCCCTTTAAAATCATTAATATTGCTTTTATACAACTTACGAACGAATATATTTTGATCTCTCATTAGCCACTTGATGTTGATATGCAGTGTGAATCGGGACACGATGAAATTAAAATTCAAGGTCCAACGAAAATTGTAAGAAAAGACAAATTTATATTGAAGCGATTGAATATTGTATTAAAATTGAGTCGAACGAATACTCTTGCCAAAGAAACTAACTAGAGAAAGAACTTATCCGCACCATATACTAATGATCATCTAGACTCTATAAAAGATAATTTAATACCGCTAACTCAGGAAATTAGGTCCTTCAATTTCAACAATCAAAAGCAATCGGTAGATATCATCGAGAACGTAGTAGACAAAGTCAGTAGGCACAGACAAACACGTACCTGGAGTGAATATGCGACTAACTGGGTGCACTATCGAGGCTACTTTGCTACCGCGATAGTCATAGAGTTTGTAGGATACAAATGCAACGTGCTAGGGCTACGTTCTCAACGTATACCGAGACAAATTGGTTTCTTCTGTGTTAAAACTGAAGTGACCACATTTCCAATGGTACATTATACCACTGCTCCTATATAAAATGATAGGGATATTAATTGTAGAATCAAAACTACTGCTGTTAAAATAAGACTTATCAGAAAGTTTTAGTCTGAACCCGACCTAAAAGGGGATTGTGACAACATCGTCTATTCTATTGTTACATCATCGGCTATTCTTGTTTAACGTATTTCTTATATAGGGAGTCAGTCTGCTTCCTACCTCTAAAGAATAAAGGTCAATAATCAATAAAGAAGTCCATCTTTCTGGCAGAACTTAGTTCCAATGCAAACGACTAAGACTAACGATTCAAAATATGAATTTTATTTTTATCAAACGGCGACAGACAAACGCGACTTCCCACATGCAAATGATACATTTGTTCAGCAATATCGCCTTCTGAATTAGATATAGCAAATTTCGAGCTCCCAGATCTTTCAAGATTTGTTTCGCCCCTCAGATAAACGTTTGTAGTAAAGGATATCACGACCAGGTGAATGGTGATCCTCGCCCTCCACACGGTCAGGACCTGCTGCTTTAGCTCCGAGTATTTCTAAATCTTCTTAGTATATCGAAGTCTTATGTTATTGTTAAGGGGGACGCTTATGTCTATGATTCTCACGTGTTAAGCATGTTTATCTAACCCGAAGACATGTAGAAGATTATGCCTGACTAGATGGTCAATCAAAATAGTACATCCCAGTAAAGGAGAATAATCTTCGTTCTCTAGTACTTTAACTAGGCTATATTCGCAGCAAGGCTCAAATCTCTCTAGTAAACCAGTGTTTAAGGAAATTTTTTGGTGCATGTTCCCAGGAACATCATTATGTGTGCCTTTGTATGCTTGCGAGGCCAGCATCGTGTAGTCATTAATGATGTGCTCGATGTTCTCATTGGAATCTCCAAAAAGGCGACATCTGCCAATAACTGCCGCCATATTGAGGATGTGTTTTTGGTAATTTCGCGTCTTGATTATCATGTACTCGATGGTACTGACAAATCCTTGTGTCTCTTAAAAGAGTTTTCCTCGCTTTAACCATAGGTTTGAAGCATCACAGTTCATACAAAGAAGATTCCTGCTTTGAGAATATTCACGAAATTGCGTAACCTGCGAGTCCCACGATCGACAAAAATCTAATATCCGTCTCCCTCCGAGCTTGAGTTTCAGTACTATTCTCTCCACAGTTGTCTTTTTCTTTTATGGTGCATTCAGTGCTCAGACATTTTCACGCGGATGATTCTTTTAAGCCTCTTGAGGTCAGTCATGGACCATGTGACCAAACCAAAGGAGTATGTTTTAGGAGAGGAATGGCATGGGTGTTACTTGCCTTTGTGGCGTTCTTCGCACTGAGGTCAGACGCCAGAATTAGACTAAGGTGAACCGAAAAAGCAGTCTCAAGCGCCTTTTTAATTGCAGAGTAGAGCGCACCCCTTACCTGCAATATTCCAAGGTACCCGTACGATTCTTCATTAGTCACTGTCTTATTCAGAGCAGGGTCGTCCAGTAACAGTAAAGAATTTATCTCTGTATGGGACAAACGCAGCTTTCTGCATTTGTCCCAACCCAGACACATCCTGATGCCATAGGAGAACTGCAGCGAGATATTAAATAGGCTGTTCAGTTTCAACTTTGCGCTTGAACACATATGTATGTCGTCCATTCCTAATGTCATTCCTTCTAGTAACTGTTTTCTTAAAACGTCGCAGTCACACTGACAGTACTGTAAACCTCTGTTCAAAATATTCAATCTCTGACTGCCCCTTCAAGTTTTATGCTCACCATCCTTGCAAACATGACCGCAGCGCAATATGGATTAAGTTGCACCTGCATGAATCTGATATCCTGCTGTAAGAACAGAGGCAGTACCTTATTTTTTAAGCCACCAAATGAGTGGAAAGATCATTGTTGACTATAAATTTAGGGAGATCATTTATAATTGATTGTTCTCCATTTGCGACCTCTAGGATGGCTTTGGTTAAGCAGACCATGAGATGCAGGCTTTCCTCATCAAGCTCTTCTATGAGTTCTGTAGGAGCAGGGGCAGGCTCGGGCGGCTACAGGGCTAATGGCTGTTGACCATAATACTTGTTGCTAAATCAAAAAGCAGCATTGTTAGTTTAGTCACCATTTTTTCCGTGTAGAATGCATTTTATGC
This sequence comes from Belonocnema kinseyi, assembly GCF_010883055.1. Lineage (NCBI taxonomy): Eukaryota > Metazoa > Arthropoda > Insecta > Hymenoptera > Cynipidae > Belonocnema > Belonocnema kinseyi. The sequence goes on along the minus strand of NC_046664.1, from coordinate 101,822,338 downwards.
AATAATTTTGTATATAGTCCCTTTTGAATCCATGTATACGCCAAAAACTGTAAAAATGCTTTTTTTTTACTGAAAAAATATTTAAAAGCATACAGCCAGAATTGGTTCATCTGTCGACAAGAAACGTTAAAAATTGAACAGAAATAGGTCGAAATTAACGCCAGTGAAATTTGTAGTCACAACTATTTGCCTGTAAGACCACATCGGTTCTGCGTGAACAAAACGGACTCTTAAGAGATTTTTTCTTACCATCCATATAAAGCTGTTCTCGTAATTGGCTAAATATTGCAACCTGCCAATTTTAGATAAGTAAATCTTTTACTACTAGGCAGTCTGATAAGTCCCTGAGAAATGAAACACGGAGACGTTTTTTTGGCCAAAGTCGGTTTTATTTTTCAACATACTCTCCTTTTAGGTCGATA
>NC_046664.1:101798463-101821816 GCF_010883055.1 Belonocnema kinseyi | reverse complement strand
CGCGCGCAGAGCTTCTTCATGCCCAAAACTGAATGCACGATATTGCCCACACATTCCAATGATATGCCTACAGCATTAGCTACCTCTCTCAATTTCACTTTGAGATCATTCAACATCATATCATGGATTTTTTCGACATTTGCTGGTATAGTGACCTCTTTTGGGCGCCCAGATCGTTCAGCATCAACTGTGCTCGTACGGCCACAACATAAATGGCTGAAGTTTTGACAGGCGTCATTTGAAGGATCAAGCTCGACGAAAATGGTTCACATTAGTGAATACTAATGCCATCTCTTAGAATTTTCAGGTACTTATCAGACTGCCTAGTACTTAACTTTCATTAAAAAAGTTTTAATCGAAACAAAAAACCAAGGCTGATCATCACCTTTATGATAAAACCACACGATTACTACAATCGTATTTAAAGGTATTTTTTTATATAACTTTTGTTAAAAATTATAGGTGCAAGGTCTTTCAAAAATAAATACTTAACTATGATACCAGATTCCACTTAGCTTCTTTGGTTTCTCATGCCTTAAAATTTACAAATCGATGCAGTAATTGTCTGGAAGACTATACACGAAACCCTTAAAACTAATATAGCCGTAAAACACAGGCATATTGATTTATTTGGACTTCAAATATTTTCCAGGAGTTAATTATACTGATAAACTGGCACATAAACAATGCTTGTTTATTTTCAGATTTTGAGTGACTTAACTTTTGCACTTATTCATATTCTCCTCGTTTCATAGGAGCATGCTTTTTCCAAATTAAAATTTATTATTATTAAATTTTTATCGATGAATATACAAGTTCAATCAGTAACTGTGATATTATTTGCAGTAAATATATTAGTTTCATTATTAAAATTTGTCATTTTGCAACTGAATTGTAACTGCGTGCGTTTAAAGATGTATGCTATTGTATTTACATATTTATATATTTACGAAGGTGATGAAACAAAGTTATTTTTGCGTTATTTGTAGTGGTATATTACCTTATTGACGTTTGTGGTAGCAACTAGAACAGTATTTACATTTCACAGTATCGATTCAGTTAGATAGTTCATTCTATAAGCTTCGATTGTAATAATTATATAAGCCAAGAAGCTCCTTGAAGTAGAAAATCAGAGCCATCTGCAGTTTTATTATTCAATGAAAGTAAGACGATTTATATTTACTATATTTAGATTTGAAGTTTCTCTTTTTAATTGAATTTCGAATTTGCATGAAAATATGGATGGAAGAAGAGAAAGAAAAGTTGTGTCCTGGAACAGAGATGCGTGGATAGAAAATGTTAAGAACAGCAGTGTTGCGAAGGGTGTCAACGGAATGATATACTCGTAAAATGAACGATCTTGGATACACAATGGCCCACGTGGAGAGCTTTGCTTAATATTTGTGCTTGGAATAAAGGGTGTGAATGTTACTATGAGATTTTGTGTCAGTTTTTTTTTTGAACTCTAACGCATGTTGATTTTCTGATGTTCTCCGCCTGCGATGGCTACTAGAGAGATTGATCAGCCAACCATGACGGAGCGATGTTGCAGAGCCAAAGTGCTGTTAGAATAAGCAACACGGGAATTCTAGATTGATCTCAAATTTATCTCTTCCGCAGCATATTGCTTCCTTACTTTAACGATATAAATGCCTTGATCCCCGGTAGAATAATTAAGCTAGACCAGTCGAATTAGGCTTATGCTGTAAGGAATTTGGCCTAATAATAATAATAATAATAATAATAATCGGTGGCGAAATAATCGGTGGAAGAGCCTCGGTGGCTCAGTTGGTTAGACACTTGGACTTCACCTCAGAGGTCCGGGGTTCGATCCCTGAGCCGGTACCTCTGGAAATTTGTCAATGTACCTTTACCGAGGTTCTGGTGGTTCGGAACCCACCTTAAGCTGTAGGTCCCCCCATCGTGTACTTGACTGCAACCCAGTCCGTCAAAGATGGGGTAAAAACAAGGCTTTGTCCAATATGTCTGGGCAGACTGCTCTCATCATATCACTTGATTGCATTATAGAAATGCGTCCGTGACTGATGACATATACCGGGAGAGCCCCGTGTAAAATGATCAAATAAAAAAAAATCCAACTCTAACCAAAAATGCCTTCGACATATTGGGCAGTATAAGCCTGTAACAACATTTCGCCACAGAAATGTTTTTTTTATAATAATCGGTGGCTCAGTTGGTTAGACACTCGGACTTCACCTCAGTGGTACATCTAGAAATTTTTCAATGTACTTTTACCGAGGTTCTGGTGGTTCGGAACCCACCTTAAGCTGTAGGTCCCTTCATCGTGTACTTGATTGCAACCCAGTCCGTCAATGATGGGGTAAAAACAAGGCTTTGTCCAATATGTCTGGGCAGACTGCTCTCATCATATCACTTGATTGCATTATAGAAATGCGTCCGTGACTGATGACATATACCGGGAGAGCCCCGTGTAAAATGATCAAATAAAAATCCAACTCTAACCAAAAATGCCTTCGACATATTGGGCAGTATAAGCCTGTGACAACATTTCAACACAGAAATGTTTTTTAGTAATTACTTATATGTTGATTAAACTAATTGCCAGATCAATTCTAAATCCAAATGAAATAAAATGTTCACTGCTTAATAATAAATCAAAAGCCTTAACAAAAAAATCTACTTTCTAACCCCTTTTCCACTGTAAGGTTAACAAATTTGAAAGTATATTTTCAAAAACATTTGAAAGCAAATACCTGACGAGTGCAGTAAAATTTAAAAGTGGGATGAGTTCATTAGAAACATAAAAAGGAATCGTTCAAACGACAGAAACTGCTGACATTTCTATCTTTACTGCATTTTACCGATAATCTTGACTTTATTATTGCTAGGAATAAAAATGGTTTCACGAGAAGAATCATTTGAAAATAAGATATTTTCTCTGGAACCTCTTTGCTTGAAAATGTTGAAATATTTAGTATTGTTAAAGTAAGAAAATATGAATAAATTTTACCTCTAACGTGTGCTTTTATATTTGGATTGTAGTTTTCTCCTAGAATGATAAACAAAAGCAATAGTTAGTTTTAAATATATGAAAAGAACTAGGTATCTAACTTAATTTCTATATCGGCAAAAGAGCTCTACACACTGAATCAAATGAAAAATAAACTTAAAGAATGATATCACTCCTGTAATATCTTTCATTAACAGATTGTACTTTGCCTTCTTTTTACCTTTTATTATTTGCTTACATAACTAATTATACTTTAGCTTATATGACTGTTTTAGAAATCCCTAAATAATTCCTCATTTAAGAGTATTAAAAAATTGGTGGAAGGTGTGTGACTCAATTTAAACCTCTGTTATTTTCCCAGTTAGATCGTTGCACCTCAAGCATTTCAAATGAGAAATGTGTATACTTCAAACGTTTTAATCACGAAATTTCTTTTTCTGGGCTACAAATTAACAACATTGTAATAAATTTAATTTGCTTAAAAATAAAAATATTTAGTTTTTAATACTTTTGCACAAAATTTGATAGTTAGTGCAATCCAGGTAACTCAACTTCGGAAAATGACTTGATTCAAAACGAACAGGATATACTTACATGATAATGATTATGATTAAATTACATGATTATGACGTCTATAAATTCATAAAATTTCATTTATATAAATTCATTACTGTCTAGAGGTCTTTGCATGTAAAAGGTTGATTTGACGGATAACTTGAAAATGAAATTAAAAATTTAGAAATAGTCGGTATAAGATTATGAATTTTCTTTTTCAAAATATAAAATTAATAATATCAAGCTTATTGAAAAGTTGAAGTTGTGTTTCTCAAAAATGAAAACTTATTAGCTTTAAGGCCGATTTAAATGTTTATTTCTTAAATTTATGTAGAATCTGATCATTATAAATTCTGGTTGAAGTTAGACGTTAAACAATCGAGAAAAAAACCTGGTATATATACAGATTGTTTTGTAAGTTATCCTTATCCTTGTATGCGCAGGTAGAATAAAACATGTAGTCAAGTTCACGACGTGTAACGTGTACAAAAACGATACCTGATTTATTTCGTCCTTGGCAAATTGTAAATTTCTCTGCATTTAAAGTCTAATAAAACGGGATCGACACGTTGTATTTAACCAATTTTAATTGAATAATTAATTTGAGTTCTAATTAATTTTTTTTGTCAGACCTAATTACATGCATTTAAAAAAGTCCACACCTTATTCGCCGGGGCCAAAAGTCGAGTACCCTCGCTTTTTTATTGAAACTCACTTGTTAACGATTTATTTAATGTTGTTGTATTTCTTTTGGGTGACATTTTGGTTACATTGTTGACAGAATGGTTTTCACCAAATGTTTACTCTTCTTGAAATTTTCCTTCTATTTTGAGTGACCTGCCGTACCTTTTTGTTGGAGTCAGTTCTCAGTTAGTAGCGTGATTTCTCTTTGCTTAACAGACTCGGACCCTTTTTCCCTGTGAATTCTGTGTCAACCAAGGTTCGGACGAGTGTAGTCATTCCGTCTTTTAAAGCTGTTTATGTGAATCAAGTGTCCTATTCGATATCATTTAATGTTTCGTAACTTTATAGTCCAAGAGCCCGCTCTGAAAAGGTACCTTGAATCGTTCGACGATTCTTACGAATTATAAGTGATTCGTCAGGAAAACATTACCCTTAAAAACCAACGATGCCATTTTTGATTCTGTTAAAAGCAATTAATAATAATGTCTAAAATTAAGTTTATGTTCAGTAGCTAGTCATTTTGAATAAAAATACAAGAAGTTACAGCATTCTGCAAATTTTTGGGACCATTGTTTTGCAATTTTCAAATTCTATAAACGGATATTCATAGTACTCAGAAAGTAGAACAATTTATCCTAATGAAATTTTTCGATAAAATGAAAATTATCAAACTTATGACATTTTTAAATTGAAAACCACAGCGGATGTGCTCAATTTAATGTTAAGTCACATGCAGAGCTTTCCAAATCTAAAAGTGTGGATGGCAGGATCTGTTGGCAGAAAGAAGGATTTAGAATGCGTAGATTGCACCGCATTGGCCGAAGCGTTGGGCCCGTCATTGTGCAGTGCTTTGTTCGATTTCCACGCATTCACCGGATGCGACTACACAGCAGACTTTTTCCGCAGGGGTAAATCCAGGCCATTCCACAGTTTAGAAAAGAGCGAGGAATTTCAAACCATTTTCGCGAACTTGACACTGGCAGGCATTCACGATCGACCAAAAGTTGACAAATTGCAAGAATTCACGTGTTTGATGTATTTAATAAAAAATTGCAATAACGTGAATACTGCCAGGTCAATTATTTTGCACAAAACCTTTTCAAGTAAAAGAAATACCGAACAGCTCATCTAAAAAATCAGATGGTTCGATTTGTACACAATTCCTGCTTGTTTCAAATCGCTCAAGCAAGAACTTATGAGAACCATTTTTGTGACCGCAATGTGGAAGAACGCGACAAAACCCGAATGTATAGCACTGCGTCCCGAAAAATGTGGTTGGCTAATGAAGGACATATTGGAACCACTTTGGTTCGAGAGAATTCCCACTCCTTTGAGCGTAGATGACATATTGAAAGGAGATTCTACTGATGATTCGGGAGCGGAAAAATACGATCTAGACGATGTAAGAGATGATAGCGACGACTCTGAAGACAGTTCTGATTCTGAAGCGGAATAGATGTAGATGACTTATTCTTTTTAAAAATAAACTTTTGTAAAAACATAAATTTAATTTAATAAAAATGTATTTCAAATGAATTTTTATATTTACAACATATGCTCTCCCCCCTGGATATACGTTTTTAGCGAGAAAATTTGAATTTTCGATTTAAAAAAAAATCAAAAAATCTGTTATACAATCTTATAGGGCTCTTAAAAATAAAGAGTTTTGTTCTCTGGACTTTCTTTCACATCGTATGTTGTTAGGCTCGAAATCTCCGTTTTCTTTTGATTTTTTGAATTTAAAAATGTTATAAGTCTGATAATTTTCATTTTATCGAAAAATGTCATTAGGATAAATTGCTCAACGTTCTGAGTACTATGAATATCCGTTTCTAGATTTGTGAATTGCAAAAAAATGGTCTCAAAAATTTTCAGATTGCTTCAAGTTTTTGTATTTTTATTCAAAATGATTGACTAACGAACATAACCCTAATTTTAGGACACAAAAAGAGTATATTAAAGGCCAATCCAATCTGTTAAACCTTTGAAAGTTATCATACTAGCAAACTAAAACGTAAAATTGACCCGCGCGAGCCCCGATTTGATCCACGGTGCCGAGGATTTTCGGCAACATGATAGACGGCACCGTTGGTTCTTTCAATTCGTCAGGTCTTTGGCTACAATTTTTGTATAGGAGTTTTTTGTCTAACGGAAAAGGGTACCTCATCGATATTTCCATCCCCTTTGTGGTCTAGTGTAATTAGCAAGTGTCTAAGATAAAAAGGTTGTTTGTCTGTTCAATTCCCATAAAGATTAATTAATATTAATTGCTTTTGGCAGAATTGAAAATGGCATCGATGATTTTTAAGGGTAATGTTTTCATGACGAATCATTTAGAATTCGGAAGAATTGTCTAACGATTCAAGATACCTTTTCAGAGCGGGATCTGGGACTATTAACTTAAAGTCTCTATTTCTTTCGCTTTCGGTTTTTGTGACGTGAATTTCCCGACTCGATTGTCTCCTGGTGTTTTGGGAAGTGAGGTGTCGGATGACGTATGACTTCCGGTTGCGTCGGGATCGATCGTTGAGGAACGATCGTGCTCGTAGCTTCTGGAGGCTACATATTTTCTAATTTTCCAAAATAACCAGAACGTTTTTTTGGTATGAAGTGCTTGTTGGATTCGACTCGAGGACGTCTGATATGAATTACTTCGATAAGGCAGTTAGAAGTTGATGTGTTACTTCGTTTGATCGACTTCAACCGGACCGGACGAGAGTAATTAAGTAAAGAAAAAACTATAAACTGTTTATTAAAAATCACCTAGAAGGTTAAATCTTTCCGAATTCAATGATATAATCACTTTAATCCTGAACAAAATTTTGTCAATAGTTAGAGGGCAAGCCAATAAAAAAGCAAAGTTTCTCGGCCTCCTTTTTCAAGCGTTGTCTTTCACCTGTTCTCAGAATGCGGTCGACGTTAAGAAAAATCTAAAAACATTCACATATATTCCTTTAACATTCTTTAATTCAATACATGTTCCAGAATTCTGACATATTTAATAATTTATTTTTACGATGATTTATTTACAAATAGTTTATCTTGAGAATAAATGAAGATATGAAGCTGTTCAAAAGGGTAGCTCAAAAAGGCTTTTATTTTTTAGAGGGCAAATATCCCCCCGATTTCATTCCAAATCCAAAAAAAGAAATTCGCTAATTTTTTTTTATTTTTCGATTTTAATAGGTGCCGATTTTTACTTGAAGTTTCCCATGTAAAATGCATGGAGAAAAATCACTTTTTTTTGTTTTTGGAATAATTTTTTAGGGTTTAAAAAAATGTAACGGGAAAGTACGGAAGCCTTTAGAGAATTATCCAACGAAGAATTTAATGTATCATACATATATGGGTTTGACACCTTTAACACATACCCAGGTGTACCTAAAAACAACCCTTAAAACAAAAAATGTCAATTCTTCATGAAAAATTAATAATTTTCAATACAAAAATTAATTACAGAAATTTCATTTGTTTGAACAATTGAAAATTAATGAACTAATGTCAATAAATATTCCACAATAGTAATCATTTTTAAAGAAAAAAACAAAATTTCGAAAAAAATTCTTTAAACAAATTCTATTTGTTTAAATAATAAAACATTAACTAACCAATGTTAACAAATATTCTACTAGACTAATAGTAATAATTTTTAGGGGGCAAACAAATTTAGAAACATTATTTAAACAAATTCTATTTGTTTAAATAATTAAATATTAATTAACCAATTACAATGAATACATCCACTAGAGCAATATTAATAATTTCAAGTAAAAAAATACGAAAATACAGTGTTCAAAAGGTCGATTTCATGAAAAATTAATTTTCGGTTTTAAGGGTAGTTTTCAGGTACTCGTGTGTGTGTTAGGGGTGTTAAACCAATATGTTTTATAGATGACATTCTTCCTTGGATAATTCTCTACAGGCCCCTATACTTTCCCGTCACATGTTTCCAAACCCTAAAATTTATTCTAAAAACTCAAAAAAGTGATTTCCCCATACATTTTACATGGGAAACTTCACGTCAAAACCGGCATCTGTAAAAATAAAAAAATTAGGGGACTTCTTTTTACGGATTTGAAATAAAATGAGAGGGACCGTTGCCCTCTAGCATGCCAAAAAATTTTGAAGTGTATTTTTGGACCAACCTACTGTTCAATTACTCCAAATGTACAGTTTCGTCATGTGACTCATTTTTATTAAAAAATACAGAGATATTTTTTGGATCCAGTTGCAATTAAAATCAGTGAGGGGTTTTGAATGTTTACCCCGATTTTTTCGTACGGTTTAACTGTGCATTGGGCGTTATCGGGTTAGGGGCCTAACCTGTAGATAGAACAACCAGGTCCGTTTAATTGACGCCTTATACGTATATATGTATAAGAAAGTATAAACAATAATACAATTTAAAAAACGCTGTTAGTTGATATTTTTTTTGTTCTTTTTGGCTCTGTGATGATACATAATACGTTCCCCAAAAACCAGCCCTAAGCCATACATACCTACGTCTCGTGATCAAAAAGGTTCTAAAAATGTCTAAAGAAAAATTCAACGACGTAAAGACGTTTTGGCACTTGCAGTTAATTACTTGAAAGCTACCCTTCCACGTACACGTGTGCATCGGAACATATATATGTATGAAAAAAGCATAAAAAATAATACAATTTAGAAAACATTGTTACTTGATACTTTTTTGCTCTTGTTTCGCTTTCAGATAATATCTAATAAGTTCCCTAAAAACTAACCCTAAGTCTTACATGCCCATCTCTCGTGGTTAAAGACGTTCTGAAAGTGTTGAAAGAAACATTAAACAACGTAAAGATGTTTTAATACTTTGAATTAATTACTTAAAACTTGAAAATTTCCCCATCATTATAATTTTACCAAATAACTACTCTTCTGCGGGAACATATGCAGCGAAACACATATACGTATGAAAAAAGCATAACAATTAATACAACTTCGAATGCACTGTTAATTGATAGTTTTTTGCTCTTTTTTTTGCTCTACGATGATTTATAATACGTTCCCCTAAAGCGACCTCTAAGTCATACAAGCCTACCCCTCGTGATCAAAAACGTTCTAAAAGTGTTAAAAGAATCATTAAAGAACGTGAAGATGTTTTAGCACTTTAAATTAATTACTCGACTCTTGAAAATGTACCCACCATTATAATCTTCCCAAAAAACTGTCATCCTACGTGAACATATGCAGCGGAATATATATGCGTATGAAAAAAGCATAAAAAATAATACAACTTAGAAAACACTGTGAATTGACATTTTTTGCTTCTTTTTTTCTCTCCGGTGACATATAATACGTGCCTTAAAAAATTCCCAAAAATCATACACATCTACCCCTCGAGATCAAAAACGTTTTAAAAGTGGAAAACCCACCTTGAACAATGTAAAGATGATTTAGAAATTCAAATTAATTACTTGACACTTAAAAATTCGCCCTTTATTATAATTTTGACAAAAATCCTGCCAAACAAGCTAGAATGTACTAAAATGTTTTGGCGAAAAATAATAATTAAAAATTTATTTATTTACTAATCAAGTATTTATAATTATAGGATATATTATCACTGTCTTTTTATGGCAAATTAATTTGTTTTCAAATGCTAGAAATTGTTTGACTTTTTAAAACTTATAAAATAAATATAGTATGATGTCGTACCATTGAACCAACTTTTTATTTATAGGGGAAACTATAATAAAGTAGATTACAAAATTATCTAGATGTATGGTAGAATTTATAGTAAATAATGGATAATAGTAATAATTCACGCTGTGGGAAGAGTTACATATACATATAACTATATCTTCTCAAAGACTGTAAAAATCCATTACTTAGTTGTTTTTTAATGTTTTTAAGTAATAATCTTCAGATTAATTTTTAAGTTCTCTCGATTTCGAATAGTTCATCGCATCTAGCATAAAAATTAGAGAGGAAAGCACACTCATTCTTGAATAAGTAAAAAATGTATTCTTGATAAGAGGGCGTGAATAAAAGTTAATTAAGATGAGTTCAAGTATGGTTAAATTCATAGCCTTTTGAATCTAAAACACTTTGGCTTTTTTGCCGCTTACTTTTCACTTCATTTTCAAATCAATAGTTTCATTTCATTTGAATCCTGTTTAATCTGATGATGTTTTTTACCAAAAATTCCAAATATTTTCATTCTTTTAAAAAGGATTGAAACTAAATTCAAGTTTATCCGGCTCAATTTTGTGAAACTGCCTTGAAAGTTAAAATTAATTTTATTCCATTCAGTGAGAGGAGATAAGAAGCAAATCACTTCCACTCAATCTTGTCGAAAGTTCAAGTTAGTAGGCTTGTGGTGACAGAATATTCAGTCAGCTCATGGAAATTGTCGTGTCTTTTGAACTCGTGGAAAACATAAATTCGTAATTGTTATCCATAATTTAAAATATATCGGCGAACATAGTCCGGTAGGTAGCGGCTAACAGTAAATTTTGTATTGTCACGTATATGTTTTACTACGTTTTTCTTCTCAAATAAACAAATTAATTGGCTTAAAATGCTCTCGAGCCTGTCAAAAAATGTTGAGTGAAAAACTCGATAGAATTAAAAATAATACAGTTCATATGAAGAAGATGATAATTATATGAGTGTATATCCGTAATAGCCAATTGAAAATTCACAGTGTTAAGGAAAATTTAAAAAATAAATAAATAGAACCTCAAAAAGTATATAATTTACTTACAAGTTATCATTCTTTTAAAGTACGTTTTATATCCATTCCATTCATTTCATTTTGAAAAAGACATTTATTTGGATAGAAACGTTTCAATCTAATTCAATTCACACTTTCTTATCGGGCTGTTATGCATAATTCCACCAGATCAGACAAAAACATTAGACATCTCCGATCAGCTTTGAAAGATAATAGAATCCAAAAATTTTTGCTGCCTAATCGGGGGTTCAAAAAGGGACAAAAAGGGGCATTAAACAGGTATTGAAATTACAAATAACTTTGAAGGCAAACCTTCTTACCGGGCATTTCGTTGATTGGTAGTTTTTTTCATCGCTCACAGTTAGTCCTCTTCATATCTCGATAAAATTTCTTTCAGTTGTGTTAAATGTTTTCCAAATTTTTTTGGCAACGTGTAAACAACAACTTGTTTTTGCATATTCTAATGAATTCAAGTGATAAATATAAAACGAAATACGAAAATTTTGATCAGAATCAAATATATAGAGGAAAATGTCAATTTTTATTCGGCTCTCCTATGAATTTAAGCAAATCGAAGATAGATCACTATGATTCACAGCTCGTGCGGCTATATGCCTTTCACGTAATACATTCAAAGCGTTTAATTAAACATTCAGATAGCGGAATATCAAAAGCAGTACATATTTTAAGCCCTCGACTGTTCACAGATAAAGGTTCAATTAAGTGAAATTTTCTGTATAATTAACTGTACTGTTGTACTCTCTAATTTGCTACCAAACGACAGACTTAATTAAGACATTGAGTAATATGGTATATGGTTCTAACCCTCTTTATTGAGCTTTCAATAATAGTTTTTGCTTGGTATGATGAACGAGGGGTTGCATTTCGCGCGATGTAACGATTTTTAAACTTTGTCGAGAAGTTCCGACGTGGTTACGGCGGGAGTTGGTGGGGAAGTTAGCTAAACTTGTAGCGGGGAAATCTGGCGAGGCGCGATTTCCCACTACTTTGAAACTAGTTTGGAAATCCGCGCAACTCCACTTGATGGCAACCAGTGGCAACTTACTAGAGCAACCCTGGTTTACGATTGTCCCCGCTTGCGCCCCTTTGCGACAAACTTCTGAAGCTTCAGTGCTACCGGTAATTACCAAATCTTCCTTGCCGATAGATGAAAACTTAGTCAAATAATTTTGTAATATATTTGTATTTTAAAAAGTTTTAGGCTTAAGTTAAACTTTGAAAGAGATTTCTGAAAAGAAGAATGAAATCGTTTGCAAAATATAAGATGAACTACTTTTGAATCAATACTCTCTAGGAATTGCAGCTAGCATCTGTTGGTAAGCATTTTATTGGGTAAGTCATTGAGTTACCGACATGCATTGAATGTTCAGTATCGGTAACTGAAAAATCACCCCTTATCATGCGTGGGTCAATTTAACAATATATCACTAATTTTAATACTTTATTGATGAATCTTATTTTCCGGGGTTTCATAAATAATGTCTAAAAAATATATATAGGGAATTTTCGATTTTTTTTAATTGGTTCTCAACGTAGAAGGTAACTTACCTTCCAGTTGATATTCTTCAATAATTTAGAATATCAATAGTCGGTAATTTGGAAGGTTAAGCATGACAAGAGTAACCATAAGAAGAGTATCATCCCTGGATAAGACAGGTATATGTAAAGATATCTACATCAAGACGTACCTACAAGTTTTTTTCAGTTTTCCTTTATGATGACCACTCTGCTCGAGGTTTGACCTAAAGGATTAATTATAAAGATCGCTTTAGATGAAGTTTCAGATATATGCTGCAAGCGTTAGAAAATTTGATGAACCAAAAGTAAAATGATCATTATTACAGCTGCCAAACTTTTATTAGCATAAAAAAAGGTTTGCATGTATTTAAATATTTTGCATGTTACAAAGTATTATTTTAAAAATAACTAGTAATTTTTTTGTAAAAAAATATCGTGAAATAAGCCAGTGGCAGAGCAATTTCGAGTACGCCTCTTGAAAAAGATGATTAGCGGTTCCAGCGATATCTCAACGTAGACTTATGGACTTAAGCAATTTTTGTTTTTTTAACATTTTTTTGATCATTTGAAGTGAAATATGTGATTTTGTACGAAAAATCTTGTCATTTTTTAAGTGAAAAACAACGTAAACATAAAAAAATTAAACAAAAATATCGTTGGGGGAGGATTTTTATATATAGAAAAAGTTTTCCAATTTTGAGAAGTATCGGTTCAGTCGTTTTTGTAAAATCGCTGGAACGGACTTTTTAAAAGTGGTTTCGAGAAAAACTCGTTTAAAGTTTTGAGCATTGAAAAAGTGAAGAAAAAAATTAATTTTTTAACGATTTCAGCACCTTCTTTTTTCAATTACACTGTGCACACTTCACAAACGTAGAAGGTGTAGTAAAAACTAATAAAAATTCTATTATTTTATAGTATTTTTCATTGTCTTCTGGCACGTTCCTATATTTTCAAGCGCAGCTGCGGTCTATGAGGAAGGTCGGCTTTAAATCTATAACTTAAAGAGTTCTGCTCGGATTGACTTAAAATTTGGACACAATATTTTAAAAATATTTGACAATAAAAAAACATAACAAACATTTTTTTTTGCAAGTGCCTATCCCCCATTCCTCCCTTAAGGCTAAAATTTTCTATCTTTTTGCATTTTTCAAACGAACAGGTTCAAGGAGAACGTAAATTTCATAGAATTTTTTAACTTAGTGGTAAAATTTTGTTGAATTTTTAAAATTTGTGTAACAATAGCTAACCAGATTTTGGTTATCTTTATCGGCTAAAAATTGTTGATGTGATATTGAACATTAAATCTTAAATATCTCCGGAAATATTGATGCTAGAAAAAAACCTAGGCCAGTTTTAGGTATAGCGCCTCATAATACCCAAAGAAATGCCATGAAAATAGAATAAACGCGAATTTTATAAAATTTTGTTACATGGTGTTATTAGTAGAAAATGTGATTGAAATATCAGCAAGGATCATTTCACTAACTCAATAGTCAAATAACACATATGATTGAATCAGTAACTGACTTATTGGTTGCATATCCATTAGTGCCGTTTTAAAGTATATGCATATATTTGTTGGTATTGCTTAACGACGCACTTCGATCCAGATCTGTATCCTTTTCAAGTTATTGTAAACGTTTATGATTTTTTTTTATGACAGTTATATAATTTTAAGGAAAAGAATTTCGAAAAATATTTTGTTTCACTGTTTTGATACAGATCTTTTTCCTTTTCGAATTCTCTCCGCTGTTTATGATGTTGCTTGTTTAAAGCGAATTAAATGATTTGAAAGAGTATAATTTAAAAAAAAAAAGATTCTGTTTAGATTGGTTGAAAGAATAAATATACATTCGTGGCTTCTGCCAATATATACGTTTATTTTTTTATGTTGTTTAATGACGCGTTTCGATCCAGATCTGTATCCTTTTTAAGTTATTGAAGCTGTTAATGTTATAGTTATATATTAGAGTGTGTCGAAGAAAATGGTGGTAGAAATAACGCGCGCAAGCGAAATAGGGTTTAAAAAATTATTATCTGCAGAGTTTTAGTGTTTTCTTGAATAATTTTTTTCACATTTTTGGGGGTTGTCTAAAGTCTGCTGAATTGACGAGATTATTATGTTTTAATATACCTCTGTAATTAGATTTTATTTTTTTACACTAAAGAAAACATTCACAACATTTCACACTTTAGACCTTTCTTGGAATCAAATTTATGCACAAAAAATTCAAGATATCTGGAGGACCAAACCTTAGAAAAAATTACAGAAACATTTAGTGTTTCCGATTTTTATCGCCCATATATCTTGAATTTTGTTTCTTTCATTTGCATTCTAAGAAACTCCTCATGGGCCCAAATTTTTTTCTTTGTTTTCATGGGTGCTGACTGTAGATTGTAGATACTCCTAACAATGCAACAAACAACTTGGTATTAAAAAAAACGTTAAAATTCTGCAGATAATAATGTTTTAAATCGATTTTGATTCCGCGCGTTACCTATATTTAAATTGATCGATTCCACATTCAGTACACTTGATAAGAGTTCCATTCCACTACTTTTATACTACTACTAATTCTTTGTTTGCGATTTCTGAAATCATTTTTTTTTCACCAGCCCTATTATATATACAGGTAGCCAACGAAATGGGAAACTTTAGTTTAAAATGTTTAGGCTCTTAAGAAAACTAATTCAGGTTAAATTGAGGATGAGACATCCTGCAATATAATTTTAAAAGAATTGTAATCCGGAACAATAATGAAGTATATTTGTCGTAAATGTAAGGAGGCCTGACGAGTGCATAATTTGCCATTGAAATCCTATGAATAGACGTAGGACGAGCGCCTTGAGCACACGAAAGGTGGCAGAACGAGAGAAGGGGCTGAATTTATGATAATTGCATAAATCAGAGCTTTCCTCCACAATAATCATAATCTATTGGGATAGTTGCACGAAGTTAGCTATTTAGCCGACGGCGAGCAACGAAGTGCGGCGAGGGGCTTTAGGGGCTTCTGAATAAGATAAAGTCCTTGGTGCACCAGAGAGCTGAGTGTGAGAGAGAACCTGAGAGAGGGATGAATAGCCTTAGAATTACCAATGCTGCTGCAAAATTATTTGCATAGATTCCCAATTCAGTGCAGGTTGGGAGGGACATCTTTTTGTGGAAAATCGTGTTTACATTTAGTAGATCCAGTATAAACGCCATACTTTAATATCTTTCAAAATAAAATTTATTCCAAGAATACATTCATATTTATCAATAAATAATTTGTCATGGACTGGTTTCGCGCAATTTAATAGCGATGTTGCCATTAATTTGTGCCCTTAAATACCCTAAAATCTCATTTTATATCTAGTGAGATTTTTATAAATGTTTAGTCATATTTTATATTTATTTAGATTTCGAGATTGAATATGGAAAAGATTTATTAAGTACAGAGGGTCGAGAGTTTGAGCTTATTGATACAAGTGAATTTAAATCAATAATACTTACTCAAAGTTTTTCCTAAAGTTACGTAAACTTTTTGTATTCGAAGCTTTTGAAAATCTGACGAAGCAGCATGTCCTTATAACAACGAGGTTGAATGTAGGAGGTGACAAAGTTTTCAAATCAATAGCGACAGAGTTGCTACGTGGTTGAGCGGACAATTCTCAGATGGCGACACTTCCATATTTTAATCTTATCTATAATCATATATTAGTATTTATAACAATAATAAGAAAAAATTATTTTTGATTTTAATTTTGAAAAATTTTATATGACAAACAAATCAATTATCTGGTAATTAACTTTTGAATACTTATTCAAAATATTCATGACTGGCTTAAACCAATTTTGAAAGAAAAGTGCTTGTCCTGAGAGTTTTTTTTTTTAGAATACCTGTCTAGTATTTTAAGCCCTACGGAAAGGACCATTAATTACGTGATACTGATTTTTAAATTTTTAGACGATTTTTCTTACTCCTTTTTCTCACGTAAGATTTAATCTTTTTTACTCAATATATAAATTATTTTTAGTTTAAACGAGATACCATATTATTTCATATTTTTTAAAAGGATTTGAAAGATTACCAGTGATTTGAAAGGATTTCAAGAGATCGCGAGAGATTTTAAGGCATTTCAATTCTCTATAAGTATTAACAAAATTACCAAATTTTCACAGAATTAAATGAGATTTTCAGATTTCAAATGATTGCAAAAGTTTAAAAAAAATACCTAGCAGTATTGTCTAGAGAACTTCAATTTTTTCAAAGGGTTATACAAAATCTTAAGGTATTTCACGGAGTGTAATCAGAGTTACCAAGGATGTCGACGGAATTTTAGGGATTTTGTGTTGTTTTCATGAATTAAGAACGATTTTTGTAGATTTCAATTGATTGTAATTGATTTTAAGAGAGTTGTAGAAATTTTAGACGATTCCGATATATTTCAGTAGGAGTCATGGAATTTGAAAGGATTTGAAAAGGATTTCAAGAGGTACCAGTGTATTTTACTAAATCGTAAAGGATGTAATGCGATTTAATTGAAATTTTTAAGTTTTAAAGGGATCTCATAAGATTCGATGTAGATAGGTTTTAGAGATTTTGAACATTCAGAAGTATATCCATGGATTTGAGAGAATTTCGAAAGAATTCGAAAGATATACCAGAATTTCAAGGGACTTTTATTTATTCTAATGGGTTCTAAAATATTTTTAAGGATTTCAAGAGATTTAGAGAAATTCCTACGTGTTTTCATGGTTTTAAGGGATCTCTCAATACTTGAAAATATATCGTAGAATTTGAAGAACTTGAACCAATATTTAAAGGTTTAAGGTATTTTCCCGGATTTAAAGAATTCTAAGGGATCTAAAAGGAATTTGAAAGATTTCAAGCGATTTTAAGGATTTCAGAAGATTTTACGGAATGTTAAGGAATTATGAGGGATTTTCAGTTATGTACGATATCCATGGAATTTTAAAGATTTCAAGAAATTTTCACATTATATACAAAGTTTCAATTGATTCAAAAATTTTTTTAAAGAATTTGTAGGATTTCACAGGATTGAAATTTTTGTGGAGTTATTAAGTATATTTTTTATGAAATCATTTGAAATTTAATTTTCATTCGTATAAATCCTTTAGTTTGGTGTGCAAACTAGCTTTTCTTTCGTTGGCACAGAATCGTACTTTTGAGAACGGCAAAAGAACCGAACGCTAGAGAACGATGCAGGCTGTATGGCGTAATGTTGCTGTTAATTAAATATTTGTAACTGCATTTTTTAAGCCAAAATAAACTTTGATAAAGCTTAAATTTGAATTTAAAAAAGAGGAAGAAAAATAAATAATACATAAGAACTACCTCTCTCTCTCTCACTCAATTGTTTATTATGTATCCGTCTTTTTACATTCTCATCATTTATGATTGAGAAAGTATTAGAATTGTCGAAAATTTGACATCAGACTTTTTCAACGGATCTCCACGTTTCGAGACCCCCTGAATCCGAAAATCAGGTGTTCATGATGGCGTCTGTCTGTCTGTTTGTCCGTCCGTAAACACGATAACTCTCGAAAAAATGAACGAATCAAATCCATCTTTGGCACACTTTTTCTAGGTCCTAAAAGAAAGGACGAGTTCGTTAACCAGCCATTTTTGATAAAAATTCAAAAAGTGAGCGCATTTTGAAAATTTTTGAGACCACTTTTTTCTGAACTTGAAAATCCTATGTAAGGAGATTTATAGTATTGAAAAGAAAAAACAATTTATCCTTATGTCAAGAGAAGAAAAACATTTCTTTTTGAAATCCCTACAAGATTATCATAAACAATTTTTGGATTTTCTTTAAAAATCGAAAATTCGAATTTTGATTGCACAAAAAATAATGGAAAATAAAAAAATTCCATTTTGTGGCAAACTATGTAGGATACAATAAAGATGAATTAACAAAAATGGTTATCCCAAAAAAGATCTACAATTTCGTTAAGAATTACTTCTTAATAGGACGCGTACTTTTCGTTTTATTCGTCAAAAATAACGTTGAAAAAAGTAGAATAAAAAAATGTGTGGAAAAACGACGAAAGTTACGAGAAAAAAAATCCAACAAAACCTGCTTACAAATGTCTGTCGGAAATCGAGCGCACAGCGTGAGTGTCACGATGAGAATGTGTACCTCGAAGCCTACAGAGCTTTGAGAAACTTAATATTTTACTATACTTAATTAAGTAGATAATTCAGAATATGAAGACGCATATAAATACTTCCATCTAAAAGAGATCTTTTTAATAAAGTTTTTTTCAAGCATTCCAAATGCAAAGAATAAATATCCGAGCGCGATGCGCGATGTGTAATAAGATGTGTAATAAGGAATATTTTTGTATTATGCTAATATTCATTGAATAGTAGAAATTAATTCTGGCAGTATACAAAAGACGTATAAATAATAAAGAAATGAAAGAGAACTGGTTTGGAGGTTTCTTTCATTTTTTCTCCCTCTTTTTTTAATTGTCGTATATCTGTCTCCAATGAACCGCTTTACAATTTTATTTGAAAACATCATTCTTTTATTTTAACTCTTTTTCCAATAATTTAACAAAAATTTCTTTCCTTGACTTTTTTTTTAAACAGTTTTTTAAAGAACATAATTCTTCTTAACACTTCTTGTGCTATCTTGTACACAATTTGTGTTTTTAAAAAGTTTATGTTGGTTTAAAAAATGTACTGTCAGACTAAAAACCTTGTTTAAATTAAACTATGCTCAACAGTCAAAAGCTCAAAAATCTTTATTTTTAAAAACGGTTTAAAATTTCAGAAAAAAAAATTTTCATTTTAAAACAATTTTTATTTGCAGTAATTTTTGCCTTTAGTCATATTCTATAAATCACTGCATCGTAGAAGAAGATGTTGAACAACTTATTCATTTTTTTTTAATTTACTTAATTTTCAATTTTTTGTATTGATTAAATGTTTATAGTCGCATCAGCAGCCAGGGCCATCAGCGACTGTACTTTAGGGTTAATTATTAACTGTAGCGTATCTGTGGGGCATATACTAAGGGATAGAAGCAGAGCTTTCTGAAAACGCATCCAGCCTCGCTTCTTGCTTTAGGTAATTTACAATCACTATAAACTATCTGAACCACGATGAATACATTAAGCTGTCAATTTTTGACAGCGTTTTCTTAAAGTTTATAGCAAAAATTAGCGATAACATTTTAATGTTAAATTAATTGATAATAAAAGATATATTAAATGTTTAAAGGATAAAAGGGCGTTATGCAAATACACGCAGAAAAAGGAACTTATATTTTACTGAAAACCAAGTTATATCTACTGATCTTCCAAGTACGTATTTGGAAAGTTCAGTAAACGTTACAATTATAGGCAACTAAATATGACTATCATCAATGGTTAGCAGTACCAATTCTCAAGTGTTTCTGACCTGCGGATCAGTAAATTTTATCGATCCAGTCGTTATTCTGCACAGTTTCTCGATTCTGCAATTGCGAATTATCATGTTACTTTAAGGAATAATCTGAAGAGATCTAACTTATGTTAACGGTCGTAATAAATATTACAGTATCTGAGAAAAAAGATCCTCTAGCTCCGGTTTATGAATTGTGAAAAAGTATTAATAAAAAATTATTAATGAATAAGGGCACGGTGAATTCTCATATATATTTTCGGATGTACTTGTAACCAATCGGTATTTGTAAGTTATAAGTTACAACGCTTGTAAGGCAATTAAAATTTTGCACGCAAAGGGGGACATTCGAACGCATAAACCTAAACACGCAAGTCAATCGTCTTAACCACTATAGTATTACACAAGTTGCAATCTGCAAAATAATTTCGAAATACATTTGAAACTGAGAGGTGGCGACCTCAGGAACGACTTTTGAATTCGAGCCCATGCCATCGCGACACACAACGAAACATTTTGGATTTATCTTATATCCATAGAAGGCAGCTGAACACAAAAATGACCTCCTCCTATAAACACTCAAGTGTATGCGATCTGTGAAGAAGTTGTGCCATCCAAAATTTTGTTCTTTTTTATAAAACCCCTTCCTTGCTAAGTGGGAATATGGAGCATAATGTGACGACTGTCACAGAAATATCAAAAAGGAATGTTTTTTAGGTGATGCAATTCATCCATTACGAATTGCGTCGTGAATTCACCCGGTGGTCCGCGCGGATAGTTTGCGTTGTTACACCTAACCCATTTACGCCGACTGTAACATATATGTAACGGTTAAAACCCATTTCCACCGAGAATTAAAAATTTTCGAATAGAGTTTTCTTTGTGCTCGACGAAGATCCATGTTTGTGCTACTCGAAGCCCCCTTCTTTAACTGTTATATATGATGAACCTTCATAGAGCACAATCAAAATTATTTTCAAAAATTTTTCGTGTCGGCCGAAATAGGTTAAGGGCGAGCTCAGGATACCAATCGAATCGGTAGCATGTACCAATCCTTCGGTAATGTCCACTGTACAACTATTTTAATCTTAGTTCAGTGGATTTTACATATCTTACAGTATGTAATACTAGGCAATAGAGGTTTATTTTACTAAATGATGACCGTTAAATTTACCTTAATTTTAATGTGGCATTTAGTAAATGCTAAGTGATTTTGACATTTTCACCCCCTTACTAAGAGCAGTTTATACTGTTACGGTTGCAAGAAACCCTCTAAATTTTTTTATAAGTAAATATTACATTTCTTTTTTCTGCGTGTATGTTATGTATCCCTCGAATCATCTTTTGGGAAAGTTTGATTCTTTGGAATTTAATAAACTTTCTTCGTTGATTTCGCGCATTAGACGAAATGTTTTCTTAACTTCGAGAGTATTCGAAGCTAATGACGGTCAGTCTTTTGGGACTGGAGAAGCGGGAGTTACTTTATGTCTAACGAATGACGGTATAATAACGTGCGATATATCAGGAGGGGTTGCGAAACGAAATAGAAGGACATAGTGTTATATACTATGTTGATGTTAAAAGCCTAGGCCACTTGAGTGCAGTTAAGTGAAGTATGTCTTGGTTGAGTCAGACCTTGGGCCTAATAACACGTGATCATAGACCGTACAATTTCCCGCTGGAATTAAGTAGAACTCGAAAAAGTGAACGTACCAGGCTGCGATATTCTCTATTTTAGGGCGCTATACTTATTTTGCAGTTGCTTTTATCATTTTATTGCTTTACTTATTTCTTTGATGAAATTCAACAACATTTTGATGAAAACAGAGTAATAATAAGTTGAACATTATGGAAATGGGGGTGCATTAGTTTGAAACTTTCGTTCTCGATTCGTATGTGTATTAACGTCATTATGGTTTACAAAAGTCGTTATGGTTGAAAATAAGTGCGTCGTTTCATTGTTTAAGTTTGAGGCTAAAATGAATGCTGTTGGTTTATGAAAGTTGACCACAGATTAATGAAGTGCTCAGAATAACAATGTGTACCTCAATTAATAATGATTGTACTAAATTTATTTAAATTACGCAAGTTTTAATCTATAATCTAGTCTTTTATTAAAATTGCTGCGTAAATATTTTGCTTTCCCAATATATGTTTTTAATTACTTTTGTTTAGAGACTAAAACTAATAAAGTGTTTTTATAAAAGGATAAGTGACGAAATAATCAGGTTTGGCGTTTTCAAGTCGGAACTTCTCTTTCACGAAGCGTGCGTTTTCGAGAAGTAGACAATGGTAAAAAATCTGTTTGGGGTCCGGTTAATCTGGCGTTAGGTCGCGGAAAACGCGGCGTTAAAATACCGGAAAGCCAGGACCCTAATCCGCTTAAGGAGATTTATTTAATACTTACGGTCGTCTGGTTCGCCTCTGCTGCTCACCTCCTTTCACCTCGACCTCTTGTTCTGTGCTATCGCTATGTGCAAGGCTGAAGACCACTCACCTTTTTTTCATTTCCTTTTGCATGTAAAGAAGTGTTTCTAGGGTTTTAATAAAAGGTTTCTCATCAGATTTATATTTACTACATTGTCTCAATATTTCTTATGCATTTTATATTTTAATTGTGTATAAAGTTTTACCATAAGGAGATATTGTATTAGTAATTAATAATATAAATAAAGAAAATGAATAATATTATTTAAATTCGAAATTACACCATTTTTAGCAGAACAAATAAAATTTTTGGAAATTTTAATAGGAATGAATTTTTAAATTTTAATTCAGAACATTAAAAAAATTCCAAAAATTCAATAAATTGTTTTAGTGTTTTATCTGGCAAAGCAGCGAATCGCTACAATAATGATCTTCAAGTGATTTATACAGTCTATATACAAATTTCTTTCATGCTCGAGACGGAGTTTACGTGCATGTATGGTAGGGGGATTTAAAAGAATATTTTAGAATATGAACATGCTCACTGTTCTACGTTGTACCTTTTTATTTAAAAAATTGGTTAAAAAAAGATTTAATTCATTTTTTAAGCTGTTGAAAATGTATGTAGTACACTTTTATACATACAAAATTACCACCTTTTATATTTCCATCAATGTAAATAATGTAATAAATATGTCTACTCTTATTTTTACGAAATAAAATAATTCTATGTATTTTCTTCAGATTTTTTCTATAAAATTTAAGTTTTTTGAATGGACCCATTTTTGTACAACTGACACACTGTATGGCAACTTGTAATAGAAACATTTCAAACAAGAGAGATGAAATTATTATACTTGGATTCTTGAATTAACGATAACTTTTAAAACATTTGTTTCAACAATATATTCAAATTATTACCAAGTTTCACGATTAAAGTTTGATACATGCATTTTTAAGACACACAGAAAATCGCCGATCCTCCAATGTACACCGAAATCGGTGTTCAATAGAGTTGCAACAAATTTGAGCCACACAGGTTCATTCGGAGAATCTAGGGGA
>NC_046664.1:101794004-101798363 GCF_010883055.1 Belonocnema kinseyi | reverse complement strand
TAATATAAGTTATAATAATAATTACCTAACTTTTTATTTCCTCCCATTTACCAGCGACTAAATATCCTTGAAATAAAAATAGTAACTGGCCTGATATAATATCCAAATGTTAGATTAGTCAAAACCTACTATATGACATTCAAACCACCAAAGCCGGGATGTACAAACTAAGCCGTGACCGTCTGCATCGAAATTGATGTCTGGTCGTTCGAACAAATTTCCACTAGATTTTCTGCGGAAGTTTAAAGGTATCTTAGATATCCAATCTTGCAGTGGCTAGTGTCATACATGAGAGATAAGGTAAATACAATTGTATAATAAAAACAGAAATTTGTTTCTCGCGATGAGTAGGGATGTAAATTTGCATAAAACTTTAGCCTGATGAAAAGTTTCATGAAACATTGGGAGTTTCGTGAAACATTTCAATGTTTCAAATATAGCGGCGGGAACATTCAAACTGATAAGATAAAAGCCTATTAGGTATTTTCACTTCAATAAACAGCTAACTTCACTTCGTAGATTGCTGAGGGGAAAATAAGGGACCAAGTGTATGGGATTCAGTTCATTTTTGCCATATTTTGCTAATATCTTCGTAAAAGGTAATTTTTTTCTATATAAGTGTAGTTGAAAAATAGTTTTTATTTTTTAATTACTATTTAATGAAATAATAAAATAATAATTATTTTTATTAATCACAAACACATTACAGAAATAAAGTTTTGTTCCATGCATTTGATCCCCCCCCCCCCTCAGCTTTTAACAAAGTGAAGTTAGCTGATGGTTGAACTGAAACTACCGAATTGAGGCTTTCATATCCCAATTTTTTCCTGCCGGCTGATTTGATTTATTTTTCCGGTTTGTACTGTGGACCAATGATGCCAATGTTGGCACCCTGAGCTACTGCGCTTGCGTTAGGGCTGAACGCTGGTTGGCCACACTTGGCGCGCGATTCAAAATTAAATTGAAAATAAACAATTCTTGTAATTTAAATAAATAATTATTAAAATATGCACAATAATGTATTCAAATTGTGTAAATTTTGATTTCAGACAAGAAGAAAGTGTATAACACATATTTTATAAATAATAGTTCATTCTCATTGAACTCCAAAAACTGACTTATAGTTCACAAAACATTTTGTAAGAGATACATTTGTTAAAATACCATATACTGTTTCTACAGCTTGATATACAGAAGTTAATTGTAGAATTTAATAATGATAATATTTGAATTTTTCTAAAAATGTTTTCAGCTGAGAATATTGTTCTTTTCGATTAAAAACTTCTAATTAATTATTTTCAATCACTTTTCCAAGAAATTTCTTTTCAAATTAAATATTTTGAGAAATATTAGTCAGTCTTTCAAATTCAATGAAAATAAACTGTTATTCATCAAATATATGTGTTATAAATTTTTTTTGTCTGAAATCAAAAGTTACACAATTTGTATACCTTCTTGTGTATATTTTAACAATTATTTATTTAAATTACAAGAATTGTTTTTCAATGTAATTTTGAATCGCGCTTCAAAGGGTAGACAACCAGCGATCAGCCTTAACGCACACATGAATGAAAATTATTATCATTTTATTATTGTATTAAATAGTCCCTAAAAAAAGAAAAACTATTTTTCAATTGCACTTATACAGAAAAATTACTTTCTATGAAGATATTAGAAAAATAGAGCAAAAACTAACCGATTCCCACGCATTTGATCAATTGTTATGCCTTCAGTATTCAACGAAGTGAAGTGAGATAGTGATTGGAGTGAAAATACCTTATTGTATATGTAGACGGTTATAACTTTTTCTATACATCCCGGCTTTAGTTTAAATGTTGACGGGCATGACTAACCTATCTTTTGGAAGT
Source organism: Belonocnema kinseyi (assembly GCF_010883055.1). NCBI lineage: Eukaryota > Metazoa > Arthropoda > Insecta > Hymenoptera > Cynipidae > Belonocnema > Belonocnema kinseyi. The sequence goes on along the minus strand of NC_046664.1, from coordinate 101,796,495 downwards.
TGCATTAGGAAGTTATAAATTTATTCTAAGTGGCTGGTACACCCTATTAAATAAAAGAAATTTTAAAATTAGGTAAATATTGTTTCAATCGGTTTCCTTATTAACAATTATTTAGGCTAATATCGCAAAGCGAATAGTTGCTTTGACAGGTATTCAGGTAGCTGACAGCGCGGTTCAGAACTCCACAACTCTGCATGAGCCAAAATTCAATCTCCAAATGATACTTTCCCCTAGATGCCCACATGGGCACCTACGTTCAGAGGAATACATCTGAGACTTGAAAACTCTCTCAAATGATCATTGGGAGCCCAATGAAATCTGAGCTGCAGCAAATTTAACACCAGAGTTTTTCTGTGCATTGAGAATATAAAAACAAAAACAAAATGAATAGGTGAGACAAAATTAAAAATGGGCATTTCTAAAACATCTCCGATTTTGAATAATTCTTTTGTACTAAAAACCACTTATGGTAATGTGATAATATACTAAAATTGGTATTAAAACCACCTGACCAATTTAGAAATTCTTCAACTCAAGTCTTGAGTGACTTGTAGAGAAATTTCCGTAAAACTAGCCCTAGATTTTTTAATGATTAATCTTATACAAAAATCTGTAATAATAGACACTGTCTAATTTTTGACGACTTGAGAATTCATACAATTTTGAATGCTTCGATAACACATTTTTGACCATTAAGACATTTTGTTAAATTATGCGATTTAAAAAATATATATAAATTAATAGAAAACAGTTTTGATTAATTTAATTAACAATCTGAATAATTTTGCAAGATGCTTTTATCAATTTAAAGCATGTTTACGTCCGATTTTTCAAATTTTAGTAATTAAGAATTCGATGTTTAACGATTACTTGGGAACAATAATTTTTTGAAGAAGAAGAAAGGAAAAAGAAAAATGTCTTGGATAGTGAAATTCATTTTTTTAAATATTGAAAACATATTCACTACATGTTCTAAATATGTAGGCCATATTTTATGAGGATTCCTGTATTTTTGTATAAGTTCATGAAAATTGTTTGTGGACCCAGTTTCCATCAATATCTTCAATTTTGATTGTTTATAAATTAACATTGCTTTATTTTAACCGATTTAAATTTTTAATTATTGAATTTGGAACGTCTTTATCTGATAAATGCTTATCGCTTCGTTCTGCAATTTTTAATATTTCATTTTTAAGCTGTTTTTTTGCGAATGTTTTCCTTTGAAAATGAAGTTCATTGTATTTGAAGTTTCTTTTCTTCGGCATGATTACACTTTCAAACGCTTTCGATTCAATATTGTTGAACCCTTAAGGTTTTCAATATAAAATTGTTAAATTTCAAGAAATTTTAATTGCAAATGACACTTTTTTCTATACTTTAGTTTTAAATAATTTTCTATTAAAAATTTTCAATCTCTAATTGTTATTTTTTTAATGCTTTGAAATTTAGGATTAGCACACTTTACATGCTCTAATACTCACTTTTTTCAGTTTTTACTATAGATTTGCGTAAAGTTCATATGAGAATGATTTGAAATAACTTCCTTTATTTTTTGAACTTGCAACCCCAACAATAATTTCATAATTAATACCATCAGCACCTTCATGGTTTTTCATAATATAGACACATGCGTAAAACAATAAAAAATAACTTCAAACCCTCAACTTGGGCGAAAGGTTCCAAGGGTGAAGTCTCGACAAGAGTGAATTTTTATGAATGAAAGTGCGTGGACGAGTGGAAAAGTGTTTATGGGGAGCCGAGAATGTGCTTTGCATTCACACCCCTATATAATCCTGAGCTTGATCGGTCCCGGCAGCATCCCATAGCGTTGTCTGCAAACCTGCAAGGCCGCCGGAGGTATCTTCGTCCACAAAGAGATTCTTCGATGTGGAAAAATCGCCGAAGGTGTTGAGGTCTACACAAAAGAAGGCTCTACCCTCCTTGCCTGCAGGGCCAAGAGATGAGTTTATAAAAAATGTGTCAATTAGGGCGCACCCAGGAAGCCTGGTGTAAAGAGCTTTCGAGCAGAGTCCTTTAAAGACAAGCGACTCTTTATCACGAGATTGTGGACAGTCAATTTACTTTCAAGAAAATTGAAGAGAATCAAAGTGTTCGGAAATAAACGTGTTCAAGTTAGACACTTGGTTTGAAATCAGCACTTAGAAAAGACAGAGGTGTTTATTCATTATGAAACTCAATTTGCTTAAACTTAATATCAAACTGATTTCGTTATTATTCGATTGCCTCATTCTATACACACAAAAAAATGGATGTAATTAACTTTACATGTAATGAAAAGTACAGATAATGCCATCCTGGGTAATTGATACAGGGGTAAACTTGCCATGGCGACTCAAGGATTCTCTGCTACATTTCTCTAAAGCGCAGCACGTTTTTAACGATTTATCCATTACCCAGCTAGATGTTACCCAGTTTCTAGTTGCCTTTAACCTATTTTAACCGTTACGTAGAACACTTATTATCCCTACTT
>NC_046664.1:101784928-101793904 GCF_010883055.1 Belonocnema kinseyi | reverse complement strand
TCATCGGATTTTATAATTTATATCGATGAATTTTTTTTGTAAAAGTGAAATTAATTTTGGAAAAATTGTGTTGTTGGGAAAATGGTGTGAGGTTTTGACTAGAGTTCTTTGATTTGCGGCTCTGATGCCGTGGGCGTTTCTGCAACTAGAGGAGTAAAAAGAGTATTTTTGGTACTGCTCGTGGCGAGGATTAGCCCTTAGGGCATTGTAACGCCGTGAATATACCCTCAGCCTTCCCTCGATTTCAAAGCTTCTAACCGCTACTCATTCGGTAACGTCTAGAGAATTTCCCCGAACTTTGGGTTTACACCCAACAGGAGCTTAGAAGGATGATTGTGAGTACGTGGTATGCAGAGTTCAGCGTTCAAGTACTCTGTTCATTTCGGACTCGCGACGAATGTTTATTGAGTCATGGAACTTATTACTATTAAAAAACAAAAATTATCACATAATATCTGGGGTTCTTAAACAAATTAAAAATTGCAATGCCTTCTACTGTCTTTTTTGCACTCTCAAAGCTTAGACTACATCAAGTTACAAGGATATAAAAAATGAAAGAGCTTCAAACTCGAAATCGTTTTTCCTTTTTTTGGCATTAAGATTCCGATCAGTCTCTATACGCGGATCACCAATGGATCTTCGAAGAGGAGAAGTGAACCTACACGAGGAACTCATTCTTAGAAGGTTAAGCCGACATAGCCATGGTGGCGAGATCGCTCGTGCGACGACACGGATAGCGTTTTAATGCGCTGAGAATATCGGAATCTCGTCTGAGAGACTGAAAACGTTGCGGGCGTTTCGAGGCTAAAATGAAAGTTGGAAGCAGGGCTTGCCGCAGCAAATCCGGCTTGATTAAAACACTGTAGGAGGAATCCCTTACCCCTTTAGCCAACTCTCTCCACACTTCACCCCGCCGGCCCTGTTAGCCCCTCTTATTTCGGCCTCTACGCGCCCGTAACCTCGCCCTTCAGCCGCAGAGCGCTAGGTATAATCTTAATGCAGTCTTATACCAAGCGGAACGGAGCTATATTTCATTATAACCCCGCAGCCTTTCCGGACCTCGAACCCTTTCCATTTCGACTATAAGCGTAAGCGGGAGTTTACTACGTGATATTGGGAATCGAAATGAGATGAGAGCGGGGGTAAAATGACGAAATTGGCTAAAGTGCCATCGTCCTGTTGAGTATTATTAATCTTTATCACATAGCTTCATAGAAAAATATATAGCGCCAGTCTATTTGCTTTCCATTATCTCGGATTATTGCTCCATATATAGGTTTATAAAAGTAAAGTGTTTTGCTCATAGAGCCCTGGAACTTTAGCAATTCATTATTTTAAGAAATACTCGTATTTCTAGGTATGCACAGTATTATTTTGTGAACAGTAGGATGACTGAAATCTCACCACATTTGGAAATGCAATGTGCAAGGTTAAACTCTAAATATATTCATTTGTGTGTGTGTTTATAACGTGATTAGACTAACTTTTTACAAAAAATGTAATTCTGTTTTAATATAATAGAAAAATTTTCTTCATATATAATAATTAAGAATTTTTAGTTTTTGCAATAGTCTTGTTTTTCTTATGTATATGTAAATCTAAAGAGAATATACAACTGTAAATGTGTAGTAGGGCGAAAGGAAGAAACATTTTATTTTTTTGTTCAAATTTGGACCTTTCTCTGTCACACATTTATAATTAGGGAGATCGTTCAGCAAACACAAGCGAGTCGGTGCACTGTCGTGTTTTGAAAACAAATATCGTGGAAAATAAGGAGTGTAGGTTTAGTAGCGAATTTGTGTGTCGGTGAGAAGGTGTCTTGAGAGCAAAAGTTTGTATAATCCTTCATTAAAAACAATTATATTAACCAGTCCGAGAATTCTTAAAGGTACATAATCGTTACAGGATCAAGGAAAATGTATTTCAAGGAGAATCAGTCATGTTTGGAGTAAAAAAAACGTTATTTCCGTTAATTTTAATGTTTTTTTAACTTGTCTCCAACTTTGAGGTCATTCTTATTGCGAAAATATTTGAAAAGTATGTTGTGAGAGTCGTGCTTCAGTGAATCGCTGGAAGGTTAGGGTGTCTGGAAGCATAGCCATACGCGTATATTAAATAATAACAACCACTATTCGATTTGGATTGGACTTTGGTCCTGAAACAGTACGCCAATTTGATAGAAAAGACATTTATAATAATATTATAGTACCAAATTGCATACTAGAATTTGACATTGTAATCGGTTGAAAACATTTTGTGTTAATCACATCATTGCCTAATTGAATTTTCATAAAAATATAAGATTTTCCCAATCGAATGCTATTAAAAAATAGTTATTGTACGTTTTCTACTCATTTCCTTCATCAGAAACAAACTTCATCAATTTTAGGACCTATTACGTGTTTCTGTCACTACCGGTTCCAAACCCCTCTTTGAACCTTTAGTGAAAGGAAAAAGCGCTGTCATTAAAAGTTTCACGGGGTCACTAACCCATCCTCTCGTATATAGCACACAAAAATCAATAATTATTAAACAGCAACGCGGACAATGCTGCCATTATGCTTTTAGTATTCAAAAATAAGTGCTTCACTCATACTTAAAAAAAAACGCGTGATTGAATTTTATTCAACAGTTAAAAGCTAAATGTTGTACTCTTGAAAACTAACAGTGCCACTAACTGGTATCTTTACATAGTACGAAATAATTTTTTTTATTAATAATTTTGTAAATATGGATATCAGCAAAAATTATGTTTTTGCTGAAGGCTAAGTACCACTTCCGAAGTATTTTTGGATGAAGTACCGAATAACGCTCACATCTGATTTTTTTGAAAATTTTCATATTCATATATTTGAAACTCTGTACATTTATTTATTTGAAAGCGCAAATTGCGAAAAACATAGTGAAAGATAGCGCAAATTTGATTTCGATGGTGAAAACCACAAATCCCATAAAATGCGCTAGGCGCGGTAACACACAGATAGCCATTTTACCGCCTGTATAAAGGTTTTCTATGAAACCTTGGAAAGGAATACATTTTTATATAAAAAATTAGGATTATATTATTCGATTTAATTTTTGTCAGACATTAGAATGAAAAGTGAATAAAGAATAATTTTTCGAAATTCCATTTTGAACAATTTCGAGCAAATGAGGATAATATGCATCTATATTTTGGGAATACGTCAAAATTATTTCCTTTTCCACTCGACATGCTTCTATACTGTCAAATAAATTTCACATCGTGTTGTGTAGAACTAATTTTATTTTTGGTCCTTATCCAGTCATTCTAATGTCTTCAAGTATATTCAAGCAGTATAGAAAAAGTACAGCTAAGGTTTAGCTGTACTTTATATATTATTATATTATTATTAATATAATTAATAATAATATATTATTATTAACATAATTGTTATATTTCTTCGGCGGCCTTATCGCGACAGTTTAGTTCTCTGGATAAGAAAATACTCTCCACATTTTTTAAGATTTTTGAAAAATTGTTTAGCAGCTGCGACTATCAAGTTTACGAAAAAATTAAGATTTTCACTGTTCATGATTTCTTAAAAACATAGATATTATTTTCGTAGATATATTTGATAAATAAAAATGGTAGCTAATACAAACGGGAAACCGTCATTGTGTGATCGAATGAAAAAATTATTTGGTGCTAGTAAATGTCATAAAAAGTATGATTTTTTAAGAACAGACAGATACAGCCAAAATTGAAGATAGCGACGGTTTTTCGGCAGACCTTGGACCCAACTATCCAGACATAGCATCACTTAGATCGAAACAGTCAGGAGCATATGAACTGTTTGCGGTAGATTTTACTGCGTGGTAAAAAATATGAAAATGAATTTTTTGTCAATGTGGAGACGAGGGTTAACTAAATATTTAACGGAAATGACTGAAAAGTTTGCTGTTACACTCTAAGATAAACGTGTTTCCTGCTTATGTACTTTAAACGTTGGCGGGCCGTTGAGCATCTCATTTAAAAGGAGATCTTTCCCTCGAACAATCGGTTCAGATAATCTGCCTCTCCCTTGCTTAAACCGTTAGAAGACAGCAGTGTTCAAACTCACATCACTAGTTTTCAACTATGTATGTTTAAGTGAAACACCAAGCAAAATACTTCATGTGGGAAAAACGAACTTTATGCGTACAGCGCATATAATGCATACGACGTAGTTTCATAATCAGACAGACGTCAAAACACTGCAGATTGACTCCGATGCCGAAATTTGATTGAACCAATCTTTTTGCGATTTTATATAGACAGAGACGATCCAATTGTGTTTCAATGGCATTTCGTTTCGTTTCGAAACGATCATATTCTTTCTATCTCTTTCAACCCATTACTTCTTCTTATTTTTGTGTTATCTGTCGAATCATGAAGTCCATTGGAGAACTGCGAGAGCACCACCAATTCAGAAGAAATTTTAATTTAAATTAAATATTAACATAAAATCTTATAGTACATACTTAATTTTCAACCGTAGTATAACATTTTTTATTCAAATAAATTGATATTCATTGCTCTTTTTCATGAATATCGCTCCAATAATTTCGAGATACTACTTCACGATATTTATTCGCGTGTCAAATCGCGCTGTTGTCTATCTCGAATACAGGGTTATTCGATCATAGGAAGTAATATGATCATTTAATCAGTTCCACCGGCTTCAGTGGGCATCAGAGTCCCACAGCTGGTCGACGCGAGCTCGTCATCGAGCTTATTCGCTATGTGTTTGCTTCCCACTTTGAGTAAACTATCGCAACGTCATGACGCATTTACACAAGTAGCTCGATAGGGAAAAGCGCCTTACAGCAATTCTCTTGTTTTATTACGCCTGCGTAAGCACCGCACACCCTTCCGCAACTCTTATCATCTACACCCGCGGCGTGGCGTCAATTTTCGTAAGGGATATATCTGCGGGCGCTCTGTTCGTGTTTGTCTGTATGAAAGCGCAATTATGCCCCTACACATTTCTAGTAAGAATTCAAAAAATTGTAATACCTTTCCCATAAAATAGGAGGAAAATATATTATAGATATGAGATAAAAAAACCAAAGCTGGGCCCCAGAAAGAATGTTACAATTTTTTTAACTAAGTTTTGAATGGTTTCTTCACCCCTAAAATTGGATAAAATAACAATATACCTAAATACGAATAAGAAGGAATAACTTATGATACATAGAAGTTTGAAAAATATTTTCATATGATCAGGAGAAATATGCAGTTAACCAATTAAAATTTTTTTATCTATGAAAATGTTATATATTGATAGTTGGACGATAATAATCAAAATTGAATTGGACTAAGTTTTTTCTCACTGTTCTTATACATATTAGAAAAATTAATTATAATCCTAAAATATTCAGAATTTCTGTTTTATGCATTTCAAATTTCACTAATTATGTAAATTATACAATTCAAAGTTCAGTGTATCTGATAATATGAATATACATGTTTTAAATGAATTTATAATGCTATTTTGAATTAATCCCTAGATGCTCAAAAAATAAATAAAATTCCTAATGAAAATTTACAAAAAATATAATTAAAAAGAACATTGTCGCTTTACCTCCTCGCTGCAACCTGAACGTAAAGTTCATCCACCTTCATTGAAAGTATCAGACTTTCCGCTTCAACTATCTCATTTACTTCTCTGCCCGATCGTAGAAGCTTTGCAGTAACTTCAACTAGAAGTACATATTACTTTAGTTTGCGATTTCATTATGCAGTACGTCGTTCCTGACCTTAAATTTAATATTGTCTATATTATGAACTTTTTGGAGTAAAATGTTTTTTAATATATGGTATGTTTTAAAAATTCATTATCCCCATTTTTCCGTACATGTTAAAAAGACACTTATGTCTGTTCAAATTCGAACGTAGAAAATCAACGAGAACGATTTTGTCTGGAAAAAGTTTTGTGGAATTCATTCTTCATAAATGTTTCAATATCATTCATACAAATTGATTAATATTTTTCCCATTCTTAAAAAAATAGTTGAATTTTTCGTTATTCTTACTAACAAGATTGACATGAAGTTGTTAATAAAGAAAAATACAGGGACAAAAAAACACGAGTTGACATATGTAAAATAGCTTGTTATGTAAAATAGCTTGAGCTCCATTGTATTAAAAGTTAAAGAAATCGAAAGCCGGTTGTTCTAAATTGTATTATTATATTGCGTCTTAGAGGCTAAACTCAACTTTGTAGTCTCTTACGGTTTTATCCTGCAGGGTGTTAATATGTTTTAAACGCAAAACAGTTTTTATATTAAGAAATTTGTTCTTCGGGATTCTTCTTTGTTCAGATAGTTGCAGTTTTTTTACAATCTCATCCTAATGAGATGGTATTGATTTCATATAAAATTTCCCTTTGTCGGTTTTCATCAAATCTCCACGTTATGAGGCCCACTGAGCCAGAAAAAACGATTTTTACGAAGGTGCTTGTCTGTCTGTAGTCTGTAATCTGTATTCTGTAGGCTCGATAACTTTCAAAAAATTAATCAGATTGGATTCAGCTTTAGCACACTTTTTTAAAGCCTAGAAATAAATGAATGATATGAAAAAAGTCAAGAGAAGAAAAACTTTAATTTTTCAAAGCCTTCCGAGATTATTATAACAACTTTGTTAAATTAGTCGAAAAGTTGAAAATTCCAAATTTGATCGTACCTAAAATGTTTGAAGCTAAATTTTTTCAAGATTTCAAAATTCCTATGTATGGTTATACATCGTACTCAGAAACTCAAACAATTCATGCCTAGGACTTCTTTCTATATAAAGAAAATTATCAGAGTTAGAGCATTTTCTTATTCCAAAAAAACAAACTAAAATAAACATATTAAGTCAAATGAAGTATGATATGGAAAAAAGTCAAGAGAAGAAAGACGTTGATTTTTAAAAGATCTACAAGATAATCATATCAACCTTACTAATTTTCTCGAAAAGTTGAACATTCTACATTTGATCAGGCCAAAAATAATAAAAAATCCAAAAATTCAATTTTTTGGTCAAACTATGCAATATACGAAAAAAATGACTTGGCTCAAATTGCGCGCCCTGGAAAGACCTACAAATTTGTTATAAATCACTTTTCGATATAACGCGTAATTTTTGTGTTTATTCGTAAAAAACAACATTAAAAATTTTTTAAATAATTTTTTTGGACTAACAACACAAGCTACGAAAAAAAAAGAGACAAAACTTGTTTATCCGAAAAAGAGCTATAATTTTTGATAGGACACGTAGTTTTTGCTTCAGTCGTAAAAAATAACATTCAACATATAAATATTAAGTTTAAAAAAAACGACGTAAGTACAAACTAAAATTAACAGACAAAAGTTCTTCATCTAAAAAGATCTATAAATTTATTATTAATCATTTTTCAAGCGGACAAGTAGATTTTCTTTCAATCGTCAAAAATAAGATTAAAAATAAAAAAGTGAAATTTTTGGAAAAAGGACAGAAAAGACGAAAGAGGACAAAGGAACCTATATAGGACCATCTATAGGTTCCTGTATTAGACCATATGCAGATGCACTTTAGTTTTTTTTTATTGTAAAAAACAAGATTAAAAATAAAAAATTATAAAGACAAGGAAATAAGAATTAGTATGATTCAATTTTTATGCATATTATGATTTGTAATGATGTAAGTTGTTTGAAATGATACATGTTTCAGCGCAGCGTAAAATGCAATTTAAAGCAAAATAAGGAAAAAATATTAAATTAATCATGATAAATACAATTTGTGCTTTATTTTGCAATATCTGAATAAGCAATTCCAGGCAGAGTTACATGAAAAATGTATTATATTTGATATAAAAGTGTTGTGAATAATGTAGAAAAGTTGAAATTTAAGACAGAATCGAGTGCGAAGGACGAAATACGTGATAAGAATGTGTTCGTTAAAGACGAAAGAGATTTAAGAAAAGAGAGTTCACAATTAAAAAATTACAGTTATCGGTCTGTTGTACTTTGATTTTAAAAGGTCTGTGCACGAATGCAGGAGAAATGCAAACACCAAGCGCGGAGTACGATAGCTATCAGTCGCGTGCCGTAGGTGCGCTCAAACTCTCGAGCTAAGCTCTTGAAATATGTTGGAAGGGTTCACTGATGATCATTTCCAATCACAAGTAATGCAAAATTCTAAAATAGGTATTCCTAGACATTTGCTTAGACATTATCAAACACTGTTGCTAATTGAAACTTTACGCGTATCAAGCCCTTCATTTTAAATAATGTTAATCCGAAATATCCAGAAATATCATAAGCTAATAGGAGAGAACACATTGCAGTTTTGGGTTTGTTGATTTTAGATATACGGGAAAGATCGATTTGGAGAAACTTAGATGTCGAAGAGTGAAGAGCGTGGAGTGAGGAGCGAAAGGATGGGGAAGAGTGGTGTCGAACCCCGTCTCGTGACAAATAGAAGCTTTGTGCCGCGACAATGGGGAGTTTATTTCCGGGCCGGCTGGGGCTACAATGTAGGCACTATACTGTAATTAAATTCCCAAAGCCAAGGATTCGAAGGTTAGAGGACGAAAAGGGGTTTGGCCGGTGCCGAGCCAAGCCAAGCCGACGGGGGTGGAAACCTTGGCATATTGCATACTGACCAGTCCTTACCACCCCCAACCCCCAAATCTAGTATCGCTCCGGGGGTCTCTAAGCGCCATATTGTTTGCCGTATGCTCTTTCCTTCCTGGTCGCCTTCCTTCCGCCCTTGAGGATTGCAACTCAAGATTACGAACCCGTGAATTAAGGAAGAAACACTGAGAAAAAGACCCATGTCAAAAAAGTGCCATGGAATACCAATGAGTGCCAAGTAAAATCCATTAAAGTAACGGTTATAAGACCAATCATTACTTAAGTAATAACTTTTCAGTATTGTTTTGAAATGTTATGACATAAAGTTGAAATTATACCGAGGAAAATTAAATAAGACTTTATTATAAATCACATTCT
>NC_046664.1:101771711-101784828 GCF_010883055.1 Belonocnema kinseyi | reverse complement strand
TTCACTATTTTCTTTAGCGCTTGTGCTTGGAAAAGAAGATAATCAAAAGCCGAGGTATAAAATCGCCATTTAGAGAAAATGTATAAATCCGTCATTGTTCCTGTATATATATTTCTAATGTATGGATACAATAAATGAGTTTTTGCATGGCATTAGTAAATAAGAAATTCATAGGGTTGTTGAAACTGAAACAAGAAAGTTACAATAATATTGTACGGAAATTTGTATACTTCTTTTTTGCTTTTCAGAAGTTTAACGCAAAACGTACCGAAGGCATACAATAAAAAAAAATAAACTGTCGTCTTTCACGCATTTTTTTAAAGTTTAAAAAGGAGAGTAAACTCAAGACAATGGTTTTCTTCTAATGTTTATTTTCCTTGAAGTGTTCTTTCTGTTTATAAGTTTCGGACGCTACCTCATTGTTGGAAAGGGGACTTAGGTAGTGGTCTGAGGGTTTAACCAAGCAGGCTCGGCGCTTGGGTCGAAGCTGGTCAGTTTTCCAAACAAGGTTGAGACACGTATAGCTTTCTTGATAATTGAACAAAATTAGAAATCAAGTGTAACTTTTGAGTTTATTTAGGTATCTTAGCGATTCCATTTTCTAAATCTGTGTTTTTTTCTTTTTCCTTTTTTTATTAAGTGACTTTTTCGACTCGATCATCTTCTAGTGTTGTAGAAAGTGACGAGTCGGATGACGTATTACTTCCGGTTAGGTCGGGATCGATCGTTCGGTGACCGATCGTGGTCGTAGCTTTCGGAGGCTACATCTGTTTGAATTTTTCCAACAAACCAAAAGCCTTTTTAGTACAAAGTGCTTGTTGGATCTACTCCGGGATCATATTGCTGATGGATTGTTTGCAATATTGCGAACGCCTCCAGGTAGGCTCTCAGGCACGACAAATTTACTTACTTTTCATGTTTTGAACATTGCAAACGTCCCGAGATAGGCTCTAAGGTACGACGACCATACTGCTACTGGACTGTTTGCCACATTGTGAATGCCACAAGACGGGCTCTCAGAATTGCGAACGTACCTACTGACTGTGTGATTGTTCCCAACATTGCAAACGTCCCGAGACAGGCTTTTATATAGGAGGACTATACTGCTCATGGATTGTTTGCAACATTGTGAACGTCTAGAGACAGGTTCTTAGGCATGTTAAACGTACTTACTGACTGTGTGATTGTTTTCAATATTGCAAATGTGCCGAGACAGGCTCTCAGGTATAACTATCATACTGCGAATGGATTGTTTAAAACATTGCGAACGCCTAGAAATAGGCTCTCAGGCATGACCGCGTGATTGGTTGCAACACTACAAACGCTTCGAGACTGGCTCTTAAACATGACTGACATAATAATGGTGAGTTGTTTGCAACATTTCAAACGCTTCGTGACTGGCTATTAAGCATAACAGAAATATTGATGATTGATTGTTTGCAACATTGCAAACGCATGGATAAAGGCTCGACTATACATTTTTCTCTTGTTATTTAATTTGGTTCAAACCTTGATTGGAGTAAAAAAAAGAATGATTTCGGATTATGATTACTCTCTTTCTTGTCTTTTAATTTACTATTTTCTTCATTCCTGCAAGACTAAATCCCTTACAGGGGTTCTATGTTGCTATTAGGAGTGGTTTCAGGTATGCAAGCATCGCAACGTTTATAGAGTTTTAAGAGAACATCTTATCATGAGTGTCATGAACCTTTTAAAGAGGCAATTGTCGTTGGTAGCTACGATTTCAAACATAAAGAACACTTTGCCGTTGAGCAACAAATAATCAATTCTGGATTCTTACGCAGCCAAATTCAGTTATTAAACGATTATTTCCAGACTCTTCGCTACAATAATTTCAAACTTATATCCGAAGATGCCATTGCTGGTGAGATATAGTTCACGGAGATCAGTTTGATTTCACCGAAGCTGTTTACGTCGACACTCTCAGTCGCCTCTACGACGAACAAGATCATATCTACTGTATAGAGTGTCTCTACCAGTAATTCCGCCTCCAGCTCCTCCGGTGACAATCACTCGCTCACAGAAAGATTAGCCCAGAATAAATCTGCTCACATTCTCAGGTCGACAAGAGGACTGGAAGTCCTTTGGGGACCTGTTCCGTTCCATGATACATGACGATGTAACGCTTACTCCAGTGCAAAAGTTGTACTACCTGAAGGAAGCGGTTCAAGGTGCTGCCAAAAGTGCCTTAAACACGATACCGACAATCGCGGCCAATTACAGAATAGCCTGGAATCTTCTCTTAAGCCGCTACGAGAATAAGGGGCTCCTCCCCAAAGATCATCTACTGACCATCAATGATATTATAAAACCTTGAAGGTAGTTTTCTGTAATTAAAGTGTTCCTGCAGCACCGAATTCAAGCACTTAAGGATACTGAATTACTGCATAAGCCAATGAGTGAATCCAGGGGCAGGTCCACCGCATCAAGTTGGAACGCTCAGTCGGGTTAAGCATTAAGACTCAGATACTCGCTACGTCAGCAAATCAATCTTGTGCTGCTGGTGACTCAAACTATTGCATCAATCACTGTCAAGAGTGGCATAAGCTTGATGCTCCTACTCGGCGTCAAGCTGCCGTTCGATTATGCTTGTGCTTAAATTGTCTCAAAAGGGAACATTGGAGTCGTAACTGCCCTTCGAGTTCTCGTTGTCGTCTGTGCCATAATCAACATCATAGCATACTTCATACAGACAAGACTCGTAAATGGCCTTTGACTGAAGACTGGGGCCCTTTAAACCCAAAAAGGTTTGTTCCGATACAGAATCTGATCATCCCACCGAAAGAAAATCATCCGCCTCTTCCTGATAAGTTCTACTTGCTGCGGCACAGGTTGCCTCAGAGGCCTCGGATGGACACTATCTTCGAGCAAAAGCCGTTCTCGATGCCGGCTCTGAAACCAGCTTTATATCCCACCATTAGCTCGCCGCCTTGGTTTACCGCAACAGGCCGTCCATATTCCCATCAGCATAGTGGGGAATAAACTTCTCGAGACTGCTCGTAGACGTGTGACCCTTCATATCAAATCTCGGCAATCACTGCCATCTATCGAAGTGAATGCTCTTGTTCTTCGAGAGAATGTGTTTTTAGGCGGTGATGTTTACGGATTGTTACGACTCTTTAATCCAATTGGCTGGCTAAGTCCAATCACTATTGTTGCGAAGATTCGAAGGCAGGATCTCTGGAAAGCTCAAGTTGGTTGAAACACTTCACTTCCCAAGGATTTGCTTTAAAAATGGAAAACGGTTCGAACGAATCTATCTGATATAACTGTGATATATTCGTCGCGTTGGATAGGCTATCATCCTGAAGATCGAATAGAAATCCACGGTTTTGGAGATGTCAGTAAGTATGCCTTTGCTGCTGTAGTTCACGTTCGAGTGCAATCGTCACACGGAACGAAACGTTCTGAGTTGGATTCAAACAGATGATCCTTCCCGTTGGCCGATTTATGTCGCTAATTGTGTTTTGGAGATCAAGCGAACTCTCTCCAACGCCTTTTGGCGACATGTCCCTACAAAGGAAAATCTTGCTGATATTGCTACTCGAGGTGTGGATCCTTGAGCCTTAGCTTAGAATAGCCTCTGGTGGAATGGTCTCAAGTGGCTTTCAAAGAGTGAGGCTAGCTGGCTAGCGTTGCATTGTATTGATGAATCTTCCCCAACTGAGTCTACCCAAGAAAATTACATAGATATAAAGCAGCCTACCATTGCGATTCGTGATGCGCATTGCAACCTTATTATGGTTGGCAACTTCTCCTCATTGACTTGTCTAATAAGACTGATAGTATATTGTCTGCGTTTTAAAATTCTTCTCAAACACGGGAATTATAGATGAATCTAAAAAATCTATAAACCCTTCCCCACATTACTCCCTTTCTCACCGTGAGAGCCACGCTTATCCCAAAAGAGATATGGCTCATTGGTATAATAATATATTATTACTTTGATATTTATTATTTTACTCCTCATTTCTCAATCAGCTTAATTCTCCAAAGGCATTAATCGCAGAAACCATTTTTTCTGACTCAGGGGGTTTCAAAATGTCGAAAATTGACGAAAACTGGATAGACCCAAGTTGCCACGATTCTAGTACTTTCCATCATAAATTATAAGAATGTAAATATTCTGATTTCACAGAGAAATTATAAGTGCTATCAGAAAATGGTTAAGATGTTTTAGAGATCTTTTTAAGGTGAAAAATTTTGTTGTTGGATCTTTCATCGATGATGAAAAGGTTGAGAAGATATTTGGACAAAAGTAAGTTAGAGTTAAATGCGGACAAGTCGAAGGCTATGGTTTTCAGGAGAGGAGGTGGGAGAGATAATGGAGGGAAGTGGAAGAGGAAGGCCGTACAGGAAGTGAAAGAGTTTGTGTACCTGGGCTTCCTGTGTCGAAGGAATGGGGAAGTGATGGTCATATCAAAGAGAGGGTGAGAAGGGGAAATGTGGTGATGAGGCAGGGTGGGAGCTGGGGAAGAGGTTGTGCACAGATGATTTTGTAAGGAGAATTAAATTGTTTGATTCGCTAGTGATGAGTGTCTTTTTTTTACGGAGTGGAGGTGTGGGGGTGAAAGATAAGTGATGAGGTAAATAGGATATAGGACGGGTATATAAACTGGACACTGGGGTTGGAAAGGAATACGCAGACCTATATTGTCAAGAGGGAGACAGGAAAAACGAGTTTAGGGATTATAACAGGTAGTGGAGCGTGTAAATATGGGAAGAAAATTTTGGAAGAGGGGGGAAGTAAGCTGGTCAGGGAGTGTTGGTGGAAGGAGAACAGACGTAGTGGTGCAAGATTGTAGGTAAAAAGGAAAAGGTATTTTAGAACCAATGGATTGCAGATGGATGAAGTGAGAAGGATGCACGAGGAAGAAAGGAAGGTATATGAGTTAGTTCAAAAGAATGGTATGGAGAAAGAGAAGGCAGAAGAAGAGGAGAGAATAAGAGAGTCAAGGTTTAACGGGAAATTGTGTGGATTATGCCAAGGGAGAAAGCGCAATATTTGTGTGAGAAAGGAGAGCAAGGAAGTCAGGAACTTATATCGACGATGAGATGTGGTTGCATTGAGGATTATAATAGGTTATGGCTTTTTAGAGAATGTGTGAATTTGTCTGGAAGGGGGATGCAAAAGCTGAGCACTGGTTGGAGGAATGTGAAGAGGTGAAAATGAGTGGGATAAGCATTGAGGTATTGTGGCATGCAAGGGAGGACAAAAGGGCAGTAGCATGGGTAAAGGGATGTTGGGAAAGATTGTAAATGGGAGAGGAAGTAGATGTAAGAAAACTGTAACTATTATAAAAAGTAGTTAAGTATTAGGCGTGAGCCACGGAGGCAGGGGCTGACAGTGCGAGGAATTGTGAGGAAAGAGAGACATGCGTGCAAGGCGAGGAGCAGCGAGGAAGTTTAGGATATAGAAGCGAGGGGATTAGGTATAAGGTGTGGATGGATGGTAATTTGCAAGAAATAGTTGTAAGAAAGTTCTGTAAAAAAATGGATTCTAATTCTAATTTCACTGCTAAACTATACCTAGGTGCTATCAAAAAATGGTTGCCTTACATCGAATTAAAAAAAAAACTTTATCCGTATCAGAAATCGTACAAAGTATGAAAGAGGTTCAGATATAGAGGTTATATAATATTCATTCAGAGAAAGAGTTGTGCTGAAACAAAAGCCTCGTCCTCTTGCCTGTTTTGTTTCGAATAACGTGAAAATAATCTTTATATTGATGTATAGGTTTAAAAGGAAACTCTCTGAGTGATTCAAAGCATTGATAACTAATTTAAATTTCTCCTTGGACTTTATTGTTAAAAGCGAAAAAAAAATTGAACGCTTATCCCTATTTTACGGTACTTATATAATATCGTAGTATTTTAATCGCTAAACTTGAGTTACGTAAAAGAAATTAAAAATATTACAAGGTAAGTTACGTGGTGCAAGTTAACGCAGGCCAGTTTCGTTCTATCCACCACCTTACATTATGAAAGAGATTATGCGAGTAACCACTACCTACTCCCTTCTCCTCCTTATTTCGCTTCTTCGCGAACTTGGATGTAATAACCAACTCCGCTTAATTATGCATTTTCGCTCCAGAGCTTAACGAACGATCGTCTGTCCCCCTCCGGTCCACTATTCACAACGGATTACCAAATCAAGTAAACAAAGATTATTGAGTAATAAAAAAAATTAATCAGAAAGTATCTGATTAGGTAAAATATGGTTTGCAGTGCTCCTAATTTATAAAAATGTAACAGTTTAATTGTATCAATAGCTGGCTACCTATCAGCATTTAGTATTTCTATAGAATGTTCGTCTGTAAATAATAAATAAGAAAATAAGTTTCAACTTGTTTCTTACATAAAGCTGCTTGACATATAAAATTAAATATACATACATATTTTTGAAAAGCTTACTTTAATGATAATATTGAACATTTAAATTTTAGTGTATATTTAATAATTTCTGAAGCGCTTAAAATATATTTTTAATAGGTGTCAAATGTGCAATATATTTTTATTTATTATATATATTGTATTGCTTATATTTATTTATTTTATAGTGTAAAACCAGTGTAAAATGTCTAGAACGCAGATAAATGCATTTAATCTTATTTCAAGCTGTCAATAACTTTGTATACAGATTTTAAAATAGTATTAGTAAACCTAATCCGGATTCCAGATCACAAATGTTTTTTCTTATTAAGCTTTAATTTTATAAACAAAACATGTTATGTAAATGAAGAACAAACATTGATATCATACTTAATATTTATAGAATATAAATCAAGTAAATAAAGAAGAACAGTGAGCCGAAAAAAAGTTTTAGCCATGATCCAAGGATTTTAAACGAAACTAAGTGTTAATTATTTTTTTTAGATGACAAATAAGTTACGTAAAATCAATTACGATGAAAATGAAATAAGGATAGAAATTACGGCAAATAATTTTAACCTAATTTTATACAGAATGCTGCGCTTTAAAGTTAAAAAACCTGTATAGGTAGTTCTAAATCTTAACTGTGCTTTCTCATAAACCATAGATGTTTCAACCTTGAATGATTAAACATGTCATTCCAATTTTTAACATGTGCCCCATAATAGAAAACATCACTCAAACTTCAGAAATATTAACTTTTTTAAGCTTAAGGTCAAAGCATCGATAGAAGTAATTTGGTGATTGTAAATTCTCCTTTCTTAAAGCTCCTTGGGCTTTATCGAACACATTCTCATCACGTATTTCGTGCTTCGCACTTGAATTTGTCGCTCAAATTGTATATTATTTCCAAAAATATATACTATTACAATTCATAACATTGGTATTAAAATAGATGTAGTTTTATTGTTTCGTTTAAAATAAATTCGCATTCTTAAAAAAAATTTTGTTATTAAACATTTCATTGCAACTGCTACCGTATTTTCAAAATCTGAATTTTCTCATTTCCACTTTTATTTTTAAGTTTAAACGTTACTCATACGATCTACATAGCAGCCTTACTGTTTTCTAACTTCTAAATTATATCCCTACCTCAGGACACAGACTTTCTTAATTAAATTTTGTATCGCATCGTGTTCTACATCGCAGTTGTGGTGCCTTATTGATTCATCTCCTAATAATTCACTAAAAGAGACTCTCAAAGCGTCTAGGGTGAAGAGTCCAGTTACAACAACATACACACAAAACTTCTATTAATGAGGGGTTGGAGGATTAGTTTCAACCGAGAGTCATAGCTAATTGGTGTTTTATGCTGAGTTATTTGGCTTAAAATGTTCATTTTCTTGTGTCTTTTGAAATTTTGTAAACGCTATAATGCTAGTGATTTTCGGTCTTATCAAAAAATGTAATGAGCATAAATTGTTCCTCTTTTTGAATACTATAAACATTCGTGCAGAGAACTTTTGAATATGAAAAAGTGGTCTCAAAAATATTCAAAATGTGCACAATTTATGAATTTTTATCCAAAATGGCTGGCTAACAAAATTTACCTTTATTTTAAGATAATAAAAGAGTGTACCAAAGAACAATCCTATCTGTCAATTCTTTCGAAAGTTATCGCGCTAACAATCTAAACACCTTATATAAAGTAATACAAACTAGAGTACTTTTCTTAGAAGGAAAAAAATACCCTTCGTAAAGGATAGCAATTGTATTGTTGCATGAAAGGGGGCACAAAAGGCAGTAGCATGGATGAAAAGGGTGTTGGGTAGGATGGTGAAGAAGAGAAGGAAGGAGGAAGAGGAATGGAGAAAGAAAAATCGTAAATAGGAAAGGAAGTAGTTGTAAGAAAATTATAAATATTGTAAATAGTAGATAAGTATTAGCTATTAGCCGCGGAGGCTAAGGCTGACAATGCGAGGCAAAACGTGAAAGTAGCGACATGCGTGCGAGAGGAGGCGAAGCGAAGAAGGTTAGGCTATAAAAGCAAGCGCTTTAAAAATAATGTGTGGATGGATGTTTATCTTATATGAGAATTGTATAGTGGTTATTTTCCTAGTGGAGATGACTTACTTCAGACAAAAAAATTAAAATAATAGATGTTAGATTCTTTATTGAAGATAAAACTTTCAACGTTTCGAGAGTATAACACTCTCTTCACCAGGAATAAAACATTCCTTTAATTTTTTTGTCTGAAGTAAGTTATCTCCACTAGAAAATAACCACTATACAATATAAAAACAACTCAGACGAGAGAACACCAACAGCATATCAACAACATCGATTTACAATAAGTATATTTATATGAGAATCAAATATTTACAAGCAAGATGTAAAATTAAAATTTTAGGTTCATTATTACAAAAGATCAACACAGTATAACGTACTATCCATTCTTTCATACATTCTTGAGATAATTTTTACGTCGTATAATCAGGAATTTCGTTATTGTTACTTCGTGGTGAAAGGTAAAAGAGCTTGTGACTGATATTGGTCTATAGTAAAAAAAATCTATTAAAAAAGCAAAATATTGTTGTGAAGCCTCTTCAAGGTGCTTATCTTAATTTTTAGGACTGATTCTGTTAAATGAATCGTTCTCTAATTTTAGATTGTGAAGCAGATTCGTATAAACATATGAGAATCTTATGAAAAAATAGTTTGCGTGATGTGATACTGCTTTTTCATGTCTAAGCCTTATTCTGTGACATTCTAGTAAAACAGTGACGCACTTTTGCGCAAAAGTTAATAAAGTTTATGGCATGAGCATAGGCAGTGTCCGTTTCGGGGCTCCCTGACCGTCTATGACCCAAAACTGGAATGTAATATATTTAAGTAATATTTATGAAGTAATTCTAGAAATCTTTTTTCACTAAATTATGTAAAGAACTGTTAAAAAAGGAAAATATCGTTCTAAGCGTTTTTAAACATCTAGGGATAGTTCTCTATCACTGGCATATAACTTAATTTTTCGTAGGTCATATTCAGTCATTCATGGCCGAAAATATGTAAGGTGTATAAAAAAAGCACACTAAGAATTTGCGACACCCTATAGAAGATTATTTTTTTGTTACTCAAACAGGCTTTAAAGAATAGGCGAGAGAGTGGATTTCAAAGAAGGCACTCGCTATCACGGAAATTCACGAGAAATACCTCGGACTTTTGATTGAAACGAAGAAATAGTGAGTTGATAATGAACATATATATGAAAAACTCGCGTCAGTTTTTTATATTGAAACAGGGATTACAGTAGTTCATCAGCTCAATTTTAGGAAAATAGCGGATTTTTTCTTTCAAAAAAGGGTCTCTAGTTTTCACACATGTTATTTAATTAATAATTATTTCTTTCGCTGCGATAACTGCCACCTATTAAAAATAAATCTCATCGTGCAATGTAAAAAACGATTTGAAGTGATGTCTTAGAAATAAACATTTGCGTTACGGACATGTGCGTATCTCCGAATTCGTCTCATTTTTGACGCATCAATTAGTAAATTTTGACTAACCAATTGGTAGATTTTTATTAACGAATTGGTAGTTTTGCCACCGTCCGACATGGTGACCGGTGACGCGCCACGTCTAGCGTTTGACTAATTGAATTAGTTAGACGAAAGTAACGAATTCAATTAGTTATTTTTGGCTAATTACACAGCCACACTATAAAAAGTGTGCGGATCTGGTACCAAGACACACGTATTCCTATGGATTTTGGGGCGCTGAATTCAAATTCGGTATCAAAAATCACCCATCACGTCATGGTTGAACCATAACCTCAAAAAATTACGAAAAATCATGCACTGAGGCAAATAAATTTCAAAATAATGCCAGTGATGGAAATTTTCACTTCAAAAACATGTCGACAACTGTGAAGGATCAACCCTTGCCTGATATCAATTTATTTAACATAACTTTACTTAACAGAACCTGACCTCAACTAACCTGAATTAACAGAAATTTATTGAACTACACGTAAAGCTTTGAACTACACGTCAAACCTATCCTAACCTAAAAAACCTGACCTAACCTAACCTAACCTAACTTAACGTATCACAATTAAACTCATTGTGTTGTCCTGTTGTGTTTGCGGTACCGTTTCATTCAGCTTCGGATTAACCTACATAGAGGTTTAACCTATCCTAACCTAACAAAACCTGACCTAACCTAACCAAGCCGAATGAAATTCAACCACACGTGTAGCTATGTAAGCGTATGGTTCTCAGTCTTAAATGTGTGCTATATTTAATAGGTGAACTCGATCTTAACCTACAAATGAATCTAACTTAACAGAACCTAAACTATGTAGGTTAAGCCGAAGCTGAATGAAACGATACCGCAAACACATTAGGACAACACAATGAGTTTAACTGTGTTACGTGAAGTTATGTTAGGTTAGGTTAGGTCAGGTTTTTTAGGTTAGGATAGGTTTGACCTCTTTGCAGGTTAAGCCCAAGCTGATTCAAACGGTACCGCAAACACAACGGGACAACAAAATCAGTTTAATTGTGTTTCGTGAGGTTAGGTTAGGTTAGGTTAGGCTAGGTCAGATTTATTTCTAGGTTAGGCTCGAGTTCACCCATTCGATGTAGCACACATTGCTATTGGGAAAATATGCTTCCAGAGTTTTACGTGCAGTTCAATAAATTTCTGTTAATTCAGCTTAGGTGAGGTCAGGTTCTGTTGGGTAAAGTTATGTTAAAAAAGTTGATATCAGGCAAGGGTTGATCCTTCACAGTTGTCGACATGTTTTTGAAGTGAAAATTTGCATCACTGGCATTATTTTGAAAGTTATTTGCCTCAGTGCACGATTTTTCGTCATTTTTTTGAGGTTATGGCTCAACCATGACGTGATGGGTGATTTTTGATACCGAATTTGAATTCAGCGCCCCAAAATCCGTAGGAATACGCGTGTCTTGTTACCAGATCCGCACACTTTTTTTTTGTGTGGCTGTGTTATTATTTACCGCACGTGCCAAACATTTGATTAAATAAAGGCGTGTAAACATGCTATATTATCTTCAAAAGATTAAAAATATATCTATTAGGGCTCATTTAACGCGTAATATAATAAACTTTTTAATGGTGTTTTAAAAAGTTTTACGCGCCTTGTGGGAAAAATTAATAACGTTTCAAAGTCATCAGAGATTTTAAAAAGTACTTCCGTTGATCGTACCGACAATTTCCGACGGTAGTTTACTACTTAGCTTATGGTCGACAATTTTCGAGAATCATCAGACCCGCAGAAATTTTTAGATTTTTATTTACAAAAAAAATGTGTTACTGTACTAAATGACGAAAGTTACAAAGAAATAATTTTAAATAAATATGAATCTAAATCAAATAAATACATAAAACTTCAGCAAAAGAAAATTAATTAATGATAGTACCACGAATAATCATTGTATCTTTTCTGTGACAATGTATGCATCTTTGTCGTACACACACACACACACACACACACACATATATATATGTGTGTATATATAATTGTATTATATGCATATTTTCAGGTATCAATCGGCCTTAGGACGTCACCCCATTTAACTCATACAATATGGCGGCGAACGGTTTGAAATTTTGGGATTTTATTTTAAATGTTGTGCATTAAAATGACTGACTAAGCATTTGATTCCCTTTGTGGGTATTTTTTGCATGCTTACCCGGCTGTACCCTTTGTAAAATAGGGCAGAAATATTTTTAAACTAAATGGAAGAAAATAAGAGGGGAGACAACACCAAAAAAATATATATTATTTTTGCCGCTCTTCTCGTCACCCTAAAATCATATATTTTAATTTATATTTCTTAATCTACTGTAATTTTTTTAATAGGAAATTGAGTTGATTTAAATGGAAAATTAAGGATCAAAAGGCGCGAACGAGTAAGGAGACTAACATCAATGAAAAGCGGAGTGAAGATCGCCTAGAGCCACGAACTGGTGTATCCTGTTCTTTTCAAAGCACCCTTCTATTCGCTGGAATGAGGTGAATCACTCTAAGGGATGTTACGTCAAGCAGTAACGATCGTGACGTTCTTGCTTGTTATTGCTCGATGGCACGCGTCTTCTCGCGTCAAGCCATCAAACAGGCCATTCTGTGAGATTGGAGATAGTTTTGTCCAAGCTGCATTCTCCATTACAGTCACTCGCTTCGTCAAAGCGTATTTTTGAATCAGCCGAATCCAGTTAAAAGGTTGCTCGTGCTAACAATCGTTTTCATAGTACTAGTGTTTTTGCAACCTGTGATTTATTTCTTCCGGCTTATCAGCGAGTCGATCTCGGCCTTTGCGTGCCGGCAGATACGACAAACAGTTTTGCCATCGTATAACAGTACCGAAATTGCCGTCATCGTCGGCCCATAAATATAACTGCGAACATAGTGCTGCGACTACCGAATAGTGTCTCCTCTCGCAAAATCTCTCGGTTTAAACCATAAACCCGTGTAATTATTCACTCGTCGTTAAATCGTTCGGCTACGTGGCACTAAAGTCTTGCGACGTTCGGTTGACGATTTGAAACACGCTAATTGCCAACTTGATCGTCTATTTAGCTCTTATGCGGAACAGTCTGTGGTTTACTGAAAAATTTAATAGTGATTTAGGAAGCATTTTTACTTTCCCATCCTTCAAGCTAGGAGTAGATTTAAAGGGTAAAGCAAAACCAGAAATAACTAC
>NC_046664.1:101759787-101771611 GCF_010883055.1 Belonocnema kinseyi | reverse complement strand
ATATGTAATGCAAATTTTGGGTCGAAATTTAGTATAATTTAGATTAGTATTACAAAGAAATTTGATTAAAATAGATCATTTGGTCATTTTCCCAAAGCATAAAATGTGTTTCAGTGCTATTATTTTTAGTGAACTAGCTTAGAATAATTTAAGCATGAATCTGTGCATAAGTCTATACATGATCCAAAATTCAGTATTTCTATGAAAGAATGGATTTCTTGAATGTTCGTATTTTCAATCAACTATAACAGCTTTATTGTAAGATTAAAAAGTACTTATCTATACATTTTAGGATGATTATAAACAAATTACAAAATACAAATTAGAAAAAATGAACTTTTTTGTCCAAAAATGTTTATTAAAATATAGGTAAAGCTTTAGGCAAAATCATGCTCGACATTCGATAATTCTCTTCGAAGTTTTATTGACTTTTTTCAAAAATTAGATCCAAATCGATTAAGAATGGTAGGTAATGTAGCTTAAATTTTAATCTCAACCAATAAGTTCACTTTCTTTCAACCGTGTGACGGCTCACTAAACTCATTACACATCATTACATTTATAAATAAATGTAATTTTAAGTAATCATCATTTAACCCTAGATTTTGTTATTTTAAAATTAATAATTTTATTTAAAATCGAGATATCATTTTCATGAGGAAGCATAGATATTTTCTGAAAATGAACTTGGACGCTAGAAAACATTTTTAAAAAATCCTTTTCATCATTATTCGTATCAAAATATCTTCCTATTTTATAGAATGAAAGAGTGATATGAAAGGTGACCGGACATTTTATCAAAAATTTTGTGCAAGAATAGTGACCATTATTTATAAATTTATAAGTATATATTATAAAATAAAGAAATTTTTGT
This sequence comes from Belonocnema kinseyi, assembly GCF_010883055.1. Lineage (NCBI taxonomy): Eukaryota > Metazoa > Arthropoda > Insecta > Hymenoptera > Cynipidae > Belonocnema > Belonocnema kinseyi. The sequence goes on along the minus strand of NC_046664.1, from coordinate 101,770,737 downwards.
GAAGTCTATATTTTTTATTTAATTATAAAATCCGTATATTTTTTAATATTCAAGTACAGTCACTGCTTGTTCGAAGTTCCACGCTGCGCCAAGAAATCTGTCAACTATTTTAACTTTTTACATTCTTAACATAATCAGGTATTGTATATCACATAAGCAGGTATTGTTTATATGTGAAAACTGACTATCACGAATTTTTTAAATCTCCACACTTGGAGACACCCTGAATACAAGAAAAACGGGTTTACGATGGTGTCTGATCGAGTTCGTTAACCAGCTATGTTGGATAAATTGAAAATTCAAATTTTGATTGCACAAAAAGATAATGAAAAATAAATCATTGCATTTTACGGTCAAATTATCCAAGATACAAATAAGAAAAAAGTCATTATTTCAAAAAAGATCTTCAAATTTTTAATTACCTACTTTTTAATAGGCGGCGTAGTTTTTATTTTATTCGTAAAAAAAACATAAACAATTTCAAAATTGAATCTTAGGACATACCACACAAGCTACGAATAAAAATAATTAGACAAAAGTTGTTCGCACAAAGAATAGCTAAAAACTTATTATTAATTTAAAAAAATGAAATAATGCGAATCATGCCATTAAAACCAACCGTCGACTTCGTTTGATTGGTAGAAACGATTTAACAACTCAAGTTCATTTTAGTATTTTAAATAGTAGGAAATAACTGTTAAATGTTCTCCTAATTAAATGTTTAAAATTGTATTTACTTTCGCCCATATGAAGAGAATAGGCTTTGAAGTGAATTCAAGAATCAGTAACTCTAAGATATATTTGTGAATATCTCTGAATTTCAAATATTTGAAGGCAGTTTGGGTCAAGTACTTTAACAAAAGTTTTGAGTAATTTCTTATTTGCAACAATATACAAATTTATCTAAAATTTTAAAACTTTACTAAATCCTACTTTGATATACGTACTTTACTGAGATAATGTTATAAAAAAGTTTTTAACCAAAGAAAAAGTGGAAAATGACTGAGACTTAACGCGGTGTTTTCATAATATGAATAAACTATGTAAAAGCCTCTAATTGCCGTTTAAAACAAATCAATGAACTTCATTACGCTTGCTTCCTTAAAATGCTCCCTTGATTCAAGACAAATTAATATGTTTTGAACAGTTAGAACCTTTTATAACCCTATCATTTTAATATCATTTTTCGTATCATATGTGTTTGTCAAAATTAAAGCATTAGGTAGAGTAATAGCACAAATAGCAGACCGACTTTTGGTAATAAAACACTCCATATATTTTTTACCTTACAATATTAAACTTGCTTCTTACGTGAAACTTCTTGGCTTACTAGGTTAAATATGCCGTAAAAGATTGTTCGTCAGTCAAAATTCTGTAGCGTACTTCTAATGGGGCTGCTCTATTCTTTTGAGTATCATTTAATGATTCCCATTGCGCTTACAATAAATATTTAAATAAATAACTGTATAATGTCTAAAATGCGATAAATGCATTTTATCTTTTTTTAAGTTGACAATCACTTTTTAGACAGCTTTAAATATGTTTCTAACCTTGGATGGTTTACTGCTTCATACTGGTTGCAGTACCCTCTTATCCTCATCCATTAATAAATTCCAAATTTCATTGAATCCAATTAATAACTTTTCTTCCTCATTGCAACAATCCTCTTTCACCCTCAAAATTCAGAACGAAACGATTAGTATCTGCTCGCGTGCAATTTTGCAGTGCATGCGTACTGGTGCGCAGAGCTAAGGTCTTCCTACGAATGAAACAGGATCGAGTCGGTCGAAGGTGAAAAAGAGAAAGAAAATAGAAACGGAAGCTCTCCCTGAGCCTGCCACCGGTAAATCGAGTGCGGGAAACTTTTCGATGAAATCGCGAGCGGGCCGACGCTGAAACTTGCAGCGAAACGTTGGGGTGGATATGCATGATTCGCGACTAAGCATGCTTGCTCGAATTGTGGGGTATGGTAGGGGGTGGTAAAGTGAAGGAGGATGCCAAGAGAATTGGTGGACTGAGACGATTGTGGGTAGAAAAGAGATGAGGCGAAAGGGGGGAGAAGGTGGAAAGTGTAAAGTAAAAGGATGAAGGTTGTGGAGAAGAGTGGGCTTTATTGCCCGCGAGTTAATTAAACTGTAATTCAATCGTGCGAATTCGCCGATGTTTTATCGCAGCTAGGTTATACAGCAGCAGTAGCAAGTCCCATAACGTGCGTATATGGTGTGAATTGTAACCTGCGGTGCCGGGTTCCAGAAAAAAGGAACCTCCCCCACCCGAATCTATTGAGAGTTATTTATTATTTACTTACTCAACCCAAACACTTTCTGAAAGTCTAAGAGATTGATTTATGTGGCCCGACAAGTATCATTGATGCGATATTCATCACGCTGAGCAATATGAATTATTTTTTCTCACTGTCAATTATTCATAAAATTCTAGAAATAATTTGTATTTACATAAATGTTTGAGAAATAGTTTAAGGAATTCGGGCCACGTAGAATGATGGCAGGACATATATTTGGTGTTTGAGTTCACTGCGGATATATATTTCAATCGACCGCTACTGCTAAGTAAAGAAAGCGAATGGTTGTTTGCCGGTGACCAAAATTTAATATTCGTTCAATCAAGTGCTAGGGCCTGGAGTGTTTGCCATTCCACAAGAGGGATTCAAAAAATTGTTTAGCATAACCAAGTACTTTGATAGAAAGATGGAACTCCAATATTATCAATATCCAAAAGTTCGAATACGTAAAAAGCATTTTACATAAATTCTAAAATTTTATTTATATTATATATTGTTTTTGACAAACATTAAGAATGCTGTTTTGAAAAAATTTTCGTACTTTATTTACTTCTTTCAATGGGTGTATATCATTATATAATTTCCAATCCTGCAATATCATGTTGGAAAATGAATTGTCGTGAAAAATTGACCCAATTTTTGCCAACGAGTTTAAATCAGGAATGTTGCCTAGGGGCTGATTTTTTGTCTTGGCGGATACTCCCCAACTCTTCACTCCTTCCGATTTCAACCCTCTCATTCTGTCCAATTCCTCGCTCTCTTCAAAGCTACCTCCAACCCTACGAAACTCGGCGGTGGTCGGATTTAATTATGTTTGGAATTCGGCGCTAATTAAGTTTGATCGAACGCATCCGCAGGTTTGTTACAATGTTGGTCCAATGTTTACGAAAGAAGAATATCAACTACGAATATATTTTAAATTAAAATACACAGAATAATGACCATATCGATATAATCACAATATTTATGGGGGCCAGGGAGTTTAAATCTTCTGGGCGATATCTAATTCCATTTTATTATATTTTTTTTCATTAATAAATGTAGGGATCTTTAGAGAAAAATAATACATATATTTGAAAAGAATATACCGTGGTAAAAAAGTGGTTTTGAATGAACCAATACTTAACCTGAAAGATAGTTATGATTCATAACTTTGAATGATAGTATTCATAATAGTTGCAGAAGATTGAGCAGATTAAAGACATTAAGTGTCGATTAATCAACTAGTCGAAATGAATTTTCTAGAAGATATCAACACGAATGGCACCCTCTTTCGTTTTCGACGTAATTGCCATAGATGATAAGGACTTTCAAAAGAATGCAATTTAACATTGCGATTTGCCTGCGAATCATGGTGACTCGTTTCGGCCCGAGGGCAATTATCTTCCACAAATTAAGGGTGTCAAGATGTCGAAGGGAGAGTTTTGGGTGTAGCCTTGATGAAACAGCAAATCTTGACTGAGGCTTGACGACTTTCCGGTTTGAAGGGGATTTGGAAGGTGCATATTCGACGGCTGTATGTTCGGGTCATGCGAGCAAGAACAATTCCGCCTCAAGCACGTTCAAAGGCCTCAAAAGGGTTGCTAGTTAGGCTAGAGGTGATTACGAAACCTGGTTGCTTGACCCCATCCAGCCACTTGTCTAGGAAATTCCGTAATATGTCCGAAACCTAAAATGTAATCCACAAATTAAAAAGGGAAATTTTTTAGAATTTAAGACGCTATTTTACTCTCCTATATGATTGTATAATACTTCCACCCCCTATTTACTTTGGACTCTATCAGTCTTATTCTCACTGAGATTTCAGGAATAATTTTAATTGACCTTAATTAATCCTAATACATTCGTGAAATGATAAATGTAGTTAATATAACGGCATATTATTTCAGAAGGAACATTCCTCGCCTAATTCCAAAATTCTAAGATTGCTCCACGTTCTTATAGCTGCACCCTTTCATCCTCGCGGCGGTACACTGGTCCATTCACCAACCCCTGCTCATTAATTATAAGAAAACATTGTCCTACGGCTATCCACGCAAGGAGTCGGTATTTCGACGTTGGCGTAGTTCAAGCTTTTCAGAGCCGGCCCTTTAATTATTTATTAATTTATAAATTAGAGTCTATCCCGAATTTTATTTAAATCTTTATATTCAGTAAGAATTAAATAAATGTATAACTTTGTATTTAAAGAAGAAAAATTAACAAGGATGTCCAAAAATTAATAATACTTTGTGTCATCCAGAAATAGATCTTTAAAAAAGGCTGGACTTCTCAAAGAACCTTCCGACGTTTCTAAACTGTGAGATTTACTATCATGATAAACTAAATAAAGCAGAAAAACAGTTCGCTTGTGGTTTTGATCCGGAGTACCAGGTATTTCTCCAATCTGCTCAGTGAACCCTTTGACGAACAACGCATCTTGAGAACGTCTTCGCATCTTATCCCTAATAACAAGCAGCATTAATCACTGGTGTGCCACGGTGCAATTACCGTGATGGCGTTCGGCTTTAAGGAAAGGGTCGAGGGCAGAAAAGGGGGGTGTCAAGCACGAAGCTAAAGTCAAGGGGTGCCGAGCTACGATGTTCCTCACATCCTACACGGTATTTAAACTTGCTCTTGTACCTTTGTATCAATTTCACGTATATTGTATTTTTAGAATTATTTCTATACCTAAATTTTTCTACCAATCATTTTGGAATAGATAGGTAATAATTGTTTATATTGTATATTCCTCCCAAGAAATAGGCTTTATGTCAAGGGGTCTATCGCTCGGTAGTCGCTGCGCCAATTCAAGTAATGAACACACGTTCACTTAAATAATACACAAACATAGTGCGCTAAATGTGTACGTTTAACTGGTGAACTCAGAAGGACCGCTCCGTCCACGAAAACCTTGCTATCGTCCCTACACGGTCGATGAGGATTACTTTGCTATGCAAAGAGGTTCTAGTCCTTCTCTGTGCCACGAGGTACGCCTGGCACCCGAGAGGTATGATTCCATACAGTTGATGAATTCCAATATTTGTTGAAGGTGCCCCACTTCGTTGTACTACCTTGAGAAAAAACATGGAAAAAACATTTACAAACAACAGCATACTTCATGTTTCAGTTCGTATGCTGTAACAATAGTTAACCAAGACAGTTTTTAATAATTTTAGGTCAAATTTTTTATTGATGTGATTTCCGAAAAGAGTTATTGGTATATTTACTCAAGGTTTAAGTATATAGGAGTGAGCGACATTTATTTATTTTAAAGCAAGAAAGAGAATATCCGTTCCCTCTCAGAGGAACGAACGACCTTTGGCGCATCTGCCCGTTGCGATAGCGACGATTACTTATGCTACCCGCGGTCTTTCTTAGAGAGCCTCTGTCTAGAATCTCTTCTCCTCTCTCACTAGATGAGGTGAGGGAGGCAAGTTAACGCGAACATATAAATTAGCGGACATCTTAGCAGGCCGCTTACAACTTAGTCACGTAGCCAGTTTAAACTTGACAAGAGAGGATTCAGTTCTAGCAGCTTTCGTCCGGTCTATAGCACGAAACCAACCTTCGTTTTCTACGAGGGTTCATCACATGGTTCAATTCTAAAATTCCAGTTTCTTTAAAAGAATCGAAAAATTAATTTTTTTAAAAAAGGGAAACGTTGTTGAGAATACGGACAACACAATATTCTCTTGGGACAAGGCAACCGAGACGGAGAATGTTTGTATAGTTAATATACAGTGGAAGAAACTCTGTATAATTGTAGTCTGTTTTATACAAAAATATATCAAATTAACACAAATCATACATAATATTTCCTAAGAATATTTCCTAAGAAATATTTCCTAGGAAATATTACTAAGAATATTTTGCTTGATATTTTGTAGTTCGCATTCGTGACAATACCTCTTTCCTGCAATGCTAATTTACATCGGTGTGAAGTAGCTGGGTAAATGACAAAAAGTGTACCATTTTAGACAATGACAATTTCGAAAACAAAATAATGTCCAAACTGCTTAAAGTATTTTTGTTTAATGAAGGGTAACTTATGAGAGTATGAAAATATGGAAATAACAGATCAAGGAATGTATTTGTGAGGGATATAAATTTTACATGTTGCTAGAAATCGCGAAAGTGCGGCAATGCAACAAAATTCCGAAAACCTTTTTAAAATATACGTGCAACAAATACAAATATTGAAGAATATGGGAAAATAACTATAATCATGATTTATTTGATTTTTACTTCAGTGTCTCAAAACATCCTATAATTGTATAACATTGTAAATTAATATATAGCGTTATCGATCATTTTAATAATTATTAACTATTATTTGGAGTAAACATTAATAAATTTATTTTTAGTTATACTAAAATCTTCATAAGTATAAAACTAACAATTTTAACTAAAATTAAAACTATTTTAAATAAGTATTCTCTAGTTTCATCTCAAAACAGAAATGAAAAACCTCATATCTAACAGGTATAAATCTAATCTTCATAAGTATATATTTCAACCTATTATAAATGCTGTGGACCTCAAATTGCATGCTACATAAGAATCTAGCAAAAAAGTGTCGCTCTCTTACCGTTTTTGAGATACCTAGCTTTTTACTCTCGACAATTACAATCTTTTTATCTTTACGGAAATACACTGATGTGTATCCTGTCGTCTAAACTTAAAAGTTATGTAGGTGTTCTCTGAACTAAACAGAGATATTCAAGAAAAAGAATTTCTGTAAAGAACTTTAGGTTAGGAACACATTTCCATTGATGGAAGTACACCTTTTTGGTCAAATGAATGTGCTCTTTATGATTTTACGATAAAAAATGCATCATTCAAATAATTTTGTATTAGAAAATGTACATACACCAAGAGAAATCCTCAAATGCAATGGAGAGGCTTGGCGCGGGCTAAGGTTTCTTGTGAGCCTCACTTGATTTTCTAACTACTACTAAAGCCTTATGTGAAGAGATCTACAATATAAAAAGGAGTTGGACATTTTTGTGAATTTGTTATTTACACGGTTATGTTTATTTCGACGTAGGATGCAGAAAAATGACAATTTTTCTTAAAAGCGATAATACCCTTTATTAAGTTTCTTAAATTTCACAAACACAGCCTTGAAATTATTATTAATAATATCACAAGTGATGCATAAATCTTTAAATCGTATGTATTATTGGAACTTTTGTCAATAGATTACGTGATGTTGTTACATTAAATACGTAAATTAGGTTGAATATCAGATAGCAAACTGAAAATAAAATTTATCCTTTAATAACACAGCCACACAAAAAAAAGTGTGCGGATCTGGTAACAAGACACACGTATTCCTATGGATTTTGGGGCGCTGAATTCAAATTCGTTATCAAAAATCACCCATCGCGTCATGGTTGGGCCATAACCTCAAAAAATGACGAAAAATCATGCACTGAGGAAAACAAATTTCAAAGTAATGCCCGTGATGCAAATTTTCACTTCAAAAACATGTCGACAACTGTGAAGGATCAACCCTTGCCTGATATCAACTTTTTAAACATAACTTTACCCAACAGAACCTGACCTCACCTAAGCTGAATTAACAGAAATTTATTGAACTACACGTAAAACTCTGGAAGCATATTTTTCCAGTAGCAAATGTGTGCTACATCGAATGGGTCAACTCGAGCCTAACCTAGAAATAAATCTAACCTTACCTAACCTAACCTAACCTGACCTCACGAAACACAATTAAACTGATTGTGTTGTCCCGTTGTGTTTGCGGTACCGTTTGAATCAGCTTGGGCTTAACCTGCAAAGAGGTCAAACCTATCCTAACCTAAAAAAACCTAACCTAACCTAACTTAACTTCACGTAACACAATTAGACTCATTGTGTTGTCCCATTGTGTTTGCGGTACCGTTTCATTCAGCTTCGGCTTAACCTACCTAGAGGTTTAACCTATCCTAACCTAACAAAACCTGACCTAACCTAACCTGGCTGAATGAAATTCAACCACACGTGTAGCTATGTAAGCGTACGGTTCTCGGTCATAAATGTGTGCTATATTTAATAGGTTAACTCGATCTTAACCTACAAATGAATCTAACTTAACAGAACCTAACGAAATTTCGCTTAACGCAACACAACTTAACTTGAGTGTACCCGTTGTAACACAATAAAATTCATTTCATTGTACTACATGTGGTTAAAAATTTAGACGCACATTACTCATTTGAAGAAACTTAGAACTACTAGTAGAATTTACCCCATTTCAATTAACCTGACAATGTTTGTATCAATTAAAATGTAGAACTGTAACTTAAACATGCAAATGAATAAGAGTTTTATTCATAATTTTTTTCTGTCTGCTTTTTCTTAAACTTAAGGGATATATTTATACTATCTTTCGTGTTTACATTTTATCTTGCTTTTTATCGTAATTAAATTGATTTATAGACCTACTTCAGTCTATTTTCTGTCTGCTATAACGTATCCTTTTTTCTTCGAAGGAACGATGCAAAGGGTTACGCTTACGTTTAAGATCAGTTTAATTGTGTCTCGTGAGGTTAGGTTAGGTTAGGCTAGGCTAGATTTATTTCTAGGTTAGGCTCGAGTTGACCCATTCAATGTAGCACACATTTGTTACTGGGAAAATATGCTTCCAGAGCTTTACATGTAGTTCAATAAATTTCTGTTAATTCAGGTTAGGTGAGGTCAGGTTCTGTTAAGTAAAGTTATGTTAAATAAGTTGATATCAGGCAAGGGTTGATCCTTCACAGTTGTCGACATGTTTTTGAAGTGAAAATTTGCATCACTGGCATTATTTTGAAATTTATTTGCCTCAGTGCATGATTTGTCATTTTTTGAGGTTATGGCTCAACCATGACGCGATGGGTGATTTTTGATACCGAATATAAATTCAGCGCCCCAAAATCCATAGGAATACGTGTGTCTTGTTACCACATCCGCACACTTTTTTTTTGTGTGGCTGTGTAATCTGCCACATCTATGATGTAATTAAAACTGCTGTTTATTTATACATAAATGAACTAAGAAAAATCAACATGTTAAATTAATATATAGATAAATAAAAAGCATCACATGCTTATTGATTAAATTTTAATTAAGAAAATTCTTACGTTCGAATCGTTGTAATTGTCAATATGTACATCATTATAACTGACCTATTTCGTTTATAATAATCTTGAGTCCCCAATTGTTCTTGATAATTCCCATAAATGTTACATCAAGTGTTTTTGAATTACGTTAGGTAATCGACGATTATCATACAATAATCGTACTCATGTATTCATAAATTTGTAAAGTAGCCACCCGGTGACCAGCGGAGATGAAATTCTGCGGTGCCCCCCAATTACACTGAACGACCGTCTATTATCGGCGAGAAAATGAGAGGCATTTGCCTTTGAAGCTTAACAACTCAGGAAAAAAAATGCTAGCGCAATAAAAAAATACTTCATTTAAAAGCTAAAAGTGGTCTACGTAAAAGAGATCGAAGAGATTTATGTAAAAAAGTTTTTGTGCTTTGCAGACTGAGAAATCTAAATAAAAGTAAGGATTTTCGGGTACATTTAAGAAAAGTGAAGTTTAGATCATTATTACGAATACAAGGGACAATGGGAAAAATTTGAAATAATTCATGAGTACGAGGAAAACTGTTGTGAACAAATTGCACTTGAGAAATTTGAGAAATAATAAAAATGTTGCTTAAAAGTACAAAAATGTACGACTATATTATCTTCACTTCTATCAAAGATATTAAAGCGAATCAAACTGAAAGCTGTAACGGATAGACTCTGTCATTATTTTAAATCTCCCGAAAGGATGTGATAGTCTTATTTTTTGTGAAAATCGCGATATTTTCAGACATTTTTTGTTGTTCAAAAACAAGTTTCAGAAAGCGTGGGGGGCCTTTTTTTACTGCCGCCCGCTGGTGCCTTTCTTCGACCCGAGGCCAGATGCCATCCCAAGGAGTCAGTACCATGGGTCGAAGAAAAACACGAGCGGTCGGCAGTAAAAAAACAGGGTTTTCTCTGCTTTCTGGCACTTGTTTTTCAACAACAAAATGTCTAAAAATATGGCGATTATCACAAAAAATTAAACTATCAAATACTTCCGGGCGATTGAAAATAATTACAGAGCCTATCCGTTACAGTTTGTAGTTTAAATCGCTTTGATATCGTTTTTAGAACTGAAGATAATATACTGGTACATTTTTTATTTTTAAGCAACAATGTTTAATATTTCTCAAATTTCCCAACTGCAATTGGTTAACAACAGTTTTCCACATACTCAGGATTTTTTTCAAATTTTTCCCATTGCCTTCACTCAAAGGGAAGATTGAGGTGATTTAACAAAACAGTTTGTTCAACCTACTTTGTTTGCTATGTATCGGAATGCCTTCAAATCTAAAGCGAATCCGACTGGGCTCATGTGTGTTTTCGAATTTAAAATGATCCCGGTTGGGAGATATTTATGAAGTGTACATCCCTCTGATCCTTTTTAATTTCTTTGAATTCTTTTCAAATATTTGAAGTGCTTCAAATTTTTTAAATTATATTTTATTATTATTATTATTATTATTATTATTATTACACCATTAAGCCATTTCCCTTTCGGGGTAGGCGTGACTCACTCGGCAGGGGAAAGGAGTAGGGTGTGGA
>NC_046664.1:101726513-101759687 GCF_010883055.1 Belonocnema kinseyi | reverse complement strand
TCGTTAGTCGTTCATTTGGCATTCTCTCAACATGTCCGAACCATCTTAATCGATTTCTTTCCCATGTGTCTACTAGCGTCTCTTCTGCACCACATTCTTTTTTATGATTTTGCAGAATTCATTTGAATTCATAGATTATTTTGAATCTTTGAATTTAGGTATATATAAAAATTGCTAGCTGTTAACCCCTTGTTCAGTTAAAATTATTTCATTATTTACCGCATTTTCATTCTGCCTTGTGTGGCATTCCCAAATTCTGCTACCTCAAAAAATCCAATCCGACCTGTGTTAGACTCACAGATTGTGAGTGCATTGACTTTAGAAGATCTTATCTCAGCAGGAGCAATTCTTATCAAACTAAAAGAAAGACTAAGATACTCTGGTAAACCCCCGATGAGTGTCTCTAGACTAGAGAGGGGCAGCAGGGTGCCGCTCCCTTTTACATAAATCATGGACGTTCCTCCGTGTGGCACCGTTGGTACTCGCGAGGGGGATAATGGGGGGTTGGTTGGTTTTGGTACCCAGATCAGGGGATGCAAGTTCGGGCCGGTCCGCAGGGTCGCCGAAGGAAAAAGGGCGCCCCGACGCCCAACGTCGACCGAGGCAGGATCAGTACATTACAGATAAAGTGGAGACCCTCTCGGACTTTTTTAAGCCATAAATCCTATGGCAGAGAAGTGTTTGCCGAACTGGTTTCTTCCTTCCTAACTCAATTGCTTCGCCGTGTGATCTATGGTATGGCGCGACCTCCCGAAATCACGGTTCGCTTCCACGTCCTCATGGCCCGGATTTTTCCTTCGGCAACTGAGTTCTAACGTCTCTCACTTCTTTATTTGAGTTTATCTTGCTCCCCTTTTTCATTCCTACAAACATTTTTTCCTTTTTTAAACACTGAAAAAAGGGTTGTAGTCAAAGAAATGCATTTTCTCAAATGTAGTATCTTTCAAACAAGATGGCTTTTTGATATGGCAAATGTTGCTCAGTTTATTGAAATATTTAATTCATTAAATTGTCTTTTAATGAGGGAAATACTTTTTTAAGGTTCCTTTTGTTCACTTGGAGGATGAATTAATTTTTATTCATTTGATCAAATTGAGATGACAATAAGCAAAAGGAATACAGAAAGATGGAATTAAATATAAAATGTGGAGCAAGTTGTAAATGAATGAAGGGGCAAGAATAAAGGGAAAGGTATCGATCCAAAAGCATACAGAGTGTAACCCTCAATTTGGGGCCCCTATATGCTCCCCTATGGATACCCATATCCACCAAAACCACCCACATGTTGGAGATGCATTCGCACGTGAATATTTGCCTAAGTGATTGCTCGCCTTGAGACGCTTTCCTTGCATCGTCCTCAGCCCTATGGTCGTTGCTCGCAGTCGAGAATAACTTTGTACTCCAACTTCGCGGCATTAGATACCTTTACGAAACTTGTAGAACCTCTGCAATACCTTTTTTCAAGGGATGCGTATACTAGTAAAAGCGCAGATGGAAGGATGGTCTTTCAGAAAACTGACTAAACTTTTATCAACAAAACTCGGATGTCAAAACCCTTCTTCAAAATACTATTTAAATTTTGTATTCATCTTAATATTCCCTTCCAGGTAACATTTTGCAGCTGATAAAGTAAAAATACCGTAAACAAATAATACTCCATTTCATGCGTATCTAATCTAAGAATCAGACACTGGTGATGAAGTTATGTCATCTTTAAATTACATATTTTCATAAATATTCTTCAAAGTATTCTACAGTAAAAAAAAGCGCAGACATAAATTCCAAGTACGGGGTCATGTTCATATTTTTCAAGTGAAAGCCACTCGTACGTATTCATATTCCCGGCTCGTTTCCGTACCAAACTACGATTCCGGAAGTCGAGAAAAGGCTATCTTAAGAAAATAGATTCTTCCTCAGAATGCCAAGCATGGGCCAACTATAATCTCCAACTTCGTTGGCCTTCCACTTTTTCTTGCATAAGTATTTTATGTGTCTTCGAAAGTATAGGCTTTCCTGTCTCTGCATCTGAGAATATCATTTTTAATATTTTATTGGCTCACAAACCTGCTTCAAATTATATTACAGCACTAATATTCAAATTCATATTTCAAGAATATTTTATCTATTAGAAAAGGAATATTTGATCACGAAAGCGAAATGCGAAAGTGGACCGACATGATTAGAGTAGGGATCGACTCAATGTTCAGAGAAGATTGAAGGCAAGCTCTGATTAAATTTAATGGGACTTTGGTGGCCTGGTGAACATGGTTTCAAAGCACCAGCGGTACCGACCAATTCGTCAGGATCTTAGGGGTAACTCCATCTTCTGCGGTTCGAACTCTCCAGAAGACACCCTCTATGGTTTGTGAAGTTATTAGGCCTAAGGACGTTGCTTCTCTTTAAACTTGACCTCTAAGAACTGCGTTTCAGGCAACAACTTTCATCAAATCCTTTGAGAAGCTATTGAGAGAAATCTAGTCAAAAGGAAAGGGTTTCGAATGGTAAAGTCTAATTCTCTAAAATTTAATAGATTTTTCAAATATAATCTCAACCAGAAAAAAATCTAGAAATTATTTCTAATTTTCGTGTGATGGACAAATAATTTAGAGATCCACCACTTAGAATAAGAAAACAATATTTTTTAAAGAAATATCCAAATACTTTCGCAATGTAATTATTGATCGTTTTTCACAAATGTCTAAAACATAGGTACCAAATAAGGAAGAAGGAAAATATTATATATCCACACTTAGGAAGGAAATTAAAAGAAATGAAAGACTTCAAAGATTCAAAAGAATACAATAATTCTAAATATTTAAAGAATTCAAAGTATTCACAAGAATTCTAAATAATTCAAATATTCAACAAACATAGAGGAATACAAGGGAAATGAAGAATTCAAAGAATTACAAAAAATGCAAAAGCATTTCATAAATTCCAAAGGATTCAAAGAAATCAAAGACTTCAAAAAATGACAGTCACTCCAAGAATTCACAGAATAAAAATAACTTTAAATAATTTAAAATAATTCAAATAATTGAAAAGAATTCTCAGAAATTAGGAAAATACAAAAAATTCAAAAGTATTAAGAAAATTTGAAAAAATCTGAAAGAATTTGAAGAATTCAAAAGAATTAGAAGAATTTGCAGTAATGAAAGAAATTCACAGGAAACGAAAGAGTTAAAGAAATTGAAAGCATTCAAAGAATTCAGAGTATTCAAAAATTGGAATATAGCTTAAAAGAATTCAAATAATTCAAGAGAATTCAAATATTTTTAACCCTAAAAAGGGCAGGCGGGTCTCAGAGGCCCGGTGGGTCACAAATTTTGAGTTACAAAGATTTTTGTATCAGGTATTGGCTTGTGCATGGAAATTTCTTTTGGCGAAGTCTAAATACATACAAGAAAATCAGGTTTTCTGAAAATTCCATTTGTGGAGTGCTCCAGAGAAACGTGTATATTTTTTACTTACACAAAAAGGCAAGCCGGGCCTCGTAGGCCCGCTGTTCATTTTAACATCAACTTTGAGTACCGCGAGGAAAAGAGTATGCATATCACTCATCTTTGAATGAAAAAACAGTTTGAGTGCATAGATTTCAGTTTTACAGATACTATTTTTTCAATTTTGAAGGATTTCTATATATTTGCTCGTTAGTTTCTAAAATACATCTACCGCTTGCAGATGCAAACATAATTTCTCGCGTAAACTCTTTCAAATGTGCGCTCGTATTTGCAACGCGTGATATTTTGATGTTGTAGTGATTATTTTTTCATAGTTGTTGTTATAGTTGCAATGCTGATATTTAGAAGAAACAAAAGTACAGGTTATAAATCTTTTTTATAACGCAACAAAAGGAGGCGTTGACATTCTTGGCCAAATATACTATTCATATATGGTTCAATGCAAAGCGAATCAGTGGCCTCACGCAATGTTTTTTAATTTTAAAAAGTCTCCTCAGTCACAGATTTTTTGATTCGTCGCGATTTTACTGGAAAAGGCGAGCAACAAGTCGGCTTCACAAGAAAACGTATCTTGGTAAATTTTGGTTTAGCATGCCATAAAAATGCGTGCAACAAATGTTTGGTTAATACGATCAATTGTCGAAACTTTGCAAAGCTACATTGTAAATTTAAATGTAATGTGATCATAAAATATAATTATGAATAAAAATGATCAAACTTCTTAGGTTTTTTTATACATTTACCGGAAAGAGAAGTTTGAATTTCAACGGGCCTGAGAGGCCCGGCTTGCCTTTTAACGTCATGATTTTAGCTTGCCATCATGAGGGTTAAAGGATAAAAAATAATTCAAAGAATTCACCATAATTCAAAGAATGATATTGTGCAGAGTAGAAATATCAATAGCCCCGGAACTTCTGAAGGATACCTCAGAATATTCAGAGAAGATCCCATTAACGTTCCAATTTTATATGCCAAGGATGTCCCTAAGATATCGTAATTCTGTTATTTATCATATTCCTTGAAATTCAGATATATTCACTGCCATTCACATGTATAATTCTATATTCAATCTTACAAATAAAATGACGAACCATTTAACAATATTAGGTATTTTTCGGGAGATTTTGTACATATTATAATATTTTAAAGTACAATAATAATAGAGTCCCCTTTAAAGTCAATTCCAGGTAAGTGTGCGAAAACCATCGCGAAATAATAATTGATGCTTTAATTGAAGTCAAAAGTTTCTCGAATATTCTTGTAGCTCTATAAGATATTTTTATTTATATTGTGTCAACCAACGTGTTACATGTTAATTTGATTGTTTCTTGTCGTAAGAACTTATTTTTTCTCGGCATCTTAGTAAAAAGTGCGATCTATAATCTGCGCAGTTGACAGGTTATAGATGCAATAACAACCAACTTTTTAATTTTGAGACAGCACTTGTTCTTTGTTATACGTAGGGTATTATTCGTTATGAAAATAACATGCTGTAATAATTTTTTTACAATTTTATCGAGATATAGTTCAAATGACAATGAATATTCGAGAACAGTATTAAGCGTATTTTTGTAAATCTTTATGTTTTCAGGTAGTTTACATATTATAATTATTATGCATTTAAGAAATATTGGATTTCATTGCAAAAATAATATATGTTCTGCGCAGGACATTATGTGGACACGATACGGGCCGAAAGTCCTTGGAATATGCCACGGATTTCTCGGTTGATTTTAAGGATATTTTTAGGATATCCCATGCCCTGTCAAAAGAATTCAGAGGATTCAAAGCATTTAAAGAATGAAAAGAAGTTCAAAGAATGTAAACAATTTAAAACGAGTTGAAATAATTTAAAGTTAAAATTAAATTAAAAGAATTTAAAAGCTTTCAAACAAATCAAATAGTTGAGAAAATTTAATGAATTTGAAAATTTAAGTATTCTAAGTATTAAGAAAATGGAAAAGTTCCAAATAATTTAAAAGGATTATAAAATTTCAGAAAATGTAAGACATTCAAAAATTTCAAAATATTCAACAAAGTATAAAGAAGAATTCAAAGTATTTAATAAGATATAACAAGCATTAGAAAATACAAAAGACTTCAAATGAATAAAGAAATGTAAAACAATGTATGAAAATTCTATTGAAATGAGTGGAATTGAAATTCACACAGAAGAGCTTCCGGGATTTAAAAGCATTTACATAAATTAAATTAAATTTATTACAATCAAAAAGAATTCATAAGTATTTGAGGAATTCAATAATGTCGAAAGAATGATATGAAATTATTTTTAATTGAGTATGGAATAGGGTCTTTGCAGGATTTACAACCATTTCTGTTTTCAAAAATAAATCAGTTACCCATTAAACGTGTGAATTAAAATATGGTCTATATATTCAAATCAAAAAAAGGTCGAAGCAGTTGATATATGTCTTGACACAATTAAATAAAAAAAATTAAACTTCAAAAAAATATAATTTTTTTATGGTCAACATGGTTACCTATTTTTTAATTTTAGGTTAATAAAATTCAAGAAAAAATTGGTTGGTAATAACTCTATTGAAATTAATTAAAAAGAATTCAAGAAAATGTATAGGAATATAAGCAATAAAAAGATTCAAACGCATTCAAGTAAAGTCGAAGTACTCCAAAGAATTCAAAAGCATTTAATTAAATCTATAATAATTTATGTAGAAATGGAAGAATTTAAGTGCATTTCATTGATCATTGAACTATGAATAATAACTAATTGAATTGTTTGCTGACTTTTAAACTTTTAATTCTAAACTAATTCATATTGGGACAAAATAAATCTCTAGTTCTCAGAATTCACTTGTTGACTTGCTCACAATTAAATTCATTCACGTCAAGATAAATTGATCTGAATTTAAATAAAGAAACAAGAACTTAAATTAGTTTAAATGAATTAGAAACAAGATCTTCACTTGAATGCAGTAGTGGCTGAACACCTCGTATTTTCTCGCACACAAATACTAATACATTATAATTTAAAAAATGAATAAAATATAATACAAATGTAAAAAATAGATTCTCACTCAGATATTTTCATACAGCAAAACTTGCAAACAACTTTTTTATTCCCCTAATGCTTACCAAGGCCTCAGAGGATAACACCACTTTGTAGCATCGATCGGTCATAATTCGTACGCGAGATAAATCGCCAGACTCGATCTTAGGTTAGCTTGGCTAGAGTGTAACGCGAGAGGTTCGAACTTCCGATTTATGGGCCGTCGTCCCTAGAGACAATAGGAAGGATTGCTGGGAGGGCGGGGGTGCAATGGGACAAGTCTGCGGTCAGAGTGACAGGGTGGGCGATTAGGTACGCAATATTCCGCGTCCGAAACAGCATCTGCGACAATCTCTGCCATTCATTGATCATACAGTATGCGACTTGAGAATCGACAGGAGACACAACTATAAAATACGTAGGAGATATATATTCGAAGTGGGAATTTAGAGATGGAAAGAGAGAGAGAGAGAGAGAGAGAGATGATGGACAGTATAGATTAGATTGAAGGAATAAATACAACTTCGTTAGAAAAGTCATAAACTCGACTAATTAAAAAGGAAAGTAAAGGGTAAGGGACCGTCCACAAATTACGTAAGACGTTTTTCTTTTGTTTGAACAAAGACGAGCATAAAATTGCTGTGAAGTTGAGAGGGACATAACGATATAAACAAAAGAAAAACGTCTTACGTAATTTGTGGACGATCCCTAAGACTGTCTAATATCCCTTGTAAACTTAAATAGAAAATGAATTTACTCCTTTTATGAAAATGTGAACCACCAGTTATAGAATTTGATTCTAAACCCATTTAATTTATGATTACGAAGTTGGAAATGCGCGTACGAAAATACATATAAATTAAACAGGATTAAATGTTATATTTAAAAAATATCTTATTATGAGATTTAAAACAATACTACAGATATAATGAGACACTAAATGAATTGGAATTCAAGGATTCAAGGGTACACAAGGATGGAGTAGAAGAAAGGAAAAAGCTCTTTGCCAATGAATACCAACACTTTGGAAAACACTGAATGGGATCCCCCCTTTCTCCACGCGAACAATATTCCCTGCGTTATCTCCTTAAAGTGCTCGAGTTAAATACATTATGACGATCCCGGGGACATTTTCTTTTTGTCTCGGGCCACCTTGGTGTGGTGATCTTGCGACTACTGCGCGCAATTTATTGCTCGCAAAAAAAGAAGGTAGACGAAAAAGAAGAAAAGAGATGATAAGGGGGAACCACCCTTGTTCCCAAGAGACAAGCAATGTCGAATCGAAGGGGAGGTTCTTACTCCTCCTCGCCACCCCTTTACGAAGGGTCAAACTTCTTGTAAACCATAAAGAGGATTCCTAGTCATTAGATCGTTTCGACTGGGCGCCGGGAACCGATCCGTGTCGCTTTTTAGGTCTTCCATCTTAGGTTTTTTTTTTTTTTATTCCAAAGTCTTCTCTTTTTCTCCTTCTCTTCAGCTTTATGAGGAATCACGATACGCAGTACGAAACGTTTTAAGAGGATTATTACAAGAGTATTTTGCTGTTGAAAATTCCCAACCCTCGTGTATATTTACTTTAAAAATAATCGCCGACTCACAGGATTTGTTATTTACATGCTCGGCGTGAACCACAGAAGTCTGCAACTTTTAGGTGAGAAATTATGTGGTTTAATGCTACTTTAATATAAAATAGGACAAAGTGCAAGACTCGGTAAAAAAAAGACATTATTTACTTTTTATCAAATTAATGCATTAATTAATAGTAACTCATATTTTATCTTTTGCCTTATGCACTTTTCTTAAATTTCGATCACAAACATTAATGTGTCTCAAAACGGATCCAAATCAGACAGGCAGGTAAGCAGTAGGTGAAAGGTATCTTGATAGCTAAGTTACTTCTGGAACTAATTTGATACATGATTCAAAGTCGGGAGAGACCAATTCGTTTTAGGGGAGAAATTATATTTTTGAATCGCAGCTTGATTACTCGACATGGGAATATTTTAATTTTTAGGAAGTGCTTAAAACTGATTACTTCTGATTTACCTCACCACCCGCCCCTGTGTCCTATATAAAAAATAATAATGAAACACAGCAGGATGTTAGAACTTCTTTTTACTTCGAAATAGTAAATATAAAATCTAGAAGTAACTTTAATATAAAAATTTATTTTAAAAGTTCCTTATTTCCATGGGCCAAAAGTTAGAGAATAAATTTGAAGGACCATGAGTCAGGAAAAAAGTGTTATAGATCAAGTATCACAGGTTCAAGATCAATGGTCGAGACCCAAGTGTCAATAATGTACTAAGGTCAAGGTTATATATAAAAAGCCAAATTTCAGAAGTAAAAGATGAGGGGTCTAGGCTGGGGATCAAAGGTAAATAATCGAGGGTCAGGATTTCAACGCCAGTGATCAAAAGCCATTTGTTGGATCAAGTATGATTTTATTATTAATATTATAATTATATTATTAATCCAAATCGCTCTAGAGGACTAATAATCCCATAGATAGAGCCATACACACTACTTCATTCACATCTAATAAGCAAAGCTCTCCACAAGGACCCATAAGTAGCCAAACTCGTGGGTTTCACGCCTCTATCACTCTGCCAACAGTCTTCGTATCAAATTTCTTATATACAATTTTTCTCTACACTTTCTTGCCCTGGCATACAAATTTTTCATCCTTTACATCTATGCATCTTTTCTTGCATACTTTTGTTTCTATGGCTCTATTTCTAGTCGCAGTAAAGTACCGTTCAGATATTTGCAACATTCCTTCCTCAATCTGCCTCTGGGTATACTACCATTCTCTTTACTTAAATGTGTATGTTTGCTTCATAAAATGCTCTCCAACCATTTTCTTAACATGACCAAATCATCTCGACAAATTTATTTTACTCTTGTCAATAAGTATTTCCTCTACAGTACATTGTTTGAGAACCTACTCTTTACTGACTTGGTACATTAGAGTTTTACCGCATTTATCCCGCAGTAATTGAATGTCAACCGCGTTCACTTTACTCCCACCTCTTTCTTGATTTGTTGAAGTCTGCCTTTTATGCAGCACAGGGGGTACCAGTACATAATTTTATATTAAAATTTGAGTTTTATTTATCATAGTTTTACGTCTGATAATGGCCCTCGCATTGTCGAAAATCTTTCTACCCACCTTTGAACGCCTACATTTTAATTCGTATTTGGTCATTTTCAGAAATTTCTATATGTATTCAAAAATTTCCCTAAATTTATCAATTTTCACGATACTTTCTCATCAAGTAAATATAAGAAGTTTTCAACAAATTTACATAAATCCAGAATACTTTTTAGTATTCACTACTCAAAAATTAGTGATGATGAAAATATCATCATATTCGTTATACAGTGAATACATTGTTGATGTACAACTTGTTGCTACGACCAAATTTTTTAGAACCATTATTGAAAATTCAATATTTTTTAAGCTAATACTGATCAATTAATAATTATCTACCATGAGTGGGTACTTTAATGTCGTAGGCGGAAACCTTAACGACTTTAAATACAAGTATGGGCGTTGTCAATATGCTTCCCATGGAATCTGCCCCTGGTGGGTGAGAAAAGTTAAAATCGCATCATAGGGCCATTATTGTATCATCGTGGGAGGCCATAGAGCCCTTGTTTCGAAAAGTTAAACAATTTTCAAAGGCTCGCTATGTCACTTCCTCCAAACCGATATCCCATTGCCAATGGATACACGATCGTCACACATGTTACAGAATGATCCCGGCCCTATACGATGTTCAGAAAGTTTTTGACGAAGACTGAAGACAATTTATATTTGGTTTTCATAATATTTAATTTTCACAATATTTCGTGACCTAAAAGAATAATAAGGTCAGAGGATGTATTTAGAAGATATAAAATATATTTATTTCCCTTTTCCAATTGATTTTGAAAAGTCAAAATCGTAGAAAATTAATTTGCCACTAAAAAGAAGTATAGTCAGAGCTCAGAGCCCCGAGTACAAATATATTTGTTAGTATTTTTTAACAATATCATCTCGGAAGCTAAACTGAAACAGCGACTGAGCATCAGTGATGACATGCTAACGTGAATTTAGAAATTCTTTAAAAGAATAAGTTCTTTGTATCCGTATTTATCCAATTAATCGTTTTATGTAGAAAAACTAGAAACATAATGTTAATTAAACAGTCTGCATTGGCTGATGTAACTCAAACAATAGGAGTCTTAACCTTAGCCTAAATATTAAGGAGAATTTGAAAATCATCACGTATAATTCGAAATACATTATTCACTCTTATATAAACATTCAGTGAGATGTATCAAATAAGATTTGAAAAGCTATCGCAGGTTTATCGCTAGAAGTTCCTGGTTCAGTCTGTGACATAAAAGAGTTGATGAAAAATGATCATTTTTAAACTGAGTGGATAGGCTGCCAATACGGGCGAAAAAGTTTTTAGTCAGTACTGGCAAAAAACGTATTCCCAGCATTCCGAAGGAACTGTCACGCATATGAGAGTAAGGTGATGTGATTTAAGAGCCATTTTGTAACATTTTGGCTTTTGATACTTCAAATGGAACGTTTTATTTATATATCGCACTTTATCGTCTATTTGCAACTAAAGAATTACGATCATGATTCGTAGGAACGGAAGTGATCACAGAAACAATTCTAATGATACGTTTGATAGGTATTGTGAGGGCGGGAAAGTAATCCTGTGACTATTCACAAAAATACTACCCACCCCTTTCAAACGTCTCGTGGGGGCGGTAAGGTACCCATGTAACTGGTCACACAAATGCTACCTAACCCTTTTCAACGTTTAGTTTGAGGGAGGGCACCCCGAGTCAACATTTTTGGTCCTATTTTGAACCTGCTATTTTAGGACTTAAGTTTGTGTAAGAAGGATCTATACAGGGCTTATTCATAAACGATTACGGCCCTCGTTTAGTGCTCCTATTTGCTGCACGTTTTCACTTTCATTAATTTCAGGTCTAAAACAGGACTGATGGCAAGAACGTATTATGGTCCTGCCAGGTCCTACCCAAGCCGAAATTTTTTCTTATTTTGACCCTGCAATTTTAGGACTTACATATGTTTAATGAGGACCTATACTGGGTTTATTTTCTATATAAAATAATTATTTATATATAAAAAATGAAACCTTATTTCCACATCTTTTTAATAAATAATTACTTTTATATCCACGAAAATATCACATAAATCAATAATCTTACATACAAATTAAAAATTTGTAGGTAATCTGTATAATTTGTACAAGTTCTTATGTTATTATTTTCGTTCTTCAGAGCTCCATCAGTCGCCAACTATCAATCCTTGGATCGAGATTCGCAGAAGTTGATGGGCCAGGATTATAATTTACTGCATTCCATGATGCATCCCATGTTTCCAAATGAATATTTTTTTTTAGTTTTATTTTATATTCACCTATTTCGATAAGGATAACTAAAAGATATTTCAATATTTACCTTTTGCACTTTCATAATATCCCGGTTAATTTTGTCAAACAAATGTAGCGAAATATCCTGCCAAGTCCTCACTCTCTTTCCCAAGTGGTTGGGGTTTGCGCACTGATTCTCTCTCGTTAGAAATAAATAATTAATTTGATATGATTAATTCTATTTTATATTTTATAAGACTTACTATATAAAGTAGTCCGCAAATCTTATTTAAATTCAGTGTCTGATACGTACGTATAATTAATTTTTGGATTTTTCTTTATGTTTAACTATTTCGATAATTTTTTAAGTATCACTTGCAATTAATCTTTAAAAATAATGAAATAATTTCTAAAAGCATTACAAATTATTCTACAAATTTTTGGAGCCAGTAGAAACTTTGTCGCACCTAAAATGTACCCAAAAAACAGGGAAAATTTTAGCAAATTAAATGTCTAGCGCATGCATTTACTGAAAATAAAAAAAATTCGTCATTCGCAGCACTCATCAACAATCGCTAATATAAATTTCGCCTAGCAATTTACATATCATATTCTGAATTTTCTCATTTGCTTAATTCTCAAAAAATGAAATAATTTTAAAAATATCTTCTAGTTATTATACAATTGTTCTTAGGAATTCCTCATTCTCATCTTTTTTCAAGAACTTTCTCTTTTTTCTTGTTTTTCACTTCAGTAATTTTTCATTAATGTAACCCAAATTTAACTATTCCACTTTTTATATGGAAAACAATGTTCATGAAAATTACGAATCAGACTACTGTTCTTACCTTTCAAAATTGCAGCTATTTCTGGATCAATCGCCTTCTGCGACCTGACAGCCAATTCATCATTTGTCAAGTCTTTAGAATTCGTCATGTTTCCTAACCTCAAATTGTTGAAAATCTGAAAACAATGAAAGCATGTCGAATCTGTATTAAAAATGTTAAATCAGTGTCATTTGATATAATTTGTTTAAGCGCCAAGATCGATTACAAATTAGAGGGATTAATGAAAAGATTCATAAGATAAAGTAAAATCAGAATGCTTTTACTTTAGAGGAAGGCTAGGAAAATTGTATCATTGGCAAATTAGCAAACGGAAAAGTTGTTTTACATTTATATGTACTGTACATTAAGGGAAGGAAATATTTTTTGTTTTTGAACGAAATATATTATATTATATGGGGAAGCAATATATAAAAAAGTTCTAAAATCTATAAAATTACGAAAATTTCTACCAGCACAATCGCGAAACACAGATTGTACGCAAAGGTTACATGAATGTAACGCTTGCGTTGCAGTTATAGTGCTTGATGCTAGTATTCTAAAAAATTCACTTACTAAAGAATTCTCTTTAAAAATTTTCTTCCGCTACTGCTTCCTTCTGTTTTTTGTAAAAAAAAGTTCAACCGCACTTGATTTCACTTCTCTCAAAACAAACTTACTTTCAAAACTCCAAAACTTTCCACAAACTGCACTGACTGCAAAATAGACGCTTCACTGCACTGGACCCCCTTCCTTCCTATCAATCACCATGAATTACGGAGTATAGGCAGGGCCAAATCAGGTGATCAAAAATGTACCAGGACCAAAGCAGGGCTTTAAAAATGTTCAATTTTGTCGCGGAGTTCATAGAGGTATAAATTAGGGCTTGAGTAGAACGTAGAAGGTACAAAATAGAACAAAAATTGCGACGCAGGACTAAAACAGTTATTAACTGACAAATTAATTAATTTAACTTACTTAACTTACTCTTTTCCAATGTCTATTGTGGGCCCGAATTCACTCCCATGCCTGTTAAGAGATATAATATTGGTCACACCCCTACCTCTTCCAGCATATTTTGCGGTAAAAAGGCACGCCCGTGAATGGAAACAGAAATAGTGTAATGAAAACCCTTACCACTTTCCAATGCCTCATGGGGGCGGAAAAGCACCCCTATGAATTCTCACAGAAATAATGATGATCAATCCCCTAACAATTTTCAAGGTCTCTTGGGAGCCGAAAGGCACCCCTGTGACTAGTTATAGAAATTCTGTTTTTGAAATCTCTATCCCTTTCCAACGTTTCATGCAACCTGGAAGGAAACCCTGTAACTGTTCACGCAAATAATTGTAGTCAAAAATGTAGTCCTTTTTAATCTACCGTTAGAGTGGAAAGGCACACTTTTTACAGGTGATAGATATTATGTTGGTTAGCCCCTTTTTGATGTCTCGTTGCGGCGGGAAGGCAACTCTGTGACTGGTTATAAAAATAGTGCTCTTTAAATTCCAACCCTTTTCCAGCGTCTCCTGGAGGAGGGAAGGCAACCATGTAAATAGTCATAGAAACAGTGTTTTTTAACTCCTGCCCCTTTTCAGCGACTGATGGGGGATGGGAAGGCACGTCTGTGTCTGGACTCAGAAATAATGTTGGTCACACCCCCTACCCTTTTTCAGCTTATCGTGGGAGGAGGGCAAAAAGACAGCCCTGTGACTGATTACAGAATTAAAGTTACGTACAGTAGTGTATATACAATTTACCATAACAATAATAGTTATAATAATTTAATAAAAATGTTATAAAAGCATCGACTGCCTTTCTCAAATTTCCAATGTGTAACGAACCAAAGGCTTTATTATTTATAATTCCTAATAATAACTTGCCGAGTTGTGATCCATCGATGATTAATGTATCAAAATCCCAAAAATGCATGGATACATTTTCGTCCGCAAGAGTTTCAGAAAAATACTTCATCATTTCATTCACAAGAAAAAAAGACTGTATGTATAAGGAATCACTTAATAAGATGTAGCCTAAACAATATTTAAATGTACATTTCTACAGTTCTCAGAAAACAAGAACAAAAGGAAGAGTGGCCATGCTCTTTATCGGGGAAATGCTTTTCTTCACTATTTCATATCGTTCGCTGACATCTAAAAAACATAGGCATTTTCTAAAAGTAAATAGTTATTTCAGGATAAGCTTCAAAATATCTGTTTTCAATAAAAGACCGATTTTATTGACTCACATTCTCTCTCTAGTATTAAATTTAATAAAAATGAACGCTAGGAAGGCTACAGCGGTGCACATGTTAAAATACTTCACGCATTGTCCGAAAACATAAATCATCAAAATCTATCGACATGGACTATTAGAATGCAATAATCAGTGAAATTTTTAGTATTGGTCAACTCCTTCAAGGTAAACCAATCACTCAGCAACCCGAACTTACTTTCGAAAGAATTTTCTTTATCTCTAATACTACTTGAGCATTTTGTTACGTATCAAGCATGTTTGTTGGTCTGATATCATTCGACCTTGGAATGAAAACAGATTGTTTGGATAGGTCTGAAATAGTTCCCACGTTTCATTCAAATTTATTTAATACTATCTTTAACGACGCTGATTAAGCCTTGATTAATCAAAAAAGAGCCATTAAGAAGAAAACATACAAAACATGCTTTAATAACATACACGAGCATAAAACCATTCGTGCATTACATTAGGCTCTATAGTAGAAGCGGTAATATATTCAAATAGAAAAGATTCTGGTAACTAACAGGTAAAGATAATCTAAAAGTTATTCTGGAGCTTTCGGTGATTTATTTATTTGAAAAGTCGTGAACCTGAGGTAGAGCGTTTTAATCAAGTTATAATGTGTCTAACTGAGTCTAGTTTACGGAACAAGGAGAAAACCAACAATTTAAGGAATCTTTCACTTTTTTATTTTTCAAAGGATTATCAAAAAAGAATCTAACGCTCTTGAATGCACTTTTTGTCGTCACTTAAACGTGAGTAAATTAAGCGTGACTAACTTTGTGATGATTAACTTAATTATTACTAATACACATGTGACTAATTTAGTAGCAACTTATTTAGCCGTTGACAACTTAATCGTAAATAAGTTTCTTGTGACTAAAGTAGCCTTGAATTAAAAGTATGGCGGACGGTCAGAAGGCTGGATACCCGAAAGAAAATATGAGTTAAGCATAACACAGAACCACAAAAAAGTGGGTTGTGCGAGAGATCAGACTATGGTACCTTTTCGTATTTTTGGGCACTGAACACGAATCTGATATAATTTTTGCTCCAGCACATGAGGATTTTTCCCTAGACGCGGAAAATTCCCTAGCAATTCAACTTTTCATCGGGACTTTCCCCTAGACGCGGAAAATCCCCTATAAAATCAGCTTTGTCGGATATGAAATAACCCTTGTTATTGGAATCGTCTGGAAAAAGATCAGGCATGATGTTTTATGTATTCTGATGAACAGAATACGCATCTCAGACAAGTCTTCCGCCATCACATCGAGGTTTTCCCCTAGACGCGGAAAATACCCTAAAAAACCATCTGTGTCGGGTATGAAATAATCGTTATTATTGGAATTGTCTGGAAACATATCCAAGCATGATACATTTATATTTTTGGGTTTTGAGTACGAATTTTGCATTGGTTTTCCCCAAGCCCTTCAGAGTTTTCCCCTAGACACGGAAATTTCTTAGAAAAGCACGTTTCTCTTATATGAAATTCCCCTTGGTATTAAAATCGTCTGTAAACAGGTGAGAGCATGATGTATTTATGCATTTTGGTGCGCTGAGTATAAATCTAACAATGGTTGCCGCCCATCTCTTTGGGGTTTCCCGTAGACTCGGAAAATTCCCTAGAAAATCATTTTTGTTGTGTATGAAGAAACGCTTATTATTTAAATCGTTTGCATTATATATTTATATTTTTTGTGTTTTTAATACGAATCTAGCATTAGTTTTCGCCAAGAACGTCAGGGTGTTCCCCTGGATGCGGAAATTCCCCTAGAAAATCAGATTTTGCTTGTATGAGATTACCTTTGGTTTTGTAATCGTTTGGAAACAGGTCAGGCATGGCATCGTTATGTATTTTGGTGCGCTGAATATGAATCTGACATTAGTTTTCCCTCATTGTCCCAGGGTTTGTTCCTGGATGTGGTGAATTCCTTGGGAAAGCAGGTTTTTTGTATAGGGAGTTATCCTGGTTGTTTAATCAATGTGGAAAGCAATACGAATACGATATCATGATGTATTTTGGAGCACTGAATAAAACGTGATCTTTATTTTCCCCCAGAAGGTATGAGTTTTCCACTAGATGCAGAAGATTCCTTAGAAAAGCAGGTTTTCGTGTATAGAATTACCACTAGTTGGGAATTCATTTGGCAAGTTTCCCATTAGCCTGGAAAAATTAAGAGCCGAATGAAGGAACAGATTTTCTCATCGCGTGATAAGAATATCTGACTATTCTTAAATTTCGGAAAAAAAAACCTGTTTCTCGTAAATTCTAATCTGCTACCTTGCAGGGTGCTGGAGAGGGTGACAACTGCCCTGTAAATGGATGTGTAGAATGACGCGTTTTCAGGTCCACGTTAGGCACACTGCCCTGCTGAAGGCGTTGGGGTGCGAGGATGAAGCCGCAATGTGTCTGGCGAAGAGTTGACTATGTCCTCGTCAAAGTCGGAAAGCCCTCATACATAGACCTAGGGAGGTTTGAGGGTTATCACCCCTAGGACGGTGGACTCACCTGCGATTGGAAGAGGCTTCTTCATACTCTCACAGATACAACAAAATAAATGTTTAAATCTCCTTTGAACAGTGAAGTGCTCCTGAATACTCTATTTATTTGTGTATGACGCATGTTTCCGCATTCAAGAGTCGCGTTATTTTTGAAATAGTTTACGTAAATGTTTCCAGCATAACAAAGCCGACGCTTCTATCTGATAATGCTGCGAATATAGAAGTTGTATCTGAAATCATTGCATCTATCAGTGAAGTGGAAATTGAAGACTATTCAGAATAAGAGTACGAGAGATGTTGCGAAACGGATGATGTGTAACAAGTTCTGTCGATGATGAGGCTTACACTCCATTTAAGCATTCTTTACCAAAAACATTTCACAACAAGAACTTAATGATTTATAGAGGGATTTAGGGTTAGTTAAACAACACTTTCTAGGTAATGACAGAAGTGAAAATTACAGGGGGATAGAGTTTACTATGGTTGAGGACTTCAGGAAACTAGGTTGTTTGATGAATCTCAAATTGCATTTTCTTCATGAACATTTGGATTACCTTCCAAGCAACTCCGGAGATTTCATTAAG
Source organism: Belonocnema kinseyi (assembly GCF_010883055.1). Classification (NCBI taxonomy): domain Eukaryota; kingdom Metazoa; phylum Arthropoda; class Insecta; order Hymenoptera; family Cynipidae; genus Belonocnema; species Belonocnema kinseyi. Next base: position 101,741,627 of record NC_046664.1, on the reverse strand, counting down.
AAGCAGGTAGAGCGATTCCATCAGGATATCAAGACAGAGGAGTGTTGGTATCAAAGATGATGGGATGAGCATATCATGGCAGACGTCTGCTGGATGTTGAAAAGAGATTGTAAGAGAACCGGAATAAAGAGAAGAAGAAAACCACAGCATAGATCATACAGTAATAAACGTGTCCATAAACCTAGAAAAACGATAAAATAAAATAATAATTCTAGTATGGAGACCTAGTTAACGTCGAAAAACTCAGGTCAAATGTGTTTACAGTGTGGCGTCAAATGTGCTTACAGTGTGTGGTAAAACACTGATGTCAGATACGTTTTCAGTGCCCTAAAATTCTTGAAAATATCATGCCTGATCTTTTTCCAGACGATTCCAATAACAAAGGTTATTTCATACCCGACAAAGCTGATTTTATAGGGAATTTTCTGCATCTAGAGAAAAACCCGGATGTGCTGAAGAGAAACTAGTCTCAGACTCGTATACGGCACCTTGAAATACATAAAAATATCGTAAATGATCTGTTTCCAGATGATTCTAATACCAAGGGTAATTTTAGTATACCCAGAAAAGTTGATTTACTAGGGAATTTTTCGCATCTAGGGGAAAATCCTGACGTGCTGGGGGTAAACTGAGGTGAAATTCGTATTCAGCGCCCCAAAATACGTATCGGTACCATACTCTTATCTATCGCACGACCCAATTTTTTTGTGGACCTTTGTAATTAACCCTAGTCTCAGTAACGCTAAAAAAAAGGTTAATAAGAAACAAAATCAAGTAAACCATTTTTCCAAATAAAAATGTCTAAATATGACGGGATGCATATTTTTCTCATTAAACTTTTTTTCTAAATGTTCGCGGTGCATTTGAAGATTTTAATTTAAGAAAAATTTACTGCTTTTAATCGATTTTTTCTGTATTTAATACTTTTGCTATAGGCTAATTTTTTTTTTTTGAGAAGTTCAATGGATTAATGAGCGTATAGTATCTTATTTTTTGGAATTTATAGTACAAATCATTTTAAAAATATGTTTTGCAGAGTAAAAATTTTTTCATTATCGTAATTCAAAGTTGATAGAAGAATGAAAAAGACTATTTTCTGTATGACAAATTTATTAAGCTATTTCTATTTCGGTGTTTTTAGAGTGAGTAGGGTATTATTCATTCAATTTTTATTTTACAACATAGATTGATTCACTTTTCAACTATAGTCTAGAGGTGCTGGTGGTATTTCTATAGGTGGTGTAGATGTCTGATGTAAATATTTCTAAAGTTCTGGTTTGTACTGATTCAAAGTGATAACCTTGGGCAATTGTTCGCTGACTAAAAGGAATATTCACATGACACTGTGCTTCGGGATGCAATTCAATGTCATCATTCCTTATCTGTGAACTTAATTCTGTAAAAAGGCAATAGATATATACGAATTTTAATTACATTTATTAATAAATTATGTATAGGGGTCCACGTGAAAATGTGTCTTATAGCAGGGTCTAGTTTAACAGATATCCGTCGTTTTCTAAGTCAGGGTCAAAATTATTGTTTTCGGATTTGAGCGAATTCTGGGATATATACTGAATCTATGTGCATTATTATTATCTCCCAAAAGCAACTAAAGTAGGTATGTCTTTCATGTTTGAAGAAAAAGTATAAAGCATTCGCTTATGAAATTTCAGATAATATAACTACAGGTCATTTTAAAGTTTGAGCGATTCGTACTTATTTCTACTTGTACTCAGTAGCAGACTAGCCTATATTAGTAGCCAGGAAATCCTGTCTGTGCTTCCCTAGTTTGGCGCCCCTTAATGCATGTAAAGGTGTAGCAAAAAGATTATCCTGTCAAACAAATAAAAATATTTCGGGCTGTAAAGAAAGGATAGAAAATTTTATCCAATAGTATTCAGTAGTTGCACATGTGCTATTAGTAATACTAGTACCGTTTTCTCTCATTTTGTTCACATTTTTCCTAAAATATATTTCTGTTTAAAAAATATCATGTTCTAGAACGCCCATATATTTCTGAGGAGCATCCCTAATGCAGGTATTGACTAACTTCACAGATACTCTCTAACGCGCCTGAGTAGAGAGGAAAAAATTCAGCTCGTTCTTTTGAAGTTGGGACGCTCGTATCTATGGAGCGCTCGTATCATGAAGTACAGTTTTCTCCAATTTTTGGTTTATATTCGCCTTTGTAATATGAAATCTATTTAATTATTTCAAACTGTATAGGATCACTTAAGCAAGATGAATAGGTGCCTAAATTTTTTCACTACCTCTTGAATCTTGCTCGATATTTGTTTCAAAAATTATGAGATACATCTGTACTATTCTTGAAAGACATTTTAACCATAGTTTTCGGGTCCTAAACAAAACCATACCAATTGAAAATGTGAATTAAGGTTAATTTCAGAAACATATCCTTGAACTGTGAAAATGTACACTTTGTAGCAGTTGGAATGTCATAGTGTGCATTTCAAAGCTTTTTTACGCAACTCTTTTGATTTTTAGTTTTTAGATGATTTAGCAACATATGAAAATGTGAATAATTTCTATTTGCGATGAAGAGCACAATATGATATTTTAACCCCTATATAGAGTAATCTTTCAAATGCATTTTTTGTCCTCGACATTTTGCTTAAACGCTTTTTAAGCCAAAACGAAATTATGTAATTATTTTTTCAACAAATCAAAGCTAACAATATTAGTGGTAAATGTTTAAGAAAAACACACAATTCTTATTATTTGAGTCACCTTACGATAGCCGACCTCCGTGGAACTCAATATTTAAATGGTTTTGACAACCTTTCAATAACATTCGTCAACGCTTTATGTAAATGGCGTATGCCCACCGGTAAAGTGAATAAAAATTGAATTTTTAATTTTAAAAGTTCCGGATGTCATATTTTTAAACCGATTTTAGAGATTCTATTTGCTAAATTAATGCTTGTTGAATTTCAGACAGTTCGTTAATTGTTAATTACAAGTAATTTTAATGTAACTTTAAGATTAATATAAGGTTTTGTGTATCCCTATGATTAATTTTTGATGATGGCCGCCGAGCTCGGTCGAAACGTCAGAAAATGTGATTCTAGGATTTCGCAATTTTTAAACTAAAGACACCATTTTTATGAACATTAATCCACATGTTATCACTTTAAAATTAACATTGAACAATACCCTGGTCAACAACTTAACATCTTCTGGAAATTGATCATTATTCACTACGCAAAATTAAACTACAACAATTGTTATAAAATATGTTTCCTAAACGAATTTACTTATTTCGTTGTTGGTCTCTTTTAACCCATAAGATTCCTTTTCTCTGCGAAATATAATTCTGAATATAAAAATAGGCGATTTTGTAGAGAAAAAAACTTTCTCTATTTAGAAGTGCAATAGAAGTATATTTGTTTAGAAAAAAATGTTTTTCACAGGTGATATATTGTGTGCAGAAACAGATGAAGACAAGTAGTTTCGCAAAAAATGTTTGTTTCAATATGTGTACATAAACTAATTCTAAGGCATGAAAATAATAACTGCTCAAGGTTTTTCACCACAATCATCAACTGAAAATCGTGCGTCTAACTCATCGCCACATAAAGTAAATTTTTTTATATCATTTTTTTAAATTATAAAATCAAGAACACATCATACTCTTTGAATTTAGACCAAAGACACCAATAAATATTATGCAATTGCTAAGTAATCATAAAAAATGTTTACCAGTGGAATAGACATTTCTGTGAAGCTGAAAATACGAGATTCGTCGCATGCGCCAATTTGTTATCATAAACATTCTTTAAAAAATAAATGTCACACCGCCTTAATTGAAGCTTAAAAATCAATTATATTTTTTTTCGAATTTCGACCTATACAAGATAGTTTGCTTCATATACATTAAACAGTTAGAAATCGCCAACGTCGATGATACCGGCAACAAAAATGCAGTCCCTTGTTCTCGGTAAAAAAATTTCTTATTAATTATGATGAATGATATCAATTTGAAAATCACACAAAACAACACTAAAACTGATACTGGTGAACGAAATCACTGACACTCTTCACATGTAAATCCGTTTTTATTGATGACATAATAATCCAAATAAAAGTGGGTAAGTTGAAGGAACAGTTACAAACTAAACAGTTTACAAAAATGTTGCTTTTGAATTAGGCACAGTCACTCGCAAATAGTTAGTAAATCTGGAAACTTCTGAAGCTCAGCGTGATTCCATGTTTAGGAATACTCGAAAAGTAAAACTCCTCAAAAGAACTTAAATTAGCGGGACTTCTCAAGAAAAGAGCGAGACTACTCAAACAAAGAGACTTCTGGAGGATTCACAAGGTTGTCTTGAAGGCTGAGCGGGGTATCTAAAGTCTGACAAGGGAGAGAAATTGCCAAACCTTGTGAATGCGGGTGAACTCATCCAGAAGCACTAAGTTAGGAGCGGATATGAGTCTCGCACCGAAAATGTACTGAACTCAAGCTCTGGTGACAAGTTCATGGTTTTCATCGTAAAAGGCATACATGGTGGTCTTAGCTTCGAAGGGTGACGATCTCATAATTCTAAGAACCTGGTCTCAGTTTTCTTTATGTTACAATGTTTTAGCGACCATTCAGCGGGTTGATCGAACCTAAGCAGTTATGTTCTAAGTGTTTACGAACAGTAGGTGGATAGATTTAATGAACACAAAAAGAGGACTCGAGAAAAATAGTGCTTAGAGTAATCCAAAGAATATATCATGATTTAACATTTCCGCCTGCCTTCGTTAAATTCTTTAACGAACAGAATATAGACTATTAAATATTGTCCTCAATAGGTAAAAGAATTATTTTAGTTATAGGTCGCTTAAAAGTTGAGCTTTGCGTCTTCACTACAATTACTCGTGTGCGCCCGTCTTTGCCTGGGTGAACTTCAAGAACTCGTCCTAGTGGCCATTTAGAAGGTGGATATCTCTTTTTAGTGATAAGGACTAAAGAGCCTTTCTCCAAAGATGCAGTGGGCTGGTTCCACTTGTAAATCGTTTGGTAGTGTTGCAGGCACTCCTTGGACCACCTTGTCCAAAAGCTATCCAGCATCTGTCGTAAAAGCTGCTATCGTTGGAGACGTGATAAATTTATATCAGCCAAGGAAGGTTCAGGAACGACAGCTAGCGAACATCCGATCAGGAAGTGACCTGTAGTCAGAACTGCAAGGTCGTTCGGGTCCTCAGCGAGTAGACAGAGTGGCCTAGATTTAAGAACAGCTTCAATCTGTGCTCATAATGTAATCACTTCTTCATAAGTAAGGAGATTATCTCCTATAGCTCGTCGGAGGTAAGACTTGACCGATTTCACTTCGGCTTCCCATTTTCCGCCGAAATGAGGAGCCGCTGGTGGATTGAAGAGCCATTGAATTCCGTCATGGGCCAGTAGAGATGCTAGTTTCCTAAGCTCGTTTTAGGATGGCGAAAACAAAGCTCGGAGTTATGCGTCTGCTCCCTTTAGATTGGTCCCGCAGTCCCTGCGTAAGGTAGCACAGATACCTCACCTAGCTGTGAATCTCTTGTAAGCTGCGAAGAAGGCATCTGCGGTGTAGTCTGTGACCAATTCTAGGTGGATAGCTGAAGCAGAGTTGCAGACAAATGAAGCAATGTATGGCTTGTAAGTGCGAACCGCCCGCCCTTTCCAAGTTGTAAGATCCATAGGTCCCACGTAGTCTATTCCAGAATGAAGATATGGACGGTAAGGTTTGACTCGATGTGCAGGCAGTTTCCCCATTAACTGCTGAGCTCATTTCTGGCGAAACCTGGTGCATCTAACGCATTTTCAGATGTAGGAACTAACTGGAGCTCGTCCGCCGAGAATCCAGAATTCTTTTCTGATAAATATCAAAGTATCCTGAGTTCCTCCATGGAGAGTACGGAAATGAGCATCCGTGATGACTAATTGTGTAAATACAGACTTTCTCGGTAAGATAAGCCGATGCTTAGTATTTCACGGAATTAATGATGCTTGAAGTCTTCCTCCTAGTCGTAGAAGTCCTTGGGTTTCGATAAAGGGTGTAAGGCGAGCAAGACGATAAGCACTCGGCAATGAATCACCCTTTTCTAGCAACTTGTTTTCATCTCCGAAGGAATTCAGTTGAGTCACGCGGACCCATGAATGTTTTGCTTCTTCTAATTCCTGAGTTGTAAGTGGAGCGTTCGAAAGTGGTTCCGCTTTCTTCTTGAGGCGAAGAATAAACCGTTTTCAGAGAGCCGTGATACGTAGGAGTCGAGTCATACTCGAATACTAATCGAGAAGATTCCCGTGGGTACTGGCAGTACTCACAGTAACCGAAGTAGATTGAACAGAACGCTCCTCAAGATTGGTATCAACAGAAGGAGCTTCGAACCTGTTCGGCCATGATGAAGAGGGTTCCTACATCCAGTCTTGACTGGTCTACCAGATGTGATGTTGAGACAATTGACTAGAAGTCAAACCTCAAGTGGAACAGTCAGCAGGATTTTATTTGCCCGGTATATAATGCCATTTTGCTGTGGAAACTGATTCTTGAATGAAGCATACACGGTTGTGAACAAACTCCTTCCATCGCGAAGCATGATTGCTGATTCAAGTATAGACGATGGCTGAGTCAGTCCAAAGATGTACTGGTGCTTGGTCAAAGTTCAAGAATTGCACGATATAATGAACTAGCTTCGTGAGGAGCACAGCTGCAGACAACTCAAGTCGAGGAATAGTCAGCCTTTTGAGTTGTGCTCCTTCGTCTTAGAACAAATGAGTGAAGTATGAACTTTCTCATCCTAGTCTATGGACCTGAGATATACAACAGCAGCCAGAGCTTGTTGAGATGCATCAGAAAAGCCATGAATCTTGATGGAATTCTGTGAAGTTATTCCAAGCCATCGAGGAAATGATAATGTAGGAAGCTCTTGAAGTTGCTGCAGAAAATTCATCCATTTGTCGTACAACTGAGTTGGAAAAGCGTCATCCCAATCAAGGTTGTTTGACCAAAGCTCTTGGATGAGGATTTTGGCGTTGATTAAAATCGGTGATAGAAATCCGAGGGGATCGAAGAGTTGAGCAATTGTCGAAAGTACGGTTCGTTTAGTTGTTTGTTTGAGTAGTGGGATTGACCAGGTGAAGTAAAGTGAGTCAGTAGTTGGATTCCAACTCATTCCAAGAGCGTGTATAGTGGCATCTTGATTAATGCGTACAGATGCCGGAAAGACTTGCTTATGAGCAGGTATACCTTGAAGAACGTCTGGATCGCTGCTTACCTGTTTCTGCAAAGGAAAACCGCCCACCGAACAGAGGCTGATTACCTGTTGAACAATCTCCTGGGCTTGCTCGATTCAGTCACGTCCTCTTAAGATGTCGTCCACATATCTGCCTTTACTTAATGAGGCGATAGCTGAAGGAAACTTAGAACCTTTATCCTCAATTAGTTGTTGCATGGTACGAAGAGTAAAAAAGGAGCGCAGGCTAATCCATATGCGACTGTAGTCAGCTGATATGTGAGAATTTCACCAGGTTCATTACTCCAAAGAATCCTCTAAAGATTCCAATCATCTGGATGCACTTTTATCTGTCGATACATTTTTTCGACGTCCGATGTGAAGACATAACGGAACTGGCGAAACCAAAGTAAAATGTCGATCAGCTCAGTCTGAAGCTTCGCTCCTGTATGTAAAATCTCGTTGAGTGATACACCGTTTAAGGAGCGATTGGATCCATTAAACTACTCGAAGTTTAGTTATAAGGCTGCTGGAACGAATAACACCATGATGAGGAAGGTAGAAGTTGGATTGGGATGATTCAGGAGTGGAAACTGGAACTAGCTTCTTGTGATCTAAAGCCTCATATTCATTTAAAAAATTGGAATAAGCTTTCTGAAGTGATGGATCGGCTTGCAGTTTCTTCAAAAGCCTTAATAGAATTCGGAGGGTTGTAGCCTTAGTATCTCTGAGATGTCCAGCTGATTTTTTAAGTGTTAATCTGACAGTATAACGACCAATATTGTCGCAAGAGTATATGATTTTAAAATGGTCCTCGCACTCTTGATCTTTAATTGATAGAATTAACCATGATATAGGTCGTGTCTCTCCTAGTTTCCAAAATTTCTGAAGCACATCGCTAAGTTTTTCATCGATAGATAAGTGATAGGTTTGAACTTCAGATGAAGATGAACAGGTTTTTGATCGGCCAAAAAGTACTAATCCGAAAATTGTGGCTTGTGCGGTTGGAGTATTAGCTGACCCTTTACGAAGACCTTCTTCGATGACTTGACCATAAATGTCAGCTCCAATGATGACGTCTACATGACCAGGTGATTCAAAATCAGGGTGTGCGAATTGAAGCCCTTTCAAATGCGGCCAATTTACGTTGCTGGTATCGATAAATGAAAACGATTCTGTAAGTTGTCGAAGAACATGAGCAGTGATGATGCATTCGGATTTGGACTTGAAATGAGATGTCAGCGTGACTGTAACAGAGCCTCTCGTTTGTCCTGCGTTCACAGCACCAACTCCCTACACCTTTAACGATGATTGTTGTCTTGACAAGTAAAGACATTGAGCCAATCTCTCAGTGATGAGGGATATTTGTGAACCTGGATCGAGAAGTGCTCGAACTTTTATCCGCTCTCCCCTGCTCGAAATCACGATCAGCTGAACAGCAGCTAGAAGAATCCGATGTGGCGATGAGATTTGGTTTACGGCTGCACAGTTAACTTGAACGTTTGAATCTGAACTTGAAGATTCATGCTCGTCGGTTGAGCTACCTTTATGAATGGAAGAATGATGCTTCTTCCCGCATTTATTGCAGCCCCTGGTAGAACGACATGCGGACACTCGATGTAAGCCAAGACAGTTAAAACAGATTTTTCTTTGAAATGATTTCTAGCCTTTGTTGAACTGATTGATTCACATATTCTGGACAATGGCCGGCATTGTGATCCGAAGAACAAATTCCGCATTTGTTGGAAGTACTCGTAGCTTGATCTCTAGAATCCCAGTCTTCGTGATCTCTCTACTGCTTGAAGTGTCAACAACCTTGTCATCATAAACTCGCTGATTTGCTTCCATATTCGAGGTTCCTTAGAAGATTCTAAATGATGTTCCCAGGCTCTAACTGATTCGGAATCCAAACGCTGGACAGCTATAAAAACACGAACATCATCCCATGTGTGGACTGGACGGCCATGAGTTTCCAAAGTGCGGTCAATTTAAGTTATGATTGTGTATAGGCTCTCCAGCTCAGTTGCTAATTCTTTTGTCATTCTTTTCATATTCAATAAAGAATGCAAGGCTGTGTTAACTAATAACCGTTTATTCTCGTAGAAGGAAACGAAAGAATCTCAGACCTTCTGAAAGTTATCAGTAGGTAGTGCCGTGTTCTTCAAAAGATGAGCTGCAGTGCCCTTAAGACTTTGCTTCAGATAATACAACTTCAAAACAGGTGATAAGTTGTTGTTTAAAAGCACCATTGAATCAAAAAGATCCTTGAATGGAAGCCATACGGACGGTAATCTATCAAAAGTTGGTAGATTCAGCTGGAGAAGACGCGAACCTTACCCTTACATTGCTGAGAAGCCAGAAGCTTGTGATCCTGACTGTATGGACGGTGACCGGATTCTGTTTTCACGGATACGTTCCAATAGAGCGCTCATCTTTTCGAGTGCTTCAAGATAGCCTTTCTGCGTTGTTTTGAACATGTTTTCTTCGAAGTACGCATTTTTTAGCAAACTCTGCTTCTCCAGTGAATCAAGCTATCTCATAGCAATAATGATGGCGTCATGGTTCACTGAGAACTTCACCCAAGCTTCCTTAAGAACGCTTCTGCGGGTTTCAACTCGGTGTGACGAAATGTTCGAAGTCCGAACACTCATTAGGTTCCTAACGGCACTCGCGATAGAATCCATATGAGACGTTTGGTCGTCGATATGATGTTCGATGTGGCGTACTTTCATTTTAAATTCGTTCACCAAGTCCGACTCGAAGGACCAAAAATGATTAATATCAATTTGAAAATCACACAAATCAACACTAAAACTTGTACTGGTGAATGAAATCACTGACACTCTTCACATGTTAATCAGTTTTTATTGATAACACAATAATCCAAATAAAACGTGGGTAAGTTGAAGGAACAGTGACAAATCAAACAGTTTACAGAAATGTTGCTTTTGAATTAGGCACAGTTACTGACAAATAGTTAGCAAATCTGGAAACTTCTCAAGCTCAGCGTGATTCCATGTTTAGGAATACTCAGAGAGTAAAACTCCTCAAAACAACTCAAATTAGCGAGACTTCTCTAGAAAAGAGCGAGACTCCTCAAAGAAAGAGACTTCTAGCGGATTCACAAAGTTGCCTTGTAGGCTGAGCGGGGTATCTAAAGCCTGACAAGGGAGAGAAATTGCCAAACCTTGCAAATGCGGGTGAACTCGTAAAGAAGCACTAAGTTAGGAGCGGGTATGAGTCTCGACCAAGAATTTAATCATAAAAAAAAGAATGTTTATTAGACTCGACTTGTAGAAAAGCTTTGAGAATTAACCAGAAACTCCAGACAACTCTTTCAAAGTGGTAAACGCTTTTTTTCTCGCTCGTAAGAAACTCAGAATCATTCGATGTGTTCGATTCAAGCACCGAAAATGTACTGAACTCAAGCTCTGGTGACAAGGGCATGGTTTTCATCGTAAAGGGTGGTCTTAGCTTCGAAGGGTGACGATCTCATAATTCTAAGAACCTAGTCTCAGTTTTCTTTGTGTTACAATTTTTTAACGACCATTCAGCGGGTTGATCGAACCTACGCAGTTACGTTCTAAGTGTTTACGAACAGTCGGCTGGTAGATTTAATAAACACAGAAAGAGGACTGGAGAAAAATAGTGCTTATAGTAATCCAAAGAATATATCATGATTTAACATATGATAATATTATTAAGAGTTATTCTTTTTTATCAGTATATGGGAAAGAATGCGTCTAAATTATCTAATCTGATTCTATAAAAAACGTTTCAAATACAAAAATTGTGTAGTGGATTTTTTAAATATAAAATGTATCTCCCTGCTTTTGAAAGTGGCGTAGCATCCGACGACCGGCAAATATCGTATACTCACCTTCCCAGAATTTTACGCTTCACAGATAAATATCTTTTATGATTAATCAGCGATCACAGAATATGCGTCTAAGATTATGAATTGTGATTATGCACGAAAAAAAGTATGCTGTAAGATATACTCGAAAAAATGATGAAATATTACTCTGTGGCGCAGTAATGGAGCCTTTCGTGCAACCACAGAGTAATTCTTACACTTTGGGAGAAATTAGCGAACCTCACTGCATCAAAATGCCAGATTTACTCTGTAAAATTGTAAAACCATATCCAGATCGAATGGGGTTGAATGATAATTTAACATTGTCACCTAGTAATCCCTACTTTGTAGCGAGCGCTAGATGCAGCTCGCATTGTACACTGCGCGCGTGTCTCGCAAAAGTAGAGGTTACACGTTCGCTTAGTAAACCTTGTTCCTTCTGGGAGGCAAAAGTTATAGATTCGCATTGTAAATCTCTCGCATTAACAAGCAAAAGTCACAGTTGTGCCCTAGAATAGAATCGTACATAGACATTCCATTACAGCAGCTCGAAACAGATGATGTAATATAATGATAAATTTACAAAAAAAATGTTTTATTTTTAATAACTGCATTCAATTTATTTGTGAAATCATGCACTTGCACGTGCGGTCACTTACAAACGTAATCGAACGCTTAAACGCTATTAAAAATCGCACCCTCGTCGGATTCGAAGCCTACCTATCTAAACAACCTAAAACTTTAGCCTATGACGGACGCTCTAGCTAATTGCACTAATGTATCGCTTGGATTCTGTTGACAAAGTCTCAGTCAAGATGTTACGTTGAGAAGCCAGGACTAAATGTAACTAAATGTTTAATTTAAACATTCATTTAATTTGTGATTTCTTTCCATATTCTGAGGCTCGAAAATGTAATGGATTTATTATTCTCAGATGTACTAAAAACAAAAGCAGCTACAACAAATAATTTTTTGAAACATTGGAGTTGAAAAGTTGTTTAAGATACAAGGTACTTAAACCTGATTGATATTCTAACTTGGAATTAGAATTTAACATTTAATCGAAGGCTAGCTGAAATTAGAAGAAATAAGTCTTTAAAATAAAAATTTTTAAATGCTAAGAATTTTATAAAACTTTGCTAAAAGCTATAGTAATTATTCATACATTTTTATAAAATATAAGAATTCACATTATGTGATTTAATAAAAAATATAATAGTATAATAAGTTTTAAACATAGGTAAGTGAAGTAAAAGGTGTTTATTTACATATTTTTTAATTTTATTCCTGGAAAAATATTTGAAGGGTTGCAATATAAATAATTAGGTATACTATAACAAACGAAAACAAAATTTTTTGGAGAACCGAAATAGCATTCTGTAAAATCGAAATGAGCATGAAAGATAAAAACAAAAGTTACTTCGTAGCTTAAATTTTGTTTATTTGAGACCAAAAAGTATGATTAAACATAAGTATCCAGTTCCGAGAAATAAAATGTGGAAGTTTACAATCTCAAAGGGATTCAAATTTCGTGGGCTTTCCAAATTGTGTTTAAACAGGGACTATAAATTTATTTTCAACTCTAGAACATGATAAAAACTTGCTCCTGAAATATGAGGAGGCTGAATAAGAATAAAAAAAGAGCTTACGAAAAAAACTTATTCTGTTCCGGGAAAATAAAGATTTAGCCCTAAAAGTTTTTAAAGTGGCTTTTATTAGAAATTGAAGATTTTATGTGCGAATTTGATTATACTGTAAAATATAAATGAGACGAATGGAAACAAAACTACAATGCTTACAGGTACAGTCGAGAGTGGCGCGAACTCGCGATCTGTCGGTGCCACCGACAGACTTGGTGGTACTGTAGCGCCAGTCACTGGTACCACAATAATATGTGATGTAATACAGCACTCTTCATACAAGAGTAAAAATACCTCAAGTGTGCCACTTTTAAGTCTATAGTTCTACTTTCAATCAATTCATACAATTTTTGATTTGTTTTTATATAAAAATAACTCGGCTAAAATATTTTTTCAACATTTTTTTTTAAGTTATTGACAACCAAAGATTTTGATCATTTTTTTCAATCATGGATTACACAGCCACACAAAAAAAAGTGTTCGGATCTGGTAACAAGACACACGTATTCCTATGGATTTTGGGACGCTGAATTCAAATTCGGTATCAAAAATCACCCATCACGTCATGGTTGAGCCATAACCTCAAAAAATGACGAGAAATCATGCACTGAGGAAAATAAATTTTAAAATAATGCCAGTGATGCAAATTTTCACTTCAAAAACATGTCGGCAACTGTGAAGGATCAAACCTTGCCTGATATCAATTTATTTAACATAACTTTACCCAATAGAACCTGACCACACCTAACCTGAATTAACAGAAATTTATTGAACTACACGTAAAACTCTGGAAGCATATTTTCCCAGTAGCAAATGTGTGCTACATCGAATGGTTCAAATCGAGCCTAACCTATAAATAAATCTAACCCAGCCTAACCTAACCTCACGAAACACAATTAAACTGATTGTGTTGTCCCGTTGTGTTTGCGGTACCGTTTCATTCAGCTCCGGCTTAACGTACATAGAGGTTTAACCTATCTCAAGCTAACAAAACCTGACCTAACCTAACCGATTACGCTGGCAACCCTGTTCTTGCGTACTTTCATATTTTGACATTAATAGCAGTAAATGTCTGGAGTTTCGTAAACGCTCGTTGCTAGCATTATTCGCCTGTGTTTGTAACCAGGGCACCTCCACGTCGTGACGGTGGGCAACGGATCCACATTGTCTGAGTCCCTGGGTAAACGGCGTTCATGTCGCCATGGCAGACACAGGTAAAAAGTGCATTAGGATGCAGGGAATACCCCCAGTATCGGCGTCTGGTCAGGGTGGGAAAGCAGGCTCTCCGACGTCGTCATCATGCAACCGTAGCTTTTCATCAATGGATCACTTGGTTGTGTAGAGTCCCATGCTACAAGGAAAAAAACCGCGAGCATTTCTCAATCGCATGCCTGCAAGAATAGCTCAGATTCATTCTGTTACATTTGCAGTAAATATGAAGTGAGCAGTTTGCGAAAATCAATCGACGATGAAGTTAAAAGTCTTTACGTCTTTACGTTTTTACGTCACGTCATTTGCACATTACATGGAAAAAACCCGTTATTGCGAAGGACTGCTACTTTTGCATGAATTCCGTCAAACGGTTCAACGCCAAAAATAAAAATAACATTTCGTACATTAATGTGTGCACAGTCACAAGAGCAATTGAAATCAATAAAAATGCAAGCCAGACTGATTTAAGCGCTTTAGAAGATAAAAGAATGGAAGTTAAAAGTCAACGTCATCGAGACGATAGTGAAACCAGTGATCGAACAGAAAATAGTTCTGATGATTCCGATGAAAATGACAAAAAAGATGACGAATATGGCGTGCATAAAATGAGATTGAAGGTTCCAATATTAGTGTCGCAACTAGAACTAAATTATTCTATTAGAGATCTTGGATTGCCGAAAGACGGCGGTGAATTTGCCGCTTCATTTCTAAAAAGAAGAAATCTTATAGAGCCAAAGGCAAAAGTTTCATTCTATCGCGACAGGGACAAAGAATTCAGAACGTTTTTCGTTAAAGACAAAGAGACCTCTTTAGTGTACTGCACTGACGTTAACGGACTAATGAACCACTTGAAGAAAAATGTGTACAGAGACGAAGAATGGCGACTTTTCATTGATTCGTCAAAACGTAGCATTAAGGCTGTTTTACTGCATAACACGAATACTTACGCTCCTATCCCTATAGCTCACTCAACGGTCATCAAAGATGAATATAGCAATGTTAAAATTCTTCTTGAAAAAGTTAATTACACGAATCACAAATAGCAAATATGTGGTGATCTCAAAATCATAACAATGATATTAGGTCAAAAATCGGGTTTCACGAGAGAGCCATGCTTTATATGCCTGTGGAATAGCAGAGATCGAGCCAATCATTACAGCAAAAAAACATTGGCCTTTAAGAGATTCATTC
>NC_046664.1:101702067-101726413 GCF_010883055.1 Belonocnema kinseyi | reverse complement strand
GGAAAGTTTTAAAGCAGTAAACGCAAATTTCCTCGGTAACAAAAAAAGTCCAGACTACGAGAATATTGTTGCGAAAATGATAAGAAACTACAAAAAGTTAGGGTGCTTGATGAATTTAATACTTCACATTCTAGAATCCCATCTGGATAAGTTTCCAGAAAATGCTGGTGATCTCAGCGAAGAACAAGAGGAACGTTTTCATCAAGACATAAAAGTGATGGAACAACGATATCATGGTAGATGGGGCGAGGTCATGATGGCTGATTTTTGCTGAATGTTGAAAAGGGAAACGAATGTAGGTCTTAAACGTAAGCGTAACCCTTTGCATCGTTCCTTCGAAGAAAAAAGGACACGTTATAGCAGGCAGAAAATAGACTGAAGTAGGTCTATAAATCAATTTAATTACGATAAAAAGCAAGATAAAATGTAAACACGAAAGATAGTATAAATATATCCCTTAAGTTTAAGAAAAGCAAAGAGAAAAAAATTTTGAATAAAACTCTTATTCATTTGCATGTTCAAGTTACAGTACTACATTTTAATTGATACAAACATTGTCAGGTTAATTGAAATGGGCTCAATTCTACTTGTAGTTCTAAGTTTCTTCAAATGAGTAATGTGCGCCTACATTTTTAACCACCTGTAGTACAATGAAATGAATTTTATTGTGTTACAACGGGAACACTTAAGTTAAGTTGTGTTGCGTTAAGCAAAATTTCGTTAGGTTCTGTTAAGTTATATTCATTTAAAGGTTAAGATCGAGTTAACCTATTAAATATAGCACACATTCAAGACTGAAAACCGTACGGTTATATAGCTACACGTGTGGTTGAATTTCATTCGGCTAGGTTAGGTTTGGTCAGGTTTTGTTAGGTTAGGATAGGTTAAGCCTCTATGTAGGTTAAGCCGAAGCTGAATGAAACGGTACCGCAAACACAACGGGACAACACAATGAGTTTAATTGTGTTACGTGAATTTGAGTTAGGTTAGGTTAGGTTGGGTCATGTTTTTTTAGGTTAGCATAGGTTTGACCTCTTTGCAGGTTAAGCCCAAGCTGACTTAAACGGTACCGCAAATACAACGGGACAACACAATGAGTTTAATTGTGTTTCGTGAGGTTAGGTTAGGTTAGGCTAGGTTAGATTTATTTCTAGGTTAGGCTCGAGTTGACCCATTCGATGTAGCACATATTGGCTACTGGAAAAATATGCTTCCAGAGTTTTACGTGTAGTTCAATAAATTTCTGTTAATTCAGGTCAGGTGAGGTCAGGTTCTGTTGGGTAGAGTTATGTTAAATAAGTTGATATCAGGCAAGGGTTGATCCTTCATAGTTGTCGACATGTTTTTGAAGTGAAAATTTGCATCACTGGCATTATTTTGACATTTATTTGCTTCAGTGCATGATTTTTCGTCATTTTTTTGAGGTTATGGCTCAACCATGACGTGATGGGTGATTTTTGATACCGAATTTGAATTCAGCGCCCCGAAATCCGTAGGAATACGCGTGTCTTGTTACCAGATCCGCACACTTTTTTTTGTGTGGCTGTGTTACTTGCGAACGGTTGATCGAAATTCAATAATTGAGTTATAAAAAAATGTATTACGAAGTATACTTTACGCTAAAAAATTGTTCGGTATTAAAAAACATTTTTTTATTCTTTAAATAATCGTTTGTTTTAAACAAATGAAAATTAATCAAACTTCTGCGCCTGTGAAAGAATTCTTTCATGTTTCAATAGATTCTACGATCTCTTTCGAAAATTTTAGTACAAAAATTTGTGTTTTGCAGCGCTAGTCGAGTACGTTCGGACGCGCGCGGGTTTCATATTAAGTACAATATGACACGAATTTTCCACTAAAATGATCAACGTTAAAAAAAAGATGTTTTAATAAAGTGGTTCAACTTTCTACAAGTCATTTTTTTAATCAAAAAGATGAATTTTCAACCAAGAAGTTTAATTTTCTGCTAAAAAAGATGAATTTTCAACATTTTTTAAGAAAGTGGATGAACTTCAAGCCAAGTAATAAGAAAACAATGAATTTTTAATCAAGCGGTTCAACTTTCTACCAGGTATAGCTATTTTTTTATTAAAAAGATGGATTTTCAACCAAGAAGATTAATTTTCTACTAAAAAAGAATAAGGTGGTTTAATTTTCAATCAGGCTTAGATAAATTTTCAAACAAAGAAATGAATCTTCAACCAAAAATATGATTTCTAAAGAGTATTTAAGTATTCATTCAATTAGTTGAATTTTCAATCAAAACTTGTGAATTTCCAAAAAAATTGAATATTCAAATTATCATTGAAAATATTATTTTTTAATTCAAAAAACAAATTTTGACCAAACAATTAATTTTTAATTCAAAAAACAAATGTTGACCAAAAAATTAATTTTTAAAACAAAAAGATAAATCTTTAACTGAACTAATGAAGATTCAACACAAAAAATGAATTTTTAATAAAATAGTTTAATCTTGAACAAAGTATAGTGAAATTTTTAACCAAGAAGAATAATTTTCTACCAAAAAACTATTTTTATAACAAATTGGTTCAAACATTCAACATAGTAGTTGAATTTAAAAAAAAGTAGAATAAATTTTCAATATGAAAATTTGATAGTTGGTATTTAAAACAATGAAGATTTTTAATTTAAATACCAACTACTGAATTTTTTAAATTGAAAATTCATCTTTTTTTATTTACAATTCAACTACTAGGTTGAATGTTTGAACCGATTTGTTAGAAAAATACTTTTTTTGTATAAAATTAATCTTCTTGGTTGAAAATTTTACTATACTTTGTTGAAGATTAAACTATCGCATCCGAATGTGCTCGATTAGTGCCGGAGTTTGGGGCGCGGTCATAAAAAATCAATAACTTTTGAACTACTGCAAAATTCCAACTTTTTTTCACCATACTTTTCGGTAAAGATTGTAGAATCTATTGGTACGTAAAAGAATTATTTTACTGGCGGATAAGTTTTATTAATTTTCAATCGTTTAAACAGACGATTATTTAAGCAATAAAAAAATGTTTTTTTACGACTGAATATTTTTTAGCGTAAAGTGTACTTCGTAACAAAAAGTTTCATAACTTATTTATTGAATTTCGATTAACCGTTCGCAAGTAATCCATTTTTAAAAAATGATCAAGATCTTTGATTGTTAATAACTTAAAAAAAAAATCTTTTGCAAAAATATTTTAGGGAAGTTATTTTGGTATAAAAACGAATCGCAAACTGTATAAATTAATTAAAAATAGAACCATCGATTTAAAAGTGTGACACTTGAGATATTTGGACCCACACATTATTTTTTCATTTTCCTCCGTGCATATTAAGGAAAAGCTTACACGTAACTGACTTTGCGATTACGGTCCATTTTCTTGTAACTGACAATGTTAAATTCGACCTAAACGACAATGCCACTTGCGTAAGATGTTCTTTAGTACGACAGATATGAAGTTTATTATAATCTCAATACATCTTTTATTGTTTATTAGAAAAATAATCAATTATTAATAATTAATTATAAAAGTAAACTTAATATAGTAAGAAATAAAACCAATCACGCTCAGCGAATAACGCTGTTTGAAAGTGGAGATATAACCCTGAAAAAATAGTTAATTGGGCCAACTATTTAGTTTGTAAGATATGGTACTGCTATTTTGTTGGTTAGGACAACCATTTACTTAGTTACTGGTACTAACTGAATAGTCGCGGCAACTAATAGAATTGTTATCCGAACTAATTAAATAATACTTTCAACTAATAAATTTGCAGGACCATATCTTACTAACTAAATAGTTGGCTCAACTAACCATTTTTTAAATGTATAATCTCGCCCAGTAACATTTATTTTCCCGGTTCACAATGTACCTCTAACAATCTCAGTAAGCATTTGACACAGTACGAAAAAAGAAGTGCTACAATTTTACACTGCGAAATTGGTGCGGGGTGAGGCCTTATATTGGTATACCGGATTACTATTGCAAACTGCACCATCTAGTTTGTGTCCCACTACCCATCGCAGTATGAAAGGGGATAGCTTACATGTTGTAAACTGTATAATTCACCATTTATAATTTACATTGGGAAAACGTAAGGTCTACCAAATTTTAAGTTTCCAGTCAGCCACTGCTTGAACTATTGTATGAGTGACATGTTTAATTTATTTTATCATTGTCGCAGGGTTCGTCATCTTATGAGCATCCTGCATTTTCGTCCATTTATTGAAACATGAATTTTCATATGTTTTGAAGTCGCATTTTATATTTACTCTGATTTTTATCAATTCTTCAAATATTAAAAACTGAAATTCAAAATTCATAAATAAGGATAAGTAAGTCAATTCTTGCAATATCATAAAATAATTAATTTTTTCTAAATAATAAAAAATCATTAAAAAAATTTTTAGGCGAGACTCTTTCCATCGGACTAGCAGGTTTAGTTTTTAGCTTAAAATCGACGTGTAATCGATTTTTCCTTATTCTATGCCATTTGGCTCAAAAACTAATTTGTTATTTTCCAATAGAATCTCATATTATTTGGCTAGAACTTTGAATTTTCACATTTTAGCAGCATTTTTTTTGGTAAGATCAAACTTTTCGGTCAAGGAAGAGCGCTAAATGATCTGGAATTTTACGTTGGGCGAAAAACTTATTTTTAGAGGGTTAACGTATTTTATTTTTCTGATATTTGTCGAGTTTATTGTAACAAATATTAGAAGGTTTTATTGAAAATTAACCATTTTTCTTACATTAGTTCAGTTAAATAATAAAGTTTGCAGAGACTCGATTTCCAGGAAGCGATTACAATATCACTCTTATTTAGTTCAGCTGAATAATGCCTATTCTAAGATTTGATTTTCAAATAAAAAGTGTAGGAAAGATAAGATTTACATATCTTTTAAAATTTGGACCTTCAACTTTTTTATATAATAAACGTTCCTTAACAAACTAAAACAGTTTTTTCGTTAATTAAAATACAAAATAGGGAAAAATATCGATTTCACTGGTATCAAGCTGTGACAACTACAATTTTAAAACTTCGCTTAACACAACTTCGATATTAACTCTTTAACCTAGTGCCCTTGTGTATTATTAAAAAAAATATAATAAATAATTAAACGATGTTAAGAAAGTTGGAAAAACCCGTGCAGCAATTTCTAAAGGGCTCGAGTGGGGCCCTGACTATTTTTTCCTAGCTCTAGCCGGGCTCTAGTCAGGGAAACTAGCCGGAGCCCCATCTGGAACGTAACTCTTAGGCCACGGGGGCCATACTAGATTTTCTAGTAGGGTTTTAGTGGGCTCAGCCCACTTACAATTCAATTAAAGGGAAAAGCACCTGCGGGACTCCTACAGGGTACTGGCAGTCAGTACTTTTATCCGTTTAACATCATATGACTGTGTACGATCCGAATATCATTTATTTGTTCAAAAATTGAAATTTCATTCAAACATTTTGGGTAATTTTAACACCCACTACTGCTATACTCTAACCATATGACAAAAAAGTATTTAAAACGTCAATATTAATTAATTGCGAGTATTTTCTCTTTAAATATTAATGTTCCTGTTTATAAAGAATACATATATATCATTCTTAAACATTATATTACAAATAAATTTCTAACGCTACGAGGTATCGAATCTACATATCTATACTGGCCTAAATCTATCGCCTAAGAGTCGGGATTCTAACCACTGCGCTAAGCCGTCAACTTGAAACTCGATGAAAAAGCTATCCTCATAACCTACAGCTTAGAAAAGCTAAAACACCAAATTGTAAACTCTCTTTTTCTAATTAAGTATTTGTTATTATTCGACATTATTTAAATGTAAAATATACAAAGTCTTAACTTGAATATCTATACAATTATTTTTAAATAAATGTAATCGACTGAAATTCTTAGTCGTATAATATTTCGTTTTTTCCCATTGTAGACTACTTAACAACTTTTTACAGTGACAGAATATTTAATTTTGTATGAGCATTTAAACCTAAACCTAAAATGTAATTTTTTCTAAACATTTAGAATCTTTCATAAAGATGGTATTCAGAATTTATTTCTTTAAAAAACAGCACTGGTCAGTTGTACTTGACATATGTTCTTCAACTTTAACTGAAAAATATATTCCTCACTCCGAAGAAAATATTCATTAGTGCCCTAAATCAAGTTTTCGAGAATAACGAGTTTAAATACTCATAAAAACATTATTTTTGCATACTGAAACCTTCAAAAACCTCAAAATTATATTTTAGTGCAATATAAGATTCTAGGAGTTCTCTGGTCGGGGCCCCATTAGACACAGATAGATTTGCCATACCTATACGAAGCATGGAATTCTTCACTCGAACCTGCCAGGGCACCAATCAGTTTTTTCTACACTAGATATTCCGATAGGGGCCCAACCAGCTTTTCTAGACTAGATATTCTAATAGGGGCCCCATCGGAACCCAACTTGAAATAGAGGAAAAATGGGGAAACTCTGCACGGGAAGGTCCCAACCTGAAAATTGAATTGCCTCATTTTACTTCGAAAATACTGGAATTAGACTCTTTTTGGATGCTTAGGGTCTATTCCTCTTTCCAATCAAATCTGAATTCTTAGAAAACATTGGAATTTCTCAATATTTTTGGTGTCAGACTTTTTTTTGATGTTCGGATTAGATTAAAAAAAAAGTTTCACACAAAAAACACTTAATTAGATCGTTTTTCATACCGAATACACATTTGATTCGAAACAGGAATAGGCCCTATTTATCTCAAAATATGCAATTTTAGTAATCATGGAGTAAAATGAGAAAACTCAATTTTGAGGTTTGGACCCGGTTCCAAGCTCCTCATTCTCCTCATTTTCTATCCTCATTTTCCTAAGCAGAGGATCCTGATTTTTGAAGATTTTCATCAAGCGTCTAGCTGGTGATTAATTCATCCTAAATACCGATTTGACATTAAATATGCTTTGCAATACTCAATTCTTCTTTTAAATCATGGCAAATATTTACTTAACATTTTTTGACAGAATTTGCACGCTGCAAATGCAAGTGTTTTTTAAAAAAATAGCTCGGTACAATGTTAGTACTGCACAATGTTTTCTGGTGCTGATGCGGTATAGTCATAATACTGGATGGCATACATATCGGACCTGGCGCGGTGCTGGCTTTCATACACTAAAAGAAAATGCTTGGTGATTATTTTCCAAATGATTTTGGTTTAGAATTGCTGCGTTAAGACGAACCTATTTTCCGCTCAGCCAAGCGTATTTATATTTCGAACCATCCAAATAAAAGGTACACTAGTACTAGTATGATTAAGGTAGCACACAAAACTCTTGGTTTAGAGACAGTGTCGGGGATAATCTGCAAGTAGCCTGGTCACTAATTCGATGGATTCGAAACGTAAACAGTGAGGGCCGCCCACATCGCCTTTTGACTACGCTGCTGGTATTTTTCAGGCAAGATTCGCAACCGTCTCTTTGCTTGTCCCCTGAGCAACTACTTGGGCCAGTAGCTCTAGGAATTACAAAACGGTGAGTTACTAAAACGCGGTTCTGGTGTCACAGACTTAGAATAAAATTTGTTGCAGGAAATTTTTGAGAGCAATAAAGTTTGATTAGCCAACTTTGCGTCTTTCAAAAAACATGTGTTTGTCATGGAAAAACAAAAGAAAGTTTAACCGATATTTGTGTAAAGTTTATCCTGTGAAGTTAATTTTTGTTGCAGAGAATCTTTCGTCAGAAATCGATGTAAAGTTTATCTTCTGTTTGTTCTGTGGTATGGTTAGTTTGGAAATTCAGTTTTGTTTAGTGAAAATTAAAGGGGTTTGTATTACCAGGGTAATATAAACTTGACCTAGTAATCTACTAAAATTCTTGATTTTAGAAGAGTGTAAGTAGCCGTAAAATTTTAACCTCAAATGATAGTAATCTAAGAATATTTTTTCTGTGTAGGCTCTATATTAAACTTCAAAAGCTTTGATGTGTAGTATGTAAATTGGTATTTTCTTCCAGAAAAACTTTTATTGATAACTAATCATTTGATCCTACACAGGGTTCTACATTGTATTATAACAGTGGATCTTGGAAACAATTTAGATATACGATTTAGAATACGTTACGGATAAATATTCTTAGTCCAGCTATAATACTTGATGATAAGGGTCCCTTGCAGAAATTTCCCCATCTTTCCCTATTTGAATTCGGGTTCCGATGGAGTCCCTATCATAATATGATAGGAGCTATTTAGAAGAATTTTCTGCAGAAAAAACTGGTTGGGGTCCCTATCAAACTATCTAGTCCAGAAAAAACTGGTTGGGGCTCCTATCAAAATATTAATTCTAGAAAAAACTGATAGGTGCCCCATCAGGTTCTAGTGAAGAATTTCATGCCTCGTATTGGTATGGAAAATATATATCAATTGGAAGGTTTATGACCATTAATATTTAAAGTCAGAATACTCGCAATCTATTAATATTTATTTTGTATATACCTTTTTTGTCATATCAATTAAATATTCAACTCAATTAAATATTTATCAGGTAATAGAAGCTGTCCGTACGGGACCCCACTAATCGTCGGGCGATAAAAGGGCTCTCTCCTCAGGGCCTGCTCAGAAGTTTTAGCTAGAACCTGGCTAAAACAGCACTACAGAAATAGTCAGGCTCTCTCCATTTTCCCCGACATGTGCCCGATTAGAAATTGGGAAATATTTCCAGGGACATATTAAACCCCGATCAGACATTGACGCATTGAGTGAAATCCACAAAAAATAATAAAAAATATGATATTCCATTACGTTCGCACGCCTGATATGCAGATATATTATAAATATATACATATATTATATCTGCATTTACTTTTAACTTTACCTTTTGTTATATTAAGATATCAAATGAAATTTCCAAAATTCAGATTCAAACTTTTTTAAATCCCATTTTCGGACTCCTGAGGTTGAATTGTGTCAAGGTATGTCAAGAAATGAAGTTTATAAATTGTCATCATTATAAAACGTCATCTATGATGAACCAATATACATATTTCGGTATAATCCAGTAGTCACTAACACTTTTGTATCCACTAATCGGTCCCCGAGATTACTCTTATTTTAAAGATCAAAAAAAGGCCCCTGATTACGAATTCTTGTGTAGGTTTTCGAAATATGGGTCATTTTTGATTTAAACCATTTTTTAAAACAATTTCATTATTTATAGACAAAAAAATTATAAAATCATTTTCAACATGGCTGAGCAAAAATAAAACTTTTTTACGCCCTGCACTTTTTTTCGACGAACCGTTTGCAATGTACAACGTTATACACAAATGATTATTTAACAAAATTGCCATATTTGCACAGTGTTACCTCAGAATCTCAAATTCAGAAAAATTCAAAACTTCTACACTGTCTATATCAAGGATAGATCTCTTAAAAGGAAAGAGAAATCATCCGATCCAATAAAAACTTCTCTCCGTAAATTGTAGTTAAAAAGTTGTTGTTTTTAAGAAGAAAACGTTTAGTACCTTCATTTATTAATAAACAATTATCCAGATGAACCAGTGTCATAATGTTGCTTCAAATTGCTGCGAAAGCTTTATCTATAATTATTAACATAATTTGTTGTTCATAATTTCTTTTGCTAATTTATTTATAACAATTGATATAAATAATGACCATAAATTATCAGAATTGACTTCAATTTTTTTATTAATCCTTGACACATGATTAAACTTTTCACACTTCTGATATTTTCTCGTACGTCGAGCCATTATTTATTTTTGGCCTTATCCTTAACTTTTTTGATATCTTAACCTTATTGTTTATAATTATTGTTATTAACAAAACGCCTGATTAAGAAAATCGAATTTTTCTTAATTTTTTGTATTAATCTATGGCACCAAATAAAAGTTTTCCCTCTAGTGATATTTTTCGTACGACAAGCCATTATTTATTTATGGCCTTACGAACAATTTTTTCTGAACACGCTCTCCCCTAGAAGCGACAATTTTCAAATTATTTGCGATTAACTTTTTTGATATCCTTAATTTTTCCATAAATAATGTAATTATCTTGGGTAGCGTTTTTGATATCTGATCCTCATTGTTTACAACTATTGTTACCAGTAAAAAAACTCAATTAAGAATATCGATTTTTTCTTAATTTTTTTAATAATCTTTGGCACAAAATAAAACTTTTCACCTTTGTGACATTTTTTGTACAAACAGACATTATTTATTCATGCCCTTACAAACAATGTATTTTTTATAAACACACACTCCCCTAAAAGTCACAATTTTCAAGTTACTAGCGATTACCTTTTTTTATATCCTTAATTTTACCATAAACAATGTAATTATCTTGGGTGTATCTTTCGATATCTGACCCTTATTGACTATAACTATTGTCACGAGAGTGGAAAGTTTTATTTTGTTTCATAGAGTAATAAAAAAATTAGGAAAAATCCATTTTCGTAATTGAGCGTTTTTGTTAATAAAAATAATTATAAGCAATAGGGTTCAGATATCGAAAATGCTACCAAAAATAATTACAATTTTTATAGTAAAATTAAGGATTTAAAAAAAGGTAATCCCTAATAACTTGAAATTTGTGGCTTTTAGGGGAAGGTATGTTTAAAAAAATACATTGTTTATAAGGTCATAAATAAATAAGTTAGTCAGGCAAAAAAATATCAGGAAAGGGAAAAGTTTTATTTTGTGCCATGGATTAATAAAAAAATTAAGAAAAAATCGATTTTTCTAACTGATCGTTTTTGTTAATGACAATAGTTACAAAAATAAGGATCAGATATCGAAAATGTTACCCCAGATAATTGCATTCTTTATGGTAAAATTAAAAATATAAAAAAAAGTAATCGCTAATAACTAGAAAATTGTGGCTTTTAGGAGAGGATGTGTCTATAAAAAATACATTGTTTATAAGTTCGAACATAAATAATAGCTCGTCGTATGAGAAAATAACGAGAAAGTGAAAATTTTAATAATGTGTCAAGGATTAATAAAAAAAAATTTAAGTCAATTTTAGTAATTGAGGGCCATTATTTATATCAATTGTTATACAAAATTTATCAAAAGGAATTATCAACAATAAATTATGTTAATAATGCGAAATTAAGATTTCGCAACAGTATTACGCTGATTGTTATGGATGAATTCTTATTAATTTATTAATTTGTTTATAACGCTGTACATTGCAAACGGTTTCGCAAACGAGAAAAGTGCAAGATACAGAAAAAGTTTTATTTTTTCTCAACCATGTTAAAAATTATTTTATAAATTTTTTTATCAATAAATAATGAAATTTTCTTAAAAAGTTGTTTAAGCAAAAATTGACAAATGTTTAGAAAGCCTACACAAGATATTTGTTATCAGGGGCCTTTTTTTGACCTTTTAAAAAAGACTTATCTCGGGGACCTATTAGTGTATACAGAAGTGCTAGTGGCGACTGGATTAGTAAAAATACATTGAATCCAGCACCAAAAAAACAGTGACACTTTTGTGTTGTGCCTTTTTTATCATTTTTTAACTATACTTGCATATCACCGCAACTCTGATAAATTTTCTTTAGGTTGCAGCTTATTGCGTAATTTTTATCTTAGATGTTCAAAACTGGAATCCCTACGTAAGGCAACGTTGACGCTACGCGTTGCACGGGATGTTTCTCTATCGAAAATTATTTAAACCAGCTTTACGACTACTAGAAACTACGACCCGTGAGGGGATTGCAATGCATTACCGTATTAGCTTTCGTGCTTAGAAAGAGTCCCTGAAAATGGAAAGTAGACTATTCGGCATTAAAATGGTTTCACGTTAAAAATATAATTTTTTAATTATACATATGAATATGTATGTTTTGATCTTTACCACTTTTATTAGAGGCGATGATATGAGGTTAGAATATGCACTTTAAAATTGTTTCTTAAAAATATTGAAAATACTAAATAACGAAGTGTATTAAAAGTTTTTAGACAAAAATAGTTACACGAATAGTTAAACCTTTCCACAACGTGAATAATTTTTCTCAATAAATTACTATAAAATATATTATAATTTTAGAATTTTCTGTGAACATCGCTTAGAAAATTGATCTTGACCTATACATCCGAAATAATTGTCACATCGTTAAGAATTACGAATCAAGATTCTTGACTAAACTAATGTATATTTCCTTACTCATGAAGTTACAGTGAGAACTTTTCTTCTAAAAGAAATTCCTGAAAGCTTAAGTTATCGTTACGAGAGGGAACTAAGTGAAAGTTTGCCTTCACGTTTCGAAGGTTAACGTTTGAGAGTTCGAGTTCACAGGACGGGACTGGCAAGTTTCGAAAAAAGTTTTTAGTATGACACAGTTGTGTTAGAGTCGTTTTGTTCATGAATGAGTTCTAGTGACAAGTTTGACACTTGAGGCACAATGATTTTCAGCCACTGCGACAAAATTTCATGAACAGCCAAAATTATGATGTCTATTCTCCATGACTTTTTGCTTTCATCAGAAAACTTGGTTAGTGATAGGGTCTTTGGTACTGATCAGACAAGTTCTATGTATCGTGATGAACTATTCCCATCGCGGATCAACATTAAAGCTTGATAAACTTTTTTTCGCTGGATGATCAACATCAACAAGTTTTCTAAACGTTCTTAAATTACTAAATATTTGTACACTATTTAATTATAAACATTTGAAAATTTATTTTTGCTCCATCTTTGTGGTGATAAATTATTTTTTGAGATGCATCAACCGTGAAGTAAAGATTAACTTCAATATTCGGGATTTATGTTCAGGAAAGCCATTATGAACTTAGCGTTAACCGCACTACGAGTTAGTAATTGAATAATTTACAATTTCGTGAAATAATTTCGCGAGATCCACCTGGTGTCCATTTTCAATGAAATTTTAGTTCGACGTGGCTTCTCTCAGCATCAGGTTCAATATCACTTAGCTTTACGGCTGTAATTATCATTTTACGATCGGCCTGTATTCTTAGGACTTTATTACCGACATTCGGGTCTCGCCGCGACGTTAACACATTAAAAGCCGTTATGGCTGAAAGAAAACCCTTTTCTCATAATCTCTCTTCCTTTCAGCACCTTGAAACCTGCTGTTTCGATCCCTCTCATTCTCTTATTCCTGCACTTTGAAACGATAAATGCACTTTTCCACTTTCCGAAGGCCTTACTTCTATTTAAAGTTTAATGTTCCGGGATGCTCTTGTCATTAGGCTTGATCGTTTGTGCTTGCAGTTTCCAGCCATCAACTTTTATCTTACCTGAACAATATTCAATATAAAAATTTTTAGTATCAATATAAAAATTATGAAAGTTTAATTAATAATTGCCTAACTAAAATTGTGTATGGTCTACTATTAGGACCAAATACCAGCATTAATAATATTTTGGCTTAAGTTTATCTTACTTCTGATATGTTAGGCTTTAAATCATCAAAAAATTTGTGGATAAGTTATTCATTCACGGTGAAAAATAATAAATAATAAGACCAGCTCGACGTTCTGAATTTAAATAAATGATCAG
Organism: Belonocnema kinseyi; assembly: GCF_010883055.1. NCBI lineage: Eukaryota > Metazoa > Arthropoda > Insecta > Hymenoptera > Cynipidae > Belonocnema > Belonocnema kinseyi. The sequence goes on along the minus strand of NC_046664.1, from coordinate 101,712,870 downwards.
AGTTTTTTTTAGGTGAGAAGAAGAATGCAAGGGGGTAAGAAATAAATTCAAGGCACATTTTTTTCAGCGACTGTAGGGATGAGTGGATAATGGAAAATTTAGGGCTGGGAAAGACGATAAATTTGCGGCTGTCCACTCGAATATTTTCCGTGTTTTAAGCAGTCAGGGACCCAAGGCTATCTTGACCGCTGGCGTCCCGATGGACGCGTCCCTTTATCCTTGCATATTCACAAATCATTCGTGGATCTTTTGCGAATCCCTTTCCCGCGGGACGACTGTTTTTACCCTCGACTTCCAATGTCCCACGAATGCTTTCATATTCTCCATTTCTCTCTCGCCTTCTTCAAAATCCATAGCCCCTTGTGCATTCTTTCTCACCTGATCACCTCAGAATTTCTGTAATGTATACATTATTTATCTTCATATTTTTTAAAGAAAAACGAAAGTAATGAAGAATATGGATTGCGCGATTTGTAAATATTATAAAAGAATTCTTACAGAATAATTCTCATTAGAGGAATTTATGATTAAATAAAGTACCATTAGGATCCAATAGGATTCCGCTCTTGTGGAAAATATGCATTGATGAGTATTAAATACAATACTTTTTTCGCGAATAAGTATTAGAAGTCCAGTACTCACTAATACTACTAATCAGTATTAACACACAAAATTTTCCCAAAATCAAGAAATAATAGTTGACATAAATTCAATATCTAATAATAAAAAATATAAATAAAATAAATAAATAATAATAAATAGAAATCTAAGTATAAATAAAAATAAAAATACAAATATAAATACAAATGTAAACATAAATATAACTCTAAATACAAATATAAATATGAGTATTAATACAAATAAAAAGAAAGATACAAATTTTACGAGTTTTATAGGAAGGTGAAGAACAACCTGCAATTCAATATATCTTTAGAGTTGCCTATTTGTGGCTGTATGTCTAGCAGTTTCTTCGACCTGAAGCAATGCTACAACCCACACGTCAAAGTTTGTCCACCGGACATCTTCAACGGCCGAGCAAATGGGGAGACTAAACTTTTGCCATATAGATACCTTCATATAGTCGACATGTTACATAATGCGACACATTTCAATTTTCCTCCGAAAAACCACAACAGAATATTTTGAATATTAGATTTAAATTAAATATTATAATAAAGCAACTTTTGTATGTTATATTTTTTATATTTCATAACTGTTTTTTTTTTCTAATTTTCAATTGCAGTAATTCAAATCATTGAAATAGTTCAAGACTAAAGTTATTTGACGGATTAAGTTAAGTAGTACATAATTGGATTTGTCCTTACCTTCGCCCTATAGGGTTTGTTTTTAATAAATGGCCCTTTTACCATAGAAACAGTTCAAGTTGCTTTCCTCTCGATCGATTAAGACGTATTATTTACGGTCTTTTTTTGCATTCTGCGGTTTATCCACAAATAAGAGTGCCGGCGAGTGTCTCTAGCGACTCAAAGGACGTACAAAAAGTCAGTGGAGGAAACTTGCCACTTAAAACGTTTCGTTCGTAAAGGCAGAGCAGAACGTCGTCGATATTCACCGTCCCTCTGTCCGATTGTTCTTCGCTTTCTAAAACCAGACTTTCAGTCACTCTCTCGCCTTTGTTTCGGTATTTCTTAATGCATTGCTCGTCCAATTGCAATAGGGCCCCATACCACAAGACAAAAAATACTAAGCTAAAATTTTTAAACAAATTAAATAAAAGGCATAGACTTCCTTTGATTAAAACTTTAATAGATTTGGGAAATGAAATGTTAAATTAACAATCGGATCTTCTTGTTTAGGGAACAACAGTTGTAGTATTGGTTATAATGACACAAAATCCCAAATTATTTTCAATATTGTATCAATAAATAACAACCCTGTCTCTTCTGACAATCTGGAGAATGTTCTCGTATCTGATGACATTTCTTTACTTTAACGAAAGCAGCTTGTGCTACACTTAAACTTTTCTTTTCCTGTCTTCAACTTCCCTTTTTCGCATTACATCGAGGTTCTTTTCCTGTGCTTTATATTACATAATTAAAATTGCAAATCCGAGTTAACCAGTCCGGTTTGTTTCTCTTTGTCCTTCTCTCGTCAAAGGTCTGGGAGAGCGCATTTGCTATACAAATAAAATTCCTTTATTTTTATTTGGCTCTTTGCCGACCAAAAAGAGGAGATTCTCGATTCACTACGAAGAGGAAAAAAGATTCGTGAAAAAGTCGCGAGCAATGGGCGGTTCATTAGCTATTGTAATCCGCGCCGGTTCCGCCACTAATGAAGATAATGGCATTAAAGCATTTGGCAGGGGCCAAACGGAGACACTCAAAGCGGGATCGTTAATTCGATGATACCAGAATCGATGAAGAAAAGAGAATCCTGACGTCTCCCTAAAGTTAACATTTTTATATTTGATATCGTCTTTCATTTCTTTACATACCTCCCACTTGAAGCAACATGGCGGTAACCTTCCATCGAAATGTTTTATTATTGATCATCAACTATCAATTTTGCACATTCGATTAAAATGGTTGAATTTTGAAAATCGCGATGCACAATGTAAAAAATAATTAGTTTGAAGATCCTAATTAAGGAATGCTTTAATTTTTAAAGGAAGTTTGAAATAGTTTAATTCTTAATACTTCAGGTTTGATTTCATATTAATTAATTCGACTGTCATTTTATACTATGGATGACGTGATATCGAATAAAAAATGTTATTATCTTTAAAATTTCTTAAATTTTTATTGCAAATTATAATTCTGAATGCGTCGGTCTGAAATGCGTTATTTTTCAGGTCTTAAAACTAAAGTTGTTTAGCTCTAAAAGCTTCAATTTGCAAATATTTGTTTTAAAGTTTCTTTATTTTTGATTCCTCAATCAAGAACGTAATCAATTTTTTAAGTTTTTCTGGATTTTGTGCGGATACTATCACATTCAACGATTTACATGGCTCGTTTAATATCCATTTTAAACAGATTGTCCTTGAAATTGAAAAAGTTAAAAACCCTTTAAATCTTGGACATTCTTTTAAAATTCCTTGCAGTTTTTTTGTTCATTGAAATCCTGGAAATTTGAAACATATTTAATAATGCCTTGGAGTCTTTTAAAATACTCTTAAACCTGATAGATTGGATCAAATCCTTTCAAATCTTTTATAATTCTAGGAAATTCTTTACAACTGCATGAAAAATTGTTTAATTATTTAACATTATTAAAATCTTCAGAAATTTCTTGACATTTTTCAGCCTCTTGGAAATTCCTTGAAATCTTTTAAAATACCCTAATATCTTTCAAATCTCTTGAAATCTTTTAAAATACCCTAATATCTTTCAAATCTCTTGAAATCTTTTTAATAATATTAAACTTGTAATTACTTATTTGAAAATTTCTTGAACTGCATTACAATTTTTTAAAGCTTATGAAATTTCATAAAACATTTAAAAGCTTCAAATATTCCTTAAAATAATTTAAATTCTTTGAAATTCTATTAACTTCATCAAAGCAGCTGAAACCCTTTGCAATACTTTAAATCCCTTAAAATGAGTTTTAATAATTTAAATCCCTGAAAATCTTAAAAATCTTTTTAATCTTTAAAAAATTGGGTACAGCGGCTTTTAAGGTCGGTCTGCCAAACTTAAGCATCGTTTGGTGAATCTTAGTCAGCCTCTGAAGGCTAATTTTTACGAATAAATAATAATAAATCAACTTTAGTAATCTGAATATATATAAAGGAGAAATCTCACTCTATCTTTGAGAAAGGAAAAAGAACCCTAACTTCGAAAAAGACTGATAAAATTGTTTGATGAATTGATGAATCAAAAAATATTTAGTTTTGGTTTAAAATATTTTAAATTCAGAAGATTTGTAATATAATGAATGCTTTCATTTTAGAATTTAGGTATTGAATATTTAAATTGAACATTTTTTCAAGTATACAAATTTTCCTATTTCTTTAAATGTGAGATAACTGGAAAATGACCAGAAACCTACTTTTTCAGTAGAGTCAACTTTCTTCATATTGAAAGTTTGACTGTTAATAGTTAGTTAGTTTTTAATGTGGGCTGCGGAACCTGTAAGTTCCCCCTGACGTTCAAGCTATAATGATATCCCACAACCGGGTTTATGTACAGGCAGAACACCGAATCTACCGTGTATTTAGGTCTCGTTGCATTTCGTTATCTTCAAAGTTATGGAAATATACCTTTTAGATGCCAGGTATATCCCATTGTACAGTGAATGACTCGGACCTCTCTTTGCATCAGCAGAATGCTCCTCAAACCACTCTGCCATCCGGCTGCCTCCCTAGCGAGGCCATGGAGAGGAATGGTCAAGTCAGGGTGAGGTAGATTTCGGGGTCCAACTGATGTCTTCAGTTAAATGCATAGATTCAACGTGCTGGCTTGGTTTGTTATGTAAGTGCATCTGTGTGTGTTTATTACTCGAAATGAACCTGCGACCACCAAGCAATAGTCCTCTTAGAGCCTATAGGCAAGAAGATCCCTACTCTTTTCTGAGTCTTCTCTTAGTCGACTAGTGATCCTCAAGGATAGTCCGCTCGAAATGGAGCCTCTTTCTTGTGAGGTAAATAGCTTCTTTTGAGGGGACTGAACGGCTTTAATCTGGTTATCGAACCACCAAAGCCAAGGAAGAAGTACATAGCAAAATTTTCATTTGTACCAACACTAGGATCGAACCCCAGTGCTCCTCCGGCTCGGAAGCCTGGCATGCTGCCGTCTGAGTCATTTAAGCTCTTTCAACGGCTAATATATACAATAATTTTTAGAAACTTTAGTCAAAACAAAAAAGACTAAGAATCCCTGAAAATGGTCGTTTGTTAAAATTCAAAGTTTTAAAATTTCATTAAATATCAGTAATTTGTAGTAATTGCATTAAACCTAAAAAAAATTTGGAATTTTACAATCATTGCTTCGCTGACAATGGAAAAATCGTTAAATTGTCTGCTTACTTCTTTGAGAAAAAGCTTGTTCCCTGGACGGTCATTCATTAAACGACAAAGCTTTAATTTAAAGCTTGATATAAAGCAGGTTGTATATTGGGCCAGGTGTATTAATTTTCATTTAACTCTTGAAGTTGGTTTTGAATCCATTCACTTAACTTTCCCCAATGAAAGAACACTGAAAATTTCACGTCAACGTTCGAATATCCAAATATTATTGGATTGAGATAAAATTTTATGTTCATCTTCCCACCTTTTAACTTCACAAAGTGATCAAATAGGAATGCCGGTAATATTTCTATGTACATCCACAAGGACTTTGGCCTCCCTAGGAAGAAGTTCCATTTCGAGAAGTGAATCGTTCGGTAGTCACTGGTCATTTCGAGTAACGAACCAATATTCATACAGTTATATAACACATCAGGACATTACGCTGAAATGGGCATCTAACTGATGATCTCAGGGGGACAGCTTTGTCCACCCTAGCCTGGATAGAGATACTGTCAGATGGAACAGTGGAAGAAGCTCATTTTGTTTTACAGGGAAACTCGCATCATTCACTGTACCCCAGAATACGCCTGGCAACCGAGAAAATTATTTCCACAACGTTGAAAACGACGAAGGTACCGAGACCGAACTTGGCGAAGTTACCCAGATTCGAGGTACTGCCTTGAGAATTAACATGGGTGTGGCACAATGGGCTTTCTAGCCTAAGCATACCTAATCTCCAGGACGGTGCCTCAAGCCCCCCCCCCCCCCCCCCCCCCCCCCCCCCCCCCCCCCCCCCCCCCCCGCCTCGAACTTACATTACAGAAATCTCGAAAGAAATCAATAAAGTTTATTCTAATACAGTGGCTGATGGAAGCACGCGTGTAAGCATATACTTTACGCTCAGAATTAATATTTCTTCTCAAGGCGCAAGATGCACTCCAGGTGCAAGATGGGCAAGGTTTGGTTGATAGGAGTAGGTGTTGGTCCAGTAGTTTCTGTTTGAAGAGATTCGACGTGGAAGTTCTTGGAAGTTGGGTGGGGGCGAAATGAAGCATTCCTTTACGAGGGCCCTTACTGCTCGTAAAGTCGACTTTATGATGATAATTACAGGAGAGTGTAGTAAATCTGGTTCGCTGTGGACAGCGGCTAAAGAGAGAAAGAAAGTTTCCAGGAGAATATGAGAGAAGTAGAGAGAGAGAGAGTCTTAGGCAATGGTTAGTTAGGTAAGGATAGTAGGTGGCTACCACCTCGTAATCTGCTCGCGGTCGCGTACGTGCGCACCTAAACTCATCCACTTCCGTAGCAGGTCCTTCGCGTTAAGCAAAGATGCTTTGGGCGTGCATGGCTGGACGAACCTCTCTAGATGGACACTCGAATTACCAACATGGGATTTCCTTCCATGTGGGCTCTAGGTCTGGCTGGTTAGGAACATTATTAGAATTACGAGCTGTCTGCAGCGTAGCTTGCTATTTAGGAAGTTTATTGGGAGTTAAGTCGAGGGGAAAATGCGAGGTTCTTCTTTAAGCTTGCTTTGCCCAGTATTGTTTTTATGTCTCTCGGATTGAGCTAAAAAGATAGACGCAGTTGTATTTTGTGAAAATTTATTTAACAATACATATATGACAATGTGTAATAATAAAAATGTTGAAATACACATTACGTCATAAGTTAAAACTTTAAATATACGAATCTTGATTAATCCCGCTCGAAAGACTATTTGAATATTTTTATAACACGAAAACTGTGGCAAAAATAACTGAAATTCCCTTGAATTCTGCGTTAAAACTCGTTATTTTTACCAGCATTTTTTTTCTGATTGGAAATTGTGATGTCCGAGGGAGAAGTCGTGGATGTATTGGAGAGTAGAATTTATGGGTTGTGCAATCAAGCAAATCATGAAGTTGTTTGGAATCTGATCTTAGAGGGACAGTTGCGTGGGGGTTGGGAAGAGATGCTCTTAAGTGCCCTAAGGAGACTGCGTTTCGTTCCGATCCAACTGATTCGATGTTCGCACGTTCGCCAGGAAGAGGAACTTTGTCCAGGAACAGCTACATTACTAGACTAGGAAGATTAATTTGTACAGTTTGTCTACTTCCCTTTTCATACCAGATTTATATAAAAGATGAAAATGTTAATACTAAATATATTTCACTGCCATTTTTTTAAATAAATAAATATTAATGATTAGAATCTTCTTAACTCATAGCTAGAATTTCATAAATGGAAATGGTTTACTGCTGAATGGTCAAGCATCTAACTGGGGGTTAAGTTGTCAATATTGTTAATCATGCGCAGGGTAATCAAATGAATCTTCCAAGTTCCAATTAGATCATGCAGATTTAATTTGGGATGGTCTATGGACTTACGAAGGTATCCATACTCCTTGAATTCAATTTCCTGATTGACTCCGAAGGAAAATGGAATTACCAGGAATACCTTACATAATACATAACTAAGATTAGGATGTCGATTGAAATTAAAATTTTTCAAGTTTAAAAGGGAACTACGCAATTTTGTTCTTTTCGGTGCAAACCTAATGTTATGATTTTCTCTTTATATTAAATTTTTTAAACTTTTCAGCTTTGAAATGTTACATCTGTAAATTAATTTTCTTAGTTCTCAATTTTTAAAAAGTACATATTGGAAGACAACAAATTCTTGCATCTCTGAAAAGGTGTTCAAGTATTTATTGGAAAATAAGATTAATTATACAGTTGACAAAAATAAAAGATATTATTGGCCTTCGCAGGAAAAAAGGACCCATTGAAAAAACGACTGCGTGAATTGCATATATGTAAGTTCCAGAATGAGATTTGAAAAAATGAATTGGTCTATGACTATGTAGATCTGTTAGTTTCTCGAATGCCTTCGAATCTGCAATGCACTACAATGTATAAGATAAACGAGAAATAAAAAAGGTGTATCGAGGAAAAGTAAATTGCAGCGTGCCCATAGACAGACCACCGAAAGAATGGTTAGAATTTGTGAATGAGATCCTAGTTAGAAGAGACATAAGAAATCACAGAAACATGAGATCTTGAACGAATAAATGCATGGATGCATAAGAAGCTAGAGAAGTATACTAGAACAGAAAAGTATGACGGAAAATAGTTAATAAAAAGAGTGTCAGTAGATTGAAGGACATCTGAAACAAGATACCTTGACAGACCTTAGAGAGATTGATCAGCAACCTGGGTCGGAGCAAAGGTCCGGGATTCGATCCTTAAGTCGGTGCCTCTGGAAATTTTTCTATGTACCTTTCCCAATGTTCTGGTGGTTCGGAACCCACCTAAGCTGTAGGTCTCCCGATCGTGTACTTGACTGCAACCTAGTCCGTCGATGATGAGGTAAAAACCCAGGCTTTGTCCAATATATCGGGGCACACTGTTCTTATCAGATCACTGGATTGCATTATAAAAATGCGTCCATAACTGATTATATGTACCGGGACAGCCCTGTGCAAAATAATCAAATAAAATCCAACTCTAAACCAAAAAATTTTCCCGCCTCGCGGGCACGTTCTTATCGCGCGCTGCGCGCGCGGCTCGCAAGTTTGAGCGCGCCTAGGGCGCGCGACAGTTAAATCTCGCACTTCGCGCTGGATAATAGGTTATCTCGCGCTTCGTGCTCGAACATAATTACACCTCGCGCTTCGCGCTCGGATATTTATTCTTTGCATTTGGAATGCTTGAAAAAACTTTATCAAAAAGATCTCTTTTAGATGGCAGTATTTATATGCGTCTTCATATTCTGAATTGTCTACTTAATTAAGTATAGTCAAAGATTAAGTTTCTCAAAGCTCTGTAGGCTTTGAGGTACACGTTCTCATCGTGACACTCGCGCTGCGCGCTTGATTTCCGACAGATATTTATAAACAGGTTTTGTTCCATTTTTTTATCCTAACTTTCGTCGTTTTTCCACAAATTTTTTATTATTTTACTTGTTTCAACATTATTTTTCACGAATAAAACAAAAAGTACGCGTCCTATCAAGAAGTGATTCTTAACGAAATTGTAGATCTTTTTTGGGATAACCATTTTTGTTAATTCATCTTTTTTTTGTATCCTACATAGTGTGTCCACGAAATGGAATTTTTTATTTTCCATTATTTTTTGTACAATCAAAATTTGAATTTTCGATTTCTTAAAAAAATCCAAAAGTTGGTTATGACAATCGTGTAGGGATTTCAAAAAGAAATGTTTTTCTTCTCTTAAATAAATATCCGTACATAGAATTTTCAAATTCAGAAAAAAGTGGTCTCAAAAATTTTCAAAATGCCCTCACTTTTTGAATTTTTATCAAAAATGGCTGGTTGACGAACTCGTCCTTTCTTTTAGGACCTAGAAAAAGTGTGCCAAAGATGGATTTGATTCGTTCATTTTTTCGAGAGTTATCGTGTTTACGGATGGATGGACGGACAGACAGACAGACGCCATCATGAAAACCTGATTTTCGGATTCAGGGGGTCTTGAAACGTGGAGATCCGTTGAAAAAGTGTGATTTCAAATTTCCGACAATTCTAATACTTTCTCAATCATAAATGATGAGAATGTCAAAATGCCTTCAACATGTTGGGCAGTAACCATTTTAAACCTGTCACAACATAAATAATAACCATACGTAGGGCTACTAGATTCCTATTCCTATTTTAGTTCTAGAAGAAGTAAAGACTTTTGCGGCTTATGAGTCTGGCAAAAAATAATAACGATTGAAATTATGTTAGAAATCAATCGGTGAAACTCGAGAAATTGAGTTACATACGCTATTCAAACATTTTCAAAGCGTTAAAAAAAAAAGAATTTAATTTTTATAATGAAAAATTACTTCATATGATTACCTTTTTCGGCCGAATTTTTAGAATTTAAGCTTTTTTCAATTTATGCGGGAGAAATGTATAAAATTTCACCCGGAAATGTTGTCACTTTGGACGTTTAGTCCATTACCGCAAAAAAAGTCGTTGGAGAAAAATGAAAAAATCCTGGATTTCAAGTATATGTAAATAATGTTATCGGTTTTACTTCCTGAAAACTTTTACTTGAACTCCAGCTTTTTTCTACCAAAATATTAATTTTTAAAATCATCCGATGATTTGCTATTTTAAGGTTGGTTAATCGAGATCAAGAGCAAGCTGAATTGGCTTTTATGATTCGACTGCAAGAAAATTGAATTTTAAAATATTTAGACACCTTCAAGTAAGTCGTTACCGGGTTTAACCCAGTGATAAGAGAATGCAGATATCTCTGAAATGCGCAGAAGTGATTCCTGTATATTTTAAGGTTGACACATGTGATTACATAACCTAAAATTACACAGAAATCACTACTGTGCATGTCAGAGGTATCTGCCTTCTCCCATCATTGGTTTAACCAAACGTGAAATTATTAACTTTTGGTACTATTTAAAAAATTGTTATTTCGTTAAAAAAAACGTATGGACCTTATTTACATATACTGTAAATCCGGGATTTTTTTACTATTCTCCTACAAACTATTCATACGCATAACTAAGAAATTATTAAAATTATTAAAAGTCTGCTGAGAAATGAAGCTTGAGGTAATTTCGAATTTTAAAAAAGAAACACTGCGATCTTAATTGAGCTTCGAAAGTGCTGAAAAAGGTTTATGTTTGAGTAATTATTAAAATACAATCCCAGCCCATTATTTTATTTTAAAGTGACTTTGCTTATGTGAGATGAAAGTTTTAAGACTATTGGATATGTGTAATTAGATTTAATTCAATCTTACAGTCTGTCAAGTTAAAGCGTGGGTGGCTTTACTCGCAGTCGGTAAGGTGTATCGACATGATTTTGGTGTCAAAATATTAAGAAGAGCTCCCTC
>NC_046664.1:101697091-101701967 GCF_010883055.1 Belonocnema kinseyi | reverse complement strand
AGGGAGCTCTTCTTAATATTTTGACACCAAAATCATGTCGATACACCTTACCGACTGCGAGTAAAGCCACCCACGCTTTAACTTGACAGACTGTACATTGTAGAATTTGAATTTTTCTCTGTTTTATAATGCGCAGAGAAATGTGACCTTTTTCAGTATCTTCGCATTTGAAAAATAAAATTTCTAGAAAACAATCAAGTAATTTTATAAATATGTATATGATAACTACGGTATTATTGGTAATAAAATTAAATGACGCCAGGAAATACAGTTTTACACAGAATATGTTAATTAATGTTGATTCCATAATTGAGGGCCGGATCATAGAACCAGTTATAAACTACTGGCGCTCATAGCTATAACCGGTTCTTTAATCCGGCCTCCTAATCCTGGATCTTCATTTGGAAATTCCTCGCAGATACTCATCAGTTTGAAAAAATGCAGTTGCTTCCGATGAATAAATTAGATCATGATTCACTCAAAATTCCTTTTTGCTCCACATGAATTTTTGAGGTATCTTAATTTTTTTCTTCCCGGAATGTTCAAATGTAAGCTCAATTTAAAAACAAGAACCGAAATAAGTAACAAAAAAATGTGTACCATTTTTCTGGAAAATTATTTATTTCGAATATAAAAAATATTCTTATAATTTGAAATATTCCTTTTACAAGATCTGCTACTTTAAAATACAATATTTTTGCAAAGAAATAGAACATTTTTATTGAGAGACCAGAATGAAAAAAGACTACTTTTTCCCAGAATATTCAAAAACAAGGATGCAAGCATTTTTCAAGTTTGAATTTGTACTTTTTGAAAAACAAAAATTAAGGAAGTTTAATTACAGACTTAAAGTGGTCTAGAGATACTAAAATTTATGCATTTTTTTACCGAAAGGAACAAGATTTTAGGCTAGTATTCCAAATGAAAAAAATCTATATATTTTCACTGGCTCCCTGGTAGAGATATTTTCTATTACAAATACACGGTAATGATTTTTATACAATAATAAGCAAAAATTATCTTTATTCTACATCCTTTTCCTCATAATCAATCTTCTTAAAGAGGCGTACTATAACCATATTTTTATTATCTCATTGTCAGCGTAATAATTATTGTTGAAATTCACTGTATATCGTACATAAATAATTTCTAATTTCGAAGTAAATTTATTTGAAAATTGATAATCACATATTTAAAGTTCGAATAAGGTAACGCCTCAAAGCGCAGGATGAAGGAATAGGGGCTTGGTATCGTGGATCGCGTACAGAAAGGAGCAGATGAGAATGCACAAAAGCCAAGCAGGCATTTGTAATTCCGATTAGCCTCTACTCCATCCGTAGAATACACGTACAGAACCAGAACTTCGGTCGAAACTTACACGAGGCACTTTTCGATGCAAGTTCCGCTGCAACTCTCTGTCTCTCTCTCTCTCTTCCATTTTCCATTTTCCATTTTCCACCTTTCCCTGTCTATTTCCATCTTTCGATATCCACATACATTTTCTGTTTCTCTGCCTAGATTCGAAGATAAGCGTGCGATTGATGCAGTATAGCTGTCCTCGTTTAGTCCACGCTCGTATTTCTCGCGATGTCTGTCCTGTACGTGACGCAAAGACGTACGGCTCTCTCATGAATAGCATTGCTATAAATTCGATTAAAAGTTTCGTGGCTTCGATCCATGCTCTTCGACTTCTTTTTTTTTCGTCTCCTTTTATCCTTTGGGACTTCAAGCTCGAAGAAATCGCGAAAAATCTTGTAAACACTCGTAAGAAAACAGAATTTTTCATTCAGATTTTTCAATTTCAAACTGGTTTCTATTTAAATCTGATTGAAAACACACAATATTTTCAAATTAAGGGTTTCACAGAAAGTTTTTCTTTTAAAGGTCTTTAACATCTTCAGATTTGTGACAACTTTCGTTGAATATACTATAATTGAAAACGATCTAGTGTGATTGTTTCTAAATTCAAAATTTTAGAGTTCCAATGAGTTTAGTTAAGAGTCCGTCTGAACAATATTGGAGTTACGAGTACCACTGGCTCTCAGTAGAAAGATAAATGCTGAATAGAATGATGGAATGATTCATGTCTGCTGTCCAACAGAAAAACCTAATAAGTGACATTTGCCATAAAGGCTATTTTCCGATACATGTGCATGAGAAAATAACCTCTATGGCAAAAGTCACTTACTAGCTTTTTCCGTTGGACAGCAGAAGTGCAAAAATGAAAGGACGTAAGGTAAAGGAAAGTGCGACTCGCTATCTCTTTTCCTCTGTCCCCGATTCTTGGCAGTGGACGAAAACAAAGTGACGTAAAGAACGAGGAAGAAATGGAGCAAGACTGTGAGAGGAAAGAGAACTATTCCGTTGGATTAGAAGGGGTGGTCGAGTTGTAGAAAGTTAGCAGTTTGTTTGCAGGAGCAAGACATGGGATGCTGGTAGTCGGGCGAAGACGGAATTTTCTTCTTTCTCTGTGCAGATGGCGGAGAAAAGAGGCAGGGGTTGAAAGGAAAGGGATGTTTAATGGATCCAAGAACAATACGATTCCTAGGAACAAACAGGCATAAATAATTATCGTTTGAAAAGGAATAAATTTGAATTCTCCCTCTAAAACTGGTCTTCTGTAACTTATTGTTAATATATGCTTCCCTAGCATATCAGTCAAATAATTTATAAAATTCTTTAATATATAAATATAGCAACAATTAAAATATATCCTTTGATAGAATATTATGTTTTTTGACGTACTTAATTTATAGAAATAATTTTTCCAATGAGGCAATGACTAGTATGTGTCTTAATTGCCTTCCCCCATCGAGGATCATAATTCATCTTCTGATGGTGACCAAGAAATGCGGCATTCTTTCTTAGTTTTGGAAAGTAGATGGGAAAGGGGACATGGTAAAAAAGACAGGGAGAGAGAATAAAGGGGATGATTACTCTGTAGCACATACTTGAGGAAGTTTCGACTCGAGGATAGACGAACATAGTAGAATGAGAAACAGTTTGAAGCGCTTGCTAAATGTTGTGGAAAATAATGACTGATGGTCCTCACATTCGAGATTCGACTATGAACTGAGAACTTATTGTATTTCAGTCCAATTCCTTTTTTAAACATTACCTGGAAACATTCCGTTGGACAATTTATCCCATGTTTTAGAGAAATCTGCGAGAATTTGACAAATAAAGTATTTACTTTGATTATGGAAGACATTCTTTTTTTGTATTCGTCAATTGATCTTCTTTTCATAAGGGAGCTTCTATAAAGGATGCCACAGTTTTAGAGTGCGAATGGAGGGGTAGACGAATTGTGACAGTCTGTGACAGAAATACAATGTGGCACAAAGTGACAATGGGGGAGGGGGGTTAGAAAATTGACCAGAAAACTGTGAAATCCTTTATGGAAGCTCCCTTAATAAAATATGGTCTTATATAAAATGGCTTCTGGAATTAAGGTCTTACTGTAGGAGAAGCTATGGGGCTAGATTTCACATACAAGGTGCAAATTTGGCTGTCTAGAGTGCAAAGGTGATTTCCCAAAACAGAAGTTTGAAACCGGGTTGCATTGTACTACGCCGGGAGTGTTGTCGTTCTTCATAATATATCATCCACGCTGGACATATACTTAGTACAATAATACTGATAAATTGTAAGCAGGCTTGCCAAACCGTGAAGTGGAACTATTTTAAATCTTTTACAATGGTCGTAACGTGATTTTTCAGAAATAGAGATATTTTTTGGTTTTTCCAAATATTAATATAGTTCTTGTGCCAAAAATAAGGTCCCTGGAAAAAAGTTTTAAATTGTTTTAAGAATTGAAATATCTTATATATATCATATCTTAAATATATATCATATCTTATCAAAGAAAAAGCATGCTTTTCTATATAAAAAAAAAGTTTAAAACTTACGAATAATCGTTATTTAACAATATTTTCCGTGATTAAATTATTTTCTATGGTCACTTCTTACTAATTAAAAGTTCCTTCATTTGAATAAACCATGGCTTATTTTTCCGAGAAAATTTTTCCAACAACTGCACTGCTTTCTATTTTAAAAATAAGTGAATTTACAGCCACTAACGCACGCTTGAAGCCTGTAACGGCTTCAGCTAAAAATTCATCAGTAAATAACTATTCATTTCTCCACTTTGACATTTTTAGAATATATTCTGGAATGTATTAGAAATATTAATCCACAAAAAAAATTGAAACAATTATGTCCTTTTTTAGCAATTTCTATTTGTTTATAAAAATGTCTGATTTATTTGGGAAAATTCAATGGAGCAATTTTTCAGAATATTTCATTTCGAAGTTCAGGATCAAGCGCATATTAGATCAAATGTTTGAAATTTTTGTGATAAATACTATATTCGCGATCTATAGCATATTCGCGATCGGTCTTTGCATTTCTCCCAAATTCGTGCGGAGACCTTTCAAAATTATAGATCAAGCAATCGACAACTGTAATTTTGCCATTGTGAACGCTCTTTTGTTAAAGCTTTTTCGGCTTTAGCGAACACATTTTCATCACGTACCTCGTACTTCGCACTCGATTTTGCCCAAAATGTCAAATTCACTACATTCTGGTCAACACTTTTATATCAAATATAATACATGTTTTATTTAACTCTGCCTTGGATTGGGTATTAAGATTGTAAAAAGTAAAGTACAAATTGTATTTATCATGATTGCTTTAATATTCGTTTCTTATTTTGCATTAAATTTTATTCTTAGCTGCGCTGAAACATGTATCATTTTAATAATTTAATATCATGACAATTGAGACTCCGGATTCTATAACCACGCATAAAATTTGCTTGGCCGCTTCAGGCCGCTCGAGTTGGCCCCTGATGGCTTGAAAATCAGTTTTCGAAAAT
>NC_046664.1:101694855-101696991 GCF_010883055.1 Belonocnema kinseyi | reverse complement strand
AAAACTGATTTTCAAGCCATCAGGGGCCAACTCGAGCGGCCTGAAGCGGCCAGGCAAATTTTATGCGTGGTTATAGAATCCGGAGTCTCAATTCATAATTTGCGTGGAAATTGAAACAGTCTTATTCTTATTGCCTTATTTTTATAATTTTTTTTATTTTTAATCTTGTTTTTACGGTTAAAAAAACTACTCTTTCTTAGGTGCACAGTTTTGTCAATCTATCTTTTTTCGTATTTTGTTTTGTTTTCCACAAAATGAAGTAATTGCCTTTTCATTACTTTTTCTTTCAGATAAAATTTTAATTTTGGATTTTTTGTTAAGAAAATTGAAAAAGTTCTTTAGGCAATCTTGTAGGGTCTTGAAAAAGTAACGTTTTTTTTTCTACACATTTTCTTATACCCCGCTTTGTTTGGCTTCAGATGTTCATTTTCGTTTAATTTTTTGGATTTTGAAAATTCTATAACTTTAGTTATTTTTATTTTATCAACAGACAAAAAAATTACAGGGTATGAATTGTTCGTATTTTATTCTACCATAAATAAATGTCAAAAAAATTTCAAATATTAAAAAAAGTGGTTTCAAAAATTTTCAAAAGGCCATAACTTTTTAAAATTTCTGCAAAAATGCTGGCAAACGAACTCTTCCTTTCTTTTTATATCCAAATTTAATATGCCAAACGGGAATCCAATCGAATAATTCTTTCAAATTTTACCTTGTTTACAGACTGCAACGACAACAAAACAACGACAATGACAACAACGCCAACGACGACAGACAGACACCGACGTAAAAATTATCTTTTCACATGAAACCAATAAATTCCCATTTGGATGAGAATGTAATAATTAATTATTCTTGTGCGATTAAAGTTTGAATTATTTTATTTCATTAATAATTTTCAAATAAAAAAAAAGTGGTCTCAAAAATTTTCAAAATGCTTTAACTTATCAAAATTGTTTTTAAAAAAGCTGGTTAACGAACTCGTCCTTTCTTTTCATATTTTTATAAGGTGTGTCAAGGGGGAATCTAATCGAAAAATTTCTTCACATGTTACCGAGTTTACAGACTGCATGTCTGTAATGCTGGTTTTTGACATGCTGGTTTTTGAAAGAAAACAAAACGGCGGTGACAAAATGGCGGAGGAGTCTCACAAATTTTGATTTTTTTAATGAAAAAAGTATCATTCACAGGTTTTCGGGTTCGCTTATTACTAATATATTATTGTTTTTTGAAAAAACAAAATGGCGGTTACAAAATGTTGGAGGATTCTCACCATTTTTTTTTTTTCATTTAAAAAAGGATCAGTTAGAGGTTTTCGTAATCGCGGATTACGAATCTGATTTTAATATTTGAAAAAACAAAATGGCAGTTACAAAATGAAAGAGGATTCTTATCAATTTCGATTTTTTATGAAAAGAAGGATCACTTACAGGTTTCGAGTTCGCTGATTATGGATCTGATATTGGTTTGGAAAAAAATGGCGGAAACGAAATGGCAGGGGACTATACAGGGGATGCGTGTATCACCCTCGTTATCGTCATTTTCACAGGTGAAAACAACCTTAGATTTGAGCCTCCAGCATCTTTGAAGAAAAAATATCGTTCCGTCCTATGAGCATCATTCCACCTTTTTTCAAATCAGAATATAATTTTTTGAGTCGAATTTTACATTCTGGGTGTAACGTATATGGAATGCTGAGTGTTTTGTAAAACGAACGTTCGATAACAACACCCGCAGAAATTTTGTCTTTAACTAAATCAAAAAATTCCTCTCGTGATAAATAAATTCGCGGTTTCGTATCTCCGTGATCAGTCTCTGGAAAAGTAACGTTTTTAAAATTTTATGAGATTTATGTTATATCACTGAAAATTCTTCTACATTTAAAATATTCACAATATTTTATAATATTAAAAATTACTTGATGAAATAATATTATTAATATCCGATTATTTACTATCCTTATATCTCATATAACACTTAATCTTTATTTAATAGTATAAACATGACACATTTTGTTTAAATCTTAAGTGGATATTTTTTTATCGTTTAAACAATACGTTTCTTTAATGAACATATGTCCGTTTATACCGTTTGTTGAAGCTAATAGAGCAGTGAAATAACAAAAGTTATATATAT
>NC_046664.1:101687325-101694755 GCF_010883055.1 Belonocnema kinseyi | reverse complement strand
AATAATCTAAGCTATGCTATTTTTATATGAAACTTTCCTATTGATAATACGAAGTCTTAGTATTTTTTATAGTAAAATTGTAGATAGGATAAATTAGTAGAGACATAATCAAATTATATAAAAAGAGTGGAAGTAATAAGTACCTAAAATAAGATAAAAGACTAAATTTGTAAGAGGAATTGATATTGTCTGTAGGAATATGAATTATACTACGACACTTTCTATTTTTTGTATTATGGAGTAAGACAAATTCGGAAGATCGCTTTCGAATATTAGTAAGTTACTTAGTAAGCGAGCCTAGCGTTGGACCGAGTGCAGCCGAGCGTAAACGATGTCAGCCGACCAGCGCTCTACTGAAATTCCTTAAATTTATCAATCACTTGATTTGGGTTGATGCAAAGATCCTTATTACAATAAATTAGGATAATTCGAAAAGTTACAATTGAAAAACAAATTTTCCACAGAGAGCAAAAAATAATTTTTTAACCTCGATATTAGGATATTTGTTTTCGTTAAGATATAGTACTTATAATTTTAAAAATGCCATCACTGTGAACAATTAACAAATAATTTAATGGAAGTTAATTTGACTGCTAGCATTTACTTGATAAGAGCGATAAATTTCTGGATCTCATCATCTAGTTTAGCCGAATGGAAAATCGCTGTGCTGCAAGGCTGGAGACCAGTGTTCGTTTCCCACCAGCTTTACTTTAATCACATTTTTCTATTTCAGCTTGTACTATACTATTCCTGCATGTATATAATAATCTATAAACTAAGTATAATCATGTGTACTTAACAATTGCAATTTAAATAAATATAATAGTGCGAAAGAGATCAACATCCCATAATAAATAAGTCTGCATTTACGTCGTATGCTCGTGTAAAGGATACTTATCGTGACCTTCAACGCGACGCGATGCATGTTGGGTTTAATTTTTTTCTTCTGCTAATCTGACTGCAACAATTTTTACTAAGTTGCTTACTAAATCAGTGTGCCGCTTTCTCTCGACGTTACTATAGTCCTTTGTAAATATTGCAATCTTCTGTAGAAATAAATGTAACATTTTTTAATTTTTTTCCAGTGAATTTTGTATTTCGGCATGTAGTTACTAGTTACTACTCGGTGTAGTAAACATTACAAATGTTCCGCTATGTCCCTCCATTGAAAACTGAAAATAGTAAAATCTAGTCTGATTTTTAGCAAATATTGCAGCAAAAGGATTTTCCGTGTACGGTATGAATAAAGTGCACTGCACAATGAGCGTTTCAGAACGCATCTGTACAAACTATCTAAAATAATGTCTCAAAACCAAACGGGCAACTTTGGGCAGCTAATTTTCAAATATGTTTCATCTGAATGTATAATTGTCCATTGGGAATTCAAAACAGGGCTCGACCTGTCAAGACTTTTTTCTATACTCTATTGTCATAAACGTGAATTAATATATTAATTCAAAAACCGAAGTAAATTGTTTATAAATATTTTACATTTATCTTTGTTATATCTATTTACATTACACTATTTTTTCAAGTACTGTCATTCACAAGAACAATCCAAGTTGTTGCACTGGAATTGATCGCTCGATTAGAAAACAATGTACTTTTGAAAAACTGTCTCTATTACTCGCGACGTGTGATGTTAGGGGTACCACTGCACTTATTTAAATCTGTGAATGTGCCTTTAAACAAGATTAATTGTTTGCATTGTGGCCAGCTTTTTAGGATTTTTGACCACTGTGCAACGTAAAAACTATTTTTTCTCACTCAGGGGGTCTCAAAACGTCGATACTTTATAGAATCCGCAAAAGTCATTTTTCACATAAAACCAATACCTTCTCATTAGCATGAGAATGTAAATTGTTATTATCGTTACTTTGCTACTTTTATATTTATTATTTAAATAAAATAATAGGTTTGTCAAAATCAAATGAAAAAATTTATTTACCTTGATTTCGTCTTCTAAGAAAATATAGTTGTATCACCTAAATATCTAGTGTTTTAGTTAAATTTGTCTATCTACGAAATTTGCAGATGGCTATTTCTAGAATGCTATATTTTCTTATAAGACAGAATTTATCTAAGAGTTTAGCTGGGGCAGCTAAATCATTCATTTAATTAAAAAAAAACAATTCTATTTATAAGTTTTCTTAAATTCCCACTTAGGTGACTTTATTTTGCAACTTTGATTATCTTTAACGTAAATAATATATTAAAATTTATACAAATATTCGGCGAAGTTTTTATTATTATTATTTTTAAACCAACAAAGAAGATGTTTTTTGGAATAGGCATTATAAAATGATAAAATTTGAATAGTTTGTAAACAGAATTTGAATTGGATCATTTGTTGAAGTATCTGGAGACAGTATAGCAACGTGAAAGAAAATGAGAAGTCGGAAAGTGTCAGCAAGTAGCAATGTCGAAGAAAGTTTGGTTGCAATGTATTTCAGAACATGACAGTGCCACAGAGCTGTCTCTCATCTTTGTTTCTCGAGTTAAATTTTGGTGATGTCAGTTTATGAGTTCCAGTTTTCGCGGACACCCTGTACCACATTCACTTATACAGGCGTATCCTAGAACTGTCTCACTCAACAACGCATCCAATATTAGGGGCAAGAAGTACGTAGGTAAATACTTGCTGTTTACGACCAACAACTTTCTTCGAACGTTTTCAACTTTCTTACACAAAACTTTCAAATGCATATTTCCCAAACTTGATGCCTTCGTAGTAAAGCGAATGTGGCTCACCAATGTTATCTATTTTTCGAATAATGTGTTTCCTACCTCACATACTGAACAATTTTAATACTTGATAGAACTTATTATAAAACAAATTAAAGATTAAGGTAAATGTCCTACTAATCATGACGGTTATAATAATCGTAAAACTTGATTATAATGTTAATATCGACGCCTGAGTAGAATGAGGTTTTCATTCCGAATCTGATTGAAGAAGGTGATTGCTCGAAGTTTCCTTGAAGAAGATGTTGGTTTGCAGTTTGTTCCAAAAAGTGGTTCGTTCGACGAAATATTTTGTTCTTAAAATTTTGTAGTGGTACCATTGACGCAGGGGATCGAATTTTTCCGAAGTACAGTTTCCATTTATTATTAAAGCTTCTAATTATTGAATTTGTTTGAAGGAATTTTTTATTGGCATTAGAGTCTTATGAAAATAATTAATTATAAAACGTGCATTTCTTTAAAAAAGTTGAATTAACAAACGTTTCAACCACGCATAGGGTTTCTCCTCAGTGCCATATGTCAGATTTAAATATGTTATACGTATACCATATATGTAATGAAATTAAAATTAAACTTTGATATTCAATATTTGGTAAAAAAAACCGAATACCAATGAAAAATTCCTTCAAACAAACATAAGCTTAGTATTGCTATGTCGTGAAGGTCCTCTTTCTCCTACTCTCTCCGTCTTTCTCTCTCTACCCCCCCCCCTCTCTTTCCCTATCTCCCGCTCTCTCTCTCTTGCATCGTCAAGTCTCTCTCTCTCTCTGTGATCGTCTAGTTCCGTTGCAGAAAAATGTGGTGATTACGGGGAAGTAAATCACTTCGTAATCCCACAAACACAAAACTCACAAACACGTTGCACAGAGACATACACTTAAAGTTTGAGATGAAGTTAATGGATAAGAAAAATAAAAGGCAAACGATTGAGAATTTATAAAACATCATTTCTGTTACTATAAAAAGGATAGTTTTTGACGTACAAAAAATTGAGACATCCACTCTGTTTCAAATCACAAAGCAAACTGAAAAAGCCTTCACAGAGGTCCTCCAGTTTTACAACTTATGCACTAACGGGATTCAAAAAAACGGTGTTTTAATTATTAAAAGACTGTGGCAGTAAAATTATCTGCAAATTGAGAGGACCGATTGCCGGGTCCCTTGAGGGGGGCGACGACCTTAACGACCACGTGTTCTGAAAATTTGTTTTGCTTTACAACAGGATTGCACGTCGGTTCTTAAATTGACAGCATTCTCATTACCAGAAATATGACACATTTCCAACATCAGAAGTTTGTGATAGTGACATTCACTCGCAAGACTTTTTGAGCTATCAAGTCGAAAAAATGATCGTTCTCAATAATATGCTTAGGGAACATTGTTTGTTTGTTAGGGACCTTATTTATACATTTCTTGTGATCCTTAAGCCTTACTCCTAACGGAAGTTTAGTTTGATCTATATAAACTGTTTTTCAATTATATCTTTGCATCAAATTCATAACCAATATTACTATTTTCCAATTTATTTAATTTATCTTTAGTGGGCCTCAAGACCGAATTGAGGTCTCTTTTGTTTATAAACGCCGTAGTTATGTCGTAATGCTTGAGAACTCTCGCAATTCGTTCAGATAGACTTTGCATATAGGGAATGTTAATAAAAGGCCTAATTTCCGCACTTTGAACTATTTCGTCAACTCTACTTTGTTCATTTTGGGCCAAAATATTTAATCTGAAATTTATATTCTCTTTGCCAAATTTTTCCGTTTAAAAATTGTCACAAAGTAACAACTAAAATAGCTTTGATGCTACCAATTGACATGATTAACCATTTTTACGACTTTCAGAACTTACAAATTTCAAGGTAATTTGAAGAACAACAATTTAAGTGCCGGAAAAAATGTGATAATTTGATAAATGATGCTCATCCTGATAGGAACACATTTCATAATATCAGACTGAATGTTGAGTGGTTCAAAAATCTGTCGGATGCCAAAGTACCAGAAAATGTTGCTACAGTCGTTAGTCTATGGAAAAATGACGGCGTAAAAATATAAAAAAAAAAACACCGGTGTACGATTTAATAGCCAGTGTAGAGTCTAATATCAACAAAATTCCAGAGGTAGACAAAGGCCGCGCTAGACTAAATATGGCGAGGTATATATGTGGGGTTATAAATTCAGGTGACGCCGTAAAATCAAAAACCATATAACCCTTAAAAGAAAGCAGAGAAGCCGAGAAATTTTCAAAAGAAAACCTACAGATTATTTTTGTTAGCGCGGACAAGGGCCATACAGCCGTCGCGATGTAAAGAGAAGATTATGACGGGAAAGTTAATGCATTACTAGAAGATCGGGACACTTACGTTACGAGAAATAGGGAAACAAGAAAAAAATTGCAATGGAAGCCATAAAACTAGTTAAAATATTGAAATCGAGCAAATATATTAATGAACTCATCGCGAAACAGCTGAAAGTATATCACGCTAACCCTTCGAGATTGAATGGCCTTCCAAAATTCACAAGCCAGGTACCCCGCTTAGGCCGGTCGTTTCTCAAGTATGTAATGCTACCTACAAATTAGCAACATTCACAAAAAATATCATTGCAAATAATATTGAAGCTCCTAAATCGAGGGTGCTTAACAGCTTCGATTTACTGAAGAAACTCAAACCAAAGTTGAAAACATTCTACAATTTCTTAATTTAAATTATTATGAGATTATATACACGCCAGGAAAAGAACTAAATAGGTAGATAGACTTTCTGGATCTAACTCTTCACAGGAATGATGTTCAAGAAATAAAGTGTAATTGGTGTCGGAAACCAACCAGGTCTGGTAGATGCCTAAATTTCGATTCAAACAACCCACATAAGTAAAAAAATTGTATTTTTTAATATGGCGGACAGAGCCATTCTTCTATCGGATAAACAATTTCACCAAGAAAATTTGCGATTAGTAAGATTATGACATAACTACATCGTTTAAAAACAAAAAAGAATCTCACATCAGTCATGAGGCCCACTAAAGATAAATTGAATAAATTGGAAAATATCGATATTGTTTATGGCATTTGGTGCAAGTGTCGTTGTAGCAATGACGAAGTCAGTATAACTATAATTGAAGCCGTAAGAATAAAGAAAGGGTCGCCATACAACGTAGTGAGTCAGCAAAGATGAGCGTAGCGCCATGCGAAATCAGTGCCGAGTTAGCAGGAAGTCAGTGCCGAGGCAGTAGGAAGTCAGTGCCGAGTCAGTAGGAAGTCAGAACGAAACCATCGAGGTCGAAATCGAGTGACATATAAGTAATTGTAAAGGAAGTCACGCTGCAATGTACAGTACGCGCTGAGTCAAAATGAGCCATGAAGGCAGGATGAAGTCAGAACGAAGTCGACAGTCATCGCTTGAATTCATCGAAGTCAACAACTAACGAATTCAAAAACTAGAGTTAAACGGAGTCACGAAAGTACGATTAAAGTCGCACGACATTGTTAAAATAACTTCATATTGGTTTCAGCGGACTTTGAAATGGATAGCCCCTCGAAATAAGGTCCGTAAGAAACAGACAAGGTTCACTATTGAGGAAGATCATTTTTTCGATTTTGATAACGCGAAGACTCTTGCGAATGATTGTCACTATCGCAAACATCAGATGTTGGAAATGTGTCGAATTGCTAGTAATGCGAATGCTGTCAATTTAAGAACCGACGTGGAAAAACTTTCAAAAAAATACAATCCTGTTGTAAAACTGAAAAAATTTTGAGAACACGTAGCCACTATGGTCGTCACCCTCCCCCTAAAACAGTGGCCCGTTACCTGTGATATTGGGCAAACCAACCCTTTTCTCAAGGGTACTTTTTTGGAAAATGGGAAAAAATTCTTAATTTTGCAATCAGTAATTTAAAAGTACTATATTTGTAATCTACGTATTTATTTGATTCCAAAGTCACGTAATTCGTCTATAAAGTTTGAAAATTTGAGAAGCATTTAGTATTAAATAGAATATTAAGCTAAAATTTCTTGATTTTAAACTCCATCAAAGATTTAACTTTTCTAGGCAAGTAATATGCCATTAGAATCGAAAAAAATCGTAGATGCTGGTTATCCGATTTTCAAATCGCTAGCTGACAAATTAAAAGTTTTTAAACTCCCTTACTTTTACATGCCTGAAAACAAAAGACCCTTGCCAGAGTAAGCTCACTCACACTGAGGTTCATGAATAGACCGAAAAGTGGTAAAAAAAATTATGTCCAGGCGGGCCTGACCGTACCTGAAAACTGAGCAAAAAGTTTACCGACCTCTGCCCTCTAAAGGAACACGGCAATCGGTCCTCTCAATTTTCCGGTAGCATTACTACTACAGACCTTTTAAAAATTAAAGCACCGTTCTTTTGAATCCCATAAGTTGTAAAACTGGAGGACCTCTGTGAATGCTTTTTCAGTTTTCTTCGTGAATTGAAACGGCGCAGATGTCTCTATTTTTTTACGTCAGATGCTGTCCTTTTTATATTAACAGAAATTCTGTTTTATAAATTTTTAATCGTTTACCTTTTATGCTTCTTATCCATTAACTTCATCTCAAACTTTAAATGTGTGTTTCTGTGCAGCGTGTGAAACGCAGAGCGGGAGATCAAGAAAAAGTGAAAGGCGGAGTGAGACAGACGGAGAGAGGAATTGCACGATATAGTCAT
>NC_046664.1:101685833-101687225 GCF_010883055.1 Belonocnema kinseyi | reverse complement strand
TTTGTAATAGTTGACATTTTTAATTCAATTTTAATAATTAATTATTATAATGTTCACGTTTATACAATAGCAATAATATATTCTGCAGCCTCTTTTCAACATCTTTACTTAGTCGAAAATAAGTGAGACGCTACATGTTT
The DNA here is from genome assembly GCF_010883055.1 of Belonocnema kinseyi. Lineage (NCBI taxonomy): Eukaryota > Metazoa > Arthropoda > Insecta > Hymenoptera > Cynipidae > Belonocnema > Belonocnema kinseyi. The sequence continues at coordinate 101,687,085 of NC_046664.1, read as the reverse complement.
ACTACGTCAAAAACATCGACGCAATGATAGTATTAATATGATCTATAGTATACTGTTCTCTTTGCAACTTCCTTACTATGACACAAGTGAGACGCTACATAAATACTACACTAATCACCACCGACGCAAAGCTATCGTATTATGACCATTATGTACAAACCTTTTCTTCTCACTTGTAGCCTTGATACTGGTCTGCTGTCATTCCGTCCACGGGACGACATTCTTCGGTCTTGATTAAATTATATTAATTCTATAAAGCAATAACTTAGTATTTAATATCACTAAATTGCTTAAACAGGTCATGCATGGTCTCTATATTGTAACACTCATGAAGACGATCAAATAATAGTCGAAACGTCCTGTTTCTTAAATAACGATACTGTGTGATCAAGCAGTTAGTTTATCTTTAATAAATACATAGACCAGTAATCAATACTTTGAATTAATTTCAAAATCTTCCCTTATTATTTATTGTCGACAAATTTAAGATCAATTTGGTTAAAGAAACGAAGTGTTTAGAGCATGAAGTGGTATAAAATATGTATTTTTTATTTACTTTGCTTTAAACATTAACTGTGGATTTATTCAAATATTAAATAAGCATTTTTTGCATATATTAGAAACGAGAAATTGACAAATAAAGTTTCAAAGTATTTTTAGTCGTAAGGTTGCATTTGTTTTAATTAATTTTTTAATATAAAAATGAAGTTTTTTCGATGCTCTAACCTGCTCGATATTATTTTTAAGGAGTGCACGAGGTGTGTTCAAAAAGTAAGGTGACTTTTCAATTTTCGCGGGCTGCGTACATTCAAGTTTTACATTTTTTGTTGTGTTGTGGTGGTACACTCGTCACGATCATATGTTCACAGTTTTGATTATATAGCTCGTGTTGTTTTTCTGGCAGAGGCGTAAAAGGTTAGAAGGGTTTGGTGTGCTCGGCGATTTTATTCTTTCGAAAAAAATGGAGCAAAGAGTTTGCATTAAATTTTGTGTGAAAAATGGAATCCAGTGCTCTAAAACTCCTGAAATGTAGACAGTTGCATACGGTGAGTCTACTCTGAGTAAGAAAAATGTGTATAAGTGGTACAAGCTGTTCCAAGAAGGCCGAGAGGATGTCGAAGACGAACCTCGCCCTGAACGTCCCAGCAGATCAACAACAGATGAAAACGTTCAAGCAGTGGAAGAAATGGTGTTGAAAAATCGCCGAATTACCATCAGAGAAGTTGCTGAAGATGTTGAAATATCGGTTGGC
>NC_046664.1:101684217-101685733 GCF_010883055.1 Belonocnema kinseyi | reverse complement strand
TTTATATCACTTCTAAAATTAACATTATTCGTATTTTTTAAAATGTAAAACATTTCCATGAGGATTCGTTCGCAGTAATGAGATTCTGTGGCTAAAATATTTACATTTTTAAAATCAAATCTGTGCTGATAATTGTCCGAATGCTTGTCCAGAGCAGTGCTAGTATCCGTCCTATCGCATGCTATTTTGTGTTCATTTATTCTTTGTTGAATGTAACGTTTAGTTTGACATATGCAACATTTATTGCAGTCCACGCATGTTATTTTGCAAATTAGATCTCTTCTTTATTATCAGGAATGTGATCTTTCAGACGTTTGAAAAGATTAAATGGATCATTTATGTGTTGGAAAATTATCTTAATACTATTTTTGTTATAAAATTTTTGAAAAATTCTAGAATTTTGCGTATTATATGGTAAGACTATTGATCTATCCATGTCTACTTCTTTTTTGTGAACTTTATCTGTCTTATTTTTATGAGAAGGTAATATTTTAACACGGTTATCGACTAGTTTGCTAATTAGACTGATGGGAATACTGATCAGTAATACTGATGAAGACTATCGAAGAATAGTTGAAACTTCTTGTTTCTTAAATAACTATACTGTTGGATCTTGCAGTTAGTGCGTCTTTAATAAATACCCACAGACGGCAAACCGAATTCTCTATTAATGAAAAACGAATTCAAATTTACGAACACGAATTCGTAGAAAACTTCAGTCTTTGTTCATAAAGAATTCTTTCTCAATTCATGTTATAATCGTTATATGACCGCGGAAATTAATTTGGAAGGAAATGAAAAAGAATTCGGGCGAACGCATCAAGAACTGTAGAGACATAAAGAAACTATAATTTCTGGCTTCACAATTAATTCAAAATGAATGATCTTTCAAGTTCCAGCCTATTCGCAAAGAATTATTTTTTAATTCATCTATTGCTTCATGTGACCAACACATAGTCCGTAATGAAATTGAATACATAATGAATGACAACAGTCTTCTCATGTATGTTAACGAGATGCCAATTGAATTATTTTTCAATTCAGTTTTAATATCGATGAAGTCTCGCAACCAATTTTCCGTAAAAAAATTAATCTTTTGCATTATTATATTATTAGTTTTTACTTTAATATTTTTTCAGATGTTCAAGTACACAATTATTTGATATTACACAATCGATACACTATTTATAATCGCACGTTATGAAAATTTTTATTTGCCGCGGTTTCGAACTGTATATGTTTCGCATTCCTAACACCTAAAGCCTCACGGCTAACCTAGCTTGAAGTATGAAAACAAAAATCTGAAATATAACTTACCGTTGTGCAGGGCCATCTGCAAATTTTTGTGACCAATTTTATAAAAAATGTTACTAAGCTCATAATAATAGATGTACTGAGATTTTAGATATATTACAAATTATTATTGAATATTTTATGTGATTAAATAAGATTTAAACTTAATTCAAAAATATTTCAAGATATTTTAAAAGATTTGAGAGAAATCAATATATATATA
>NC_046664.1:101682981-101684117 GCF_010883055.1 Belonocnema kinseyi | reverse complement strand
TAATTTATTTAAATCTGCTATCTGGCACTGAGGAGGAACCATATCCGTGGTCGGAACGTTTGCCAATTTAACCTGTTTTAAGAAATGCACGTTTTATAATGAAGTATTTTCATAGGACCCAAATCGCAAGGAAAAATTCCTTCAAGCAAAAACTTATAATATTAATTAATACTTTTTATTATCTATTTACCATAATTATTATATGATTTAAGTTTTATGAAAATTGAAACTAAATTAAAACTAATTTTAATCCTAATTTCAATTTTGATCAAATTTAAATAATAAATAATATATATAATGTATAAAAATAAATAAATAATAAAAGTGTTGTTGCAATATCTTAGTTCTACGTAATCGTGAAAAAGAGTATTCAATAGAAGCTTTAATAAAAAAAGGAAACTTTACTTCTATTTATGTAAAAAATCATGAAATCAGTAGATACGAGGTGTGTTAAAAAAATAAGGTGACTTTATGGTTTTCTCAAAAAATATTCATTTATTCCTCAATATTTATGTTGTCCCCTTCAAAGTAATCCCCTTCAGATATAATTCACTTGTGCCAACGCTTTTTCCAATCATCGAAGCACTTCTGATAATTATTTGTGGTATAGCCTTGAGTTCTTTCAGCGATGCAGTTTTTATCTCCTCAATCGTTGAAAATCGATGTCCTTTCATGGGTCTCTTCAGTTTTGGGAAAAGAAAAAAGTTACTGGGCGCCAAATCCGGTGAATATGGAGGCTGAGGCGTGACTGTGGTGCTGTTTTTGATCAGAAAATCTTTCACAAGCAACGATGAATGAGCAGGTGCATTATCGTGATGCAAAAGCCACGAATTGTTTTTCCAAAGTTCCGGACGTTTTTTACGTATCACCTCTCGCAAACGGCGCATAACTTGAAGGTAATACTCCTTATTGACCGTACGACCTTGTAGTAAGAATTCCTGATGCACTACGCCACGGTAATTCAAGAAGACAGTGAGCAAAACCTTCACATTTGATCGAACTAGACGTGCTTTCTTCGGTCTTGGAGACTCAGAATGCTTCCACTGAGACGATTGGGCTTTAGTTTCGACGTCATAACCATATACCTACGATTCATCCCCAGTTATAACCCTTTTGAGAAAATCAGGATCATTATT
>NC_046664.1:101664643-101682881 GCF_010883055.1 Belonocnema kinseyi | reverse complement strand
AACAATATGCTGCCTGATGGTCAGCAGCTTTGACTTGTTAAGTATGTGATAACGGGTCCGGAGTTCGCGCGCAAACTTTCGAACCTTGGCGGTAAAATTTCTACCAGATGTGATTAGTCAATCATACATTGAATGCGGGACGCGTACTGTCTTGCCCAGCCTATCTTTATGGCAAGTTGATGCATTCGTCTTTTGTCCACGAAGCTCGTCATCCATTTCAGCCAGATCTTTAGGCTTGAGAGAAACCTTGGTGTTGATGTTTCTGCGGGTCGTAAAGCATCGCTCTTCATCTATTGGATGCCTGCCCGCGGTTGGTCTTAGTGTCGCCTCTCTTTCTTTGTCGCCGGCTTGTTCTAGCTGTGGTAGAGTAGGCGTTCCGCTTACATAGCCCCTTTTACGGAGTAATTCAGCATGGTTTCGCAGACGTTTCTGCGAAAAGTGCGATAGCTCCAGGTGTTTCTCGGACCACAGAGCATGCAGCCGTGCCATGTAACCCCGTTCACGGGCCACACTCGCATCGTAGCAGTCTTGCAAGTCGTGATTCAGTCGCTCCGTCCACCCAAAGGTCACGAGATCCCGCTGATCTATCTCATTGAATCCATTATCATTGGCTCCCCCAGCTCTAGATTGGTCGACATTGTTGGCCGACCCATTGTCGGGAGCCCTGTGCGTTCTGTTGTTTTGAAGCGCACTTACTACAACTATGTTTGGTGTTGTCATTGTTGTTCCCACGAGAAGCTAGGGAAAGGGGTTCGTCCATCCTTGTAGAGCCCCGCATGCAAGGATAAGGCTGCTTACTCTGAGAGGCCGCCTTGTATCCCAGAGTCATCGTTCTAGACACCTCACCCAGGTGCCATTCAGCTTTCGGCACGGTTTTCACACCTCCGCTTGGGGGTTAATTCTTTCGGGACCACCCCTGGATAATTGTCCGCGACTGCCTATTTATTTTTGTAACCATATTCAGCAGAAACCCTTGGTACAGGGACCCTCTATCCGCAACCCGAGGACGCGTTCGGTGGCTTTGTCATAGGCCCTTCGGTTTGATTCTAGAGGAATCAAAACCGAAATATATATATAAAACCGAATATATATATATATATATATATATACATATATACACAATAATATGGGACTATTTGAGCACATCCGTAATGGCATACCTGATGGACATCTGACGGTGAGATACATGAAATACTGGACTAAAATTGGTACATACTTGGAAGTTAATAAAAATAAACTTAGATTTTTACTCCACTGTAAAGATGAGGGTTATATTCCCTCATATGTACTTAATCAAATTTATAAACATCTTGATATTAAAAATTTACATAGAAAAGAAATCAACAAAACCATTTTAAAGTCATATCAGCATTTTAAATCTCTGTATTAAAGAATCAGTCAAACACATTTTAAATACGCAGAAGGAGTTATGCAAACTAAAAATATTAATTACTATTAAAATAGACAGAAAATTTCCCAATTTATCTAATACCTTCTTTAAAACTCAAAAAATTAGATTCGCAATATTTGGAACACAATTTATTTCTTATTTTATTAAGAAATTTGAATGTCTAAAGTTTTAATATTATAGACAAAGTAGATATCGTACGAGTTCTAATTGGATTTGAACAGAACTAAACTAAAATTACCCAAAAATGTAGAATATTTTTTCAGTTTAGGAAATAATTTTTGTATACTTTATAACAACAACGAAACAATATGAAATGCTGCGGATAAAATTCACTTCATAGAAGAAGAAAAAAGGAATGAATTTAGATCAGAAGTCTCCGTTAAATTACAGCGCTTTATCACTAGCGACCAACAAAGTCACTTTAGATCAGAATTTAATGAACTCGCTATTGAGACTAGGGAATTTTTGTCAAACCATCGAAATATTGTTCTTCCTAATGCTGACAAGGGCAGTGTTACCGTCCTTATCGAACACTCAGAATACACACACAAATTTCTGGATCTGTTAAATAAGTTAGCTACATATAAATTAAATAAAACTGATCCTACGTACAGAATACAGACAAATCTCAATAAGCTAATAGATGGTATTCGGTTACTTTGTTTTATTGATTCTGACATATGCAGAACTCTAAAATGTACTAATGGATATCCTCCGCATTTCTTTGGGTTACCCAAGATCTACAAACCTGATTGCCCATTGAGACCGGTTACTTCCTTTGGTGGTTCTCCATTATATTATATTTCAAAATATATTGTAGATCCAATTAAAGCAACATTAGGAAATTCACAATGCCATATAAAAGATAGCTGCAAGTTTGTCGCTAAGATATCCACATTCAAGATTCCAGAAGGATATGAATTTTTTAGTCTCGTTGTTGTATCTCCGATTACTAACATTGCACACGAACTTGTACGTGTACATGTAACAATAACAATCCACAGTTTACTTCTTTGTTCTTTTACCGGTATGTAGACGACATTTTATCTTGTCTCCCTGGAGCTCAAATTCTTGCATTTAAGGATATTTTCAACACATATCATAACGGAATCAAATTTACTTAGAATATGAACATAAAAAAGTATTAATTTTTTAGATGTGCAACTTATCAATAAAAAATGTAAAATTCATACCAACTGGCTTCATAAAAAAACATGGTTGGGCAGATATACAAATTTTAAATCCATCACATACCCGCCATGTAAAACTAGTATTGTCATAAATTTGGTAAACCAAGCGACTAAGCTCGCACATCCTTCTTTTCATGAAGAGAACCCAAAAATAGTAAAAGACACTCTTTAAATCAATGGCTTTCCTATCAGTCTAATTAACCAACTAGACGATAACCGTGTTGATATATTACTTTCTCATAACCATAAACCAGATAAAGCTCATAACAAAGAAGTAGACTTGGATTAATCAATAGTCTTACCGTATAATACGCAAATTTCTAGAATTTTTCAAAAATTATATAAGAAATATAATATTAGGATAATTTTCAAACCCATAAAGGATCCATTTAATCTTTTCAAGCATCTGAAAGATCATATTGCTGATAATAAAAAAACAGATTTAATTTATAAAACAACATGCATGAACTGCAATATATGATACATATGTCAAACTAAACGTTAGATACAACAAAGAGTAAATGAACACAAAAGATTATGCGATAGGACGAACACTAGCACTGCTCTGGACAAGCATTCAGACAATTATCAGCACAGATTTGATTTTAAAAGTGTAAAAATTTTGGCCACAGAATCTCACTACTGCAAACGAATCTTCATGGAAATGTTTCACACTATGTAAAATACGAATAATGTTAATTTTAAAAATGATATAAACAATATGAATGCTATATATATATAATAGCCTCATCCACGCAACCAATTAATTTTGTAATAGTTGACATTTTTTATTCAATTTTTAAAATTAGTTATTATAATCTTCGCGGTTATACAATAGTAATAATATATTCTGCAGCGTTCTCTTTCCAACTTTCTTACTTATTATAACACAAGTGAGACGCTATATAAATACTACGCTAATCACTACCGACGCAAAGCTATCGTATTGTGATCATTATGTACTAACCTTTTCTTCTCTTTATAGACTTTATACTGGTCTTCTGTAATTCCGTCCACAGGACGAAATTTCAACAGAACCAAAAATAACATATTTTGGGGATTTTTAAAAAAGAAAAAGTTTTATTTATGTTCGTCCTGTGGACTGAATCAAACCAATCATCCTTAGTTTGAATATAAGTTAAATTCAATATATGCAACTTTATCAAATAAAGGTAATAATTTATAATAATAATACTTATACTACAGTAAAAACTATTCTATACTGCGGCATCTTGCAGTTAGTTCATCTTTAATAAATACATAGACCAGTAATCAACACCATGAATTATTTCAAACAAACATCTTCACTTGTTACCGTCCCTGGTCAACACCATGACATCTTTAAGAAAATAAATAATAAGAATGATTTTTGAATACGTGATGAATATTGTGAATAATTTAAATAAATTCTATCATCAAGTACAGATTTTCGTCAATTTTTAATGTGCACATTTCGTTTTTTCAAATGCATACATTTTAAATTACTTTGAAAAATCTTTCGCTAATCGTACGTCATCGACTAATAATAATTGTTTATTTTATGAAACAATTTTAAACGAAATTTTCAGCTTGGCGACTTGTCAACAAATGGCTCTTGTGTTTTGTCACGAAATTGACTGTCTGCCCGAGTAAAAATGCTTAGACTTGAGTTCGACTTGGTTATGTCTTTAGTTCGTCTCCAAGCATCGATGTCTGGCTACATCTCAAAACTGAGTCGAGACATAGGCCTTCGTCTTACTTTTATGGCCATGGCAGGTAAATCGGCCTTTACTTGTGTTAAGTCGAGCCTTGTCTTGGCTATAAGACGACGTTCACTTGACTCAAGACGAGCCTTGTCTTGGCTGATATTATTGAACCTTTTTTAACTCATAATGTCATTAAAATTGATTAATGAAAAATTTGTAATTATTAAATTAGTTATTTGCAATGTAAACATTCAGAATCGGTAGGTCTGAACGAGTATAACCCTTAAACATTTTCTTCAACAAAATAGAAATTGTAACTTTCTAGAAGGATCTCCTAAGCCGTTAGAAATACGTAAAAACAAACAACATTTTCGGTATCATCATCAAACAAGTGTAATACAAATAAAAATCCGTAAATAAGTTGATTTAATATATATATATATATATATATATATATTGTATAAAAATATACAAGATTGTTTAACCAGTAACAAAGATTAGCTTCTATGACTGTTAGGCATAACCTTTTTTTTAAGGCAGGTATATGCTCGAAATTATAAACCGCACGTGTTGGAGTTACAAAAATACGACTCAAGAGATACATTTATGTCTTAAAGACATAAAAACTTGTCTCCAAGACATAAATTGAAGTCTGGCTCCGTCTCAAAACTGAGACATTCTCAAATCAAACTTTTCGACTTCAACATGTCTTGATTGGGGGAAATTCAAGTCGAACTCAAGTCGAAGCATTTTTATTCGGGTTTGACCCAGAAAAGACCTTATTTATCAGGTGACTCCGCTGGCAATAATATTTGTTAATTACTTACATAAATTGTCCTTAAAATACACCTTTTTCTTCAGTTTTAAATTCCTGATTTCCTTTTATCAACCGGATAAATTTTTAATTACTTAAAAAATTAATTTTGTTTATCAAAAAGTTTATAAATAAATCCACAACTTGACTGCTTTTACACAAATAGTTGTCGTTTTTTTTTAGGAAATCGACAGCCAATATCTCACAAAACACCTAATTTATTAGGAAACTTTGTTAGGCCACAACATGTTCACTTATTTGTATAAGTTTTATAAAATTTATATAATTTATATAATTTATATAATTTATATAATATTTATATAAATTTTTATATAATTGTTTGAAGAAACGGTTGCTAAAAGTCATCAAAAATGATTAAATCGTGGAATTTTTAGTAAGATTGTTTACAAACAAAAATTGTTTAATTGAAAAAATAATATAAGATAGGTCGTTAGTTAAGTTATTTTGATTTAATTTTCTTGAAAATACAAAATTTGCCGGTTGAAAATCTGTATTTTTTAATAAAATTTATTTAACTAAATAGCACATTATGTCGCCTCACAGTCTGTTAATAAAAAGGATCCTTTCTGAGTCATTGGCAGACATTTTCGTAAAAAATCACATACATTTGTTGCGAATTCGTTGATTTTTCATTTTTCTATAAAATTGTTTATAAAGTAAAAAATAATATTCTTTGATAAAGCAATATAAAAGCAGAATTTGTTCCAAATCATTTAGAGTTAATTTCATTGAAAAAATGAAATCCTCTAGTTGCAAATTCACGAAAATCTGTATTTTTTTTAAATATAGATTTAAATATGTAAAAAATAATGTGGATTGACGAAGTCTCCTGAAAATAAGGTCCTTTCAGCGAAATGGGCAGTCGAATCTGTAAAAACAGACATCTATTTGTCAAAAAATATTGAAGCTGTGAATTTGTTTATACAATTGTTTATCGAATAAACTATCCGTGTTCTTTAATTAAGTATTATAAGTGAGGGATTTTTGAAAGTAATTTGAAATTTATTTGGGTTGCAAGAACAAAATCTGCTGGATGAAAATTGACGAAAATCTGTAATTTTATATAACATTTATTAAAATAAATAAAAGTCGCAAAAAGGTATTCAAAAATCATCCATATTATTTATTTCTGGAAAATTTTTAATCAATTTCGGAAAAGGAACGAAGTCTTTAGAGTGCTAAATGACAAAGATATCCATATCTTTAATAAACGTGATTTAAGCATTAAGAAATACTTTAGATTTACAACGGATAGTAATTAAGAATTGTTCTTATTTATATCCTAAAAATATTGCAAAATTAAGTCTCCAAGTATTTTTAATTTTGAAGGAGACCATTCATTTATTAATTTGTTAAAAATTGTTAAATGTCAACTTCATTGACATAAATTTTTAACTTCCGTTTTGAAAAAATTCTGAAATCGGATTAAAATTCTACGCTCCGGACTACTTTGTATAGAAAAACGGGTTTTGGCCCACTGTACGGCACGTAGATTATGAAAATGTTATAAAGTGCAATTAAACCTTAAGAATATTATATACAAATAATAAGCGATTATATATGAGGAAGTATATTATCATTTCATGAGTAAAAGTAAATATCGAACCCTTAGTACTACATCTCAAAGGCTTTTCAATAATAAACGAAAAAGAAAACAATTTTCTTTAAGAGCGGTGCAATAAAAAAAAGAAAGAAGTAAACATAGGGGAAGACACATTTTAATCAATAATCACACAATATCATTGTCAGGATTTTTTGTGTATATGTTAAGAAACTAATTTTTAATGTAAATATTTGCACTCCTTATTCCTTAAACATGCAATGTAAAAACGTATGTATGTTTATTAAATGTGTCAGGAGAGAGCAAAAGTTGTTTTGAAATCCCAACAGCATACGAAAAAGGAAGATGCAAGGTGGAAGGTATGTAGCGTAGCAGTGTGTAGTATGTAGCGAATGAAATGACACGGCAACTGAGGGAGATGGGCGCTTTGGGGGTGGAAGTGTCAGTCCGTGTTGGGGGTGTAGTAGGGGAGGGTAGGTATCGAGGTCAGTGCGTTTTTCCCATGCGCGCGACGAGTTGCGTCAAGAAACTGTGATAGGAGGTAGTGGGCGTAATCGTCCTCAGTGCGCCGGTTGGAATTCTAACCTGGATCCAGTGATTGGAGTTTCCTTGTGGTACCAGGAACGCCCCGAGCCCGCCAAAACCGGCAAGTTGCGTGGGCGCTTGGTCTGATACCGCCTCCCAGTCACTTTTTACCTACGAAGTCGTAGCAATGGGGATGTTTCATCCCCTGACCACCTACAACGAATCATCTCATGCGTGAATCTCAAAAAGGACTCCGGTGTAAACTGGACTGCTCTATGTGGTTATAGCACTCTAGGGGTGGGGAAAATTTCATTCGTAAACCTCAAGGTCGAGCATGATGAAAATGAGATTTGCATTTTACGAGATAGGTTTAATAGTATAGGTGTGAGGTTTCGTAGTAGCGATGATTTTAAATATTTTCTTTTAATGAATGGCCTTAAAAATATTTACCTTCTAGAGTTTAAAAGGATTTTCCATACATCATATATCAGACTTTAATATTTATACTGCGGCCATTATAAGATCACTTTTTTTATAAGAATGTTGATGAGCTTAACATAATTTTTCTTAATTCTCAACATACAATCAATGTGTTAAAGCACTTCTTTTATCTACGCTCCTTGGACTTTAGTATTATTTTACATTAGTATTAAGTGTTAATAAATAAACCCCATCTAGTACAATAGTACTCACCCGAGAAGAAACGAGTCAAGCACAGCTTGACTTCAATGATGGACCGAGATACATTAAACAGTTCTATGTTTCAGAACAGAAAAATTTGAAATTTTGAATGAAGTGTATACTCAGAATAGATGTTTGTGATACGAGTAAAAAAAGTCGATGATTTCTTAAGTATCAATTTCTTAGAATGAGTCTGTGACTCGAATCACGAGTCGGAATTTAGAGGAGTGGAAAGACATGAGGGCGAGCAGCTCGTGCATGACACGCTGTTTCTTGCAACAAACGTTCGAGAAAGTTTCAAGGTAAAAGAGCATCGATCATAACCTCCAAACCCTACTGGTGTGCAAAGTTCCTTATCTGCAAAGTGCGCATGCGTTAACTTACCAATCGGGATGCAAAATAACTACATTTAAAAATGATTATACGTCAATATTATTCTCGAACCGTCAACTACAAGGAGGTACTTTGCATATGATTTAAAGACGTGTAAAGTGCTACTTTACAGGTAGTTGTTGCAAATAAAAGCTTGTTGGATTCAAACAAAATTGAGTTATTTTTCTAGGATGTAGAATAACTTGTTGCGTCTGTGCATTTAGGATTAAAAAATGGTTAAATGGCCCAAACTTACTTTGGAAATTTTAATCATCAATCCCTATCAATGAGAAAAATCTAGTAAACCTCATGCAAATTGAGAAAATTTGTGCTTTTTAATACTCTATCGCGTTTAAATTAAAGCTTTAAAATTGTCTGATAAATTATTAAAAATATTATAAATGTTTTTGGTTAGTGCTTTTCAATGGAGGTTAGCATTTTTGAAGAGAATTTCTTATCCAAATATCATCATTAGTGCGATTTTAGGTACTGCGAACGATACCTAAAATAGTATTTTTTAACATGACCGTAAATTTGTTACACATCCGGACTAATTGCTGCACCCTCTCAGGTTTTTAGATATGTATGACACGCGGCCCCTAAATGTCACTCTGCCTTGTGCAAATTTCAGTACACGGCCGAAAAAGTGTTACTTAGGGTCCTTGTATCACAAATAACTAATATTATGCAATCATAAAGTTAATTCTATGTTTGTACTTTACATAGGAAATGGCTATTTTTTATGATCAATTGTTAGATTACAAAAATAAAAAATTGTTCAACAAGGAATGTTTTTCGTGTTGTTAGCGTTTTTTACCGGCAAATTACATTTTTAGGTCAAAATCATTAGAATATGAGGGTTAAGAATTTTTAACTATATTAGGGTACCTTATACTGAAAGTTGATACTTTAAAACAAAATGTTATAATTCGAACATGATTTTTAATTGTGAAACAGTTTTAGGTTATATGCAGGTTTTTTTTCATAATAAATCGGTTATTTTAATAAAAAATAATTGAATAATAAAAATTTTCACAATTTTAAAACAATTTTAAGTTATTTTGACGTGTTTCACCTATAATTGGTATTTTTGAGCTAAAAGTATTAGATTTAGGTCCAAGGATTTTTATTTGAACTAATAAAATACACAGGTCTAAGCTATTATGGATTCTGTTAGGGGCCATCCATATACCACGTGGACAACTTTTCACCACTTTTGACCCCGCCCCCCGTGGACAGCCGTGGAATTTGGACAACCCCCACCCCTAATTTGTTCATGTGGACATATTTTATGAAAATATAGATATTATTAGTCTTCAAAATGTCTGGGAGCTCGCGCCAATTTCATTAACGTCATTTTAGTACTCACTTCAATTTCAGATTCTGTTGTTTTCATAGTCAGCAGTTCGAAATTCGTTCACTGGCTAACAGCTATTGGTGCATTTTGCAACAATTTATTGTGAAACTGGTAAAAAGTTCTAGTGAAAGAACGCGATTTTAGTACTCTTGAAGCCCACGGTGGATGGTTGTTTGAATGCTAAGAACTAACAATAAGTTTGACTGGCAGCTTCTCGGTGGTGCCAAAGGTGACTGGTAGGCTGTCAAACATGTCAAAAATTCGAGTGAAAAAACGTAATTTTAGTACTCTTCAAACCCATTGGGGATGATTTTTTGGGTGCAAAGAACTAACAAAAAATTTGACTAGCAACTCCTGAGTGGTATCAAACTTGACTGGCAGGCTGTCAAATATATTTAAAAAATGACAGGGTGACAATTAGAACCTTCATTTTAGTACTCTTAAAACCCATTGGGGATGATTGTTTATACTGAAAAAAAAATACTTCTGAATCAATGAAATATTGGTTTGGAGCATCAAACGGTGCTTTGGCGCTAGGTAAAATGCATAAATAATCAATTCAAAAGCATACGCTATTGTTTCTTATTTTCTTGATTCAAATAAAATATTATTAAATTATAAAAAATTGATTAGACTCAACTGAAGATGTCCTGGGCCTAATAGTAAAATATTATAAGTTTAATTACAGTAAAATTTGAAGCAAATGATATATCCTATAAATTGATAGCATCATGCTCTTTAATTCTAAAGTGCGATGCTATCGTTGCAACAGTAGAAAAGTTTAACTGTATAGTACACTGACATAAACTATTAGCAGAATTTTCTAATTCCACGACGGGAAATATTGATTCAAATGCAAAAAATATTTGTATTTCAGAAATTAAAATTTAAAGAATTTACACCTTCTTTAACCTCTGACACATACTCCTGCGTTTACTCGTATTTTTATTGACATAATCGTAATTTTTCGTAACTTTTTGCCCTTGTTGTCGAAAACCGTTATGTTTTACATGTTTTACGACGATTTTCGCCCACAAATACGTTAAGAACAATAAATATATTTTAAAACGTACTTGGTTAATTTAAAATTTAATCAATATAAAAAAAATATTTTTTCAACTTCTTAAGATGTTTTGTGTTAGTCAGTTTTTCCAAGAAATGAAAATTTAAACAACTTGCATCGCGGTAATTTTTAAAAACTTTTCTGTTTTTTAAGTAGAAGTATAAGAATGTATAATAACTTTAATGTACATTTCAAAAAGAATTCAATTATAGTCAAAACATGTAGATATATACAATCCTTTCTGTGAATGAGAGTTAAACAGTAAATCAATGAATTTCAGTTAATTTTTCGGTAACAATATTCTACATTACAAATTGCAACTAAATTAATAATTGCAAAAAGTAATTACTGATTCAAAATAGACAATGTTAGATAAAAAAAAAACATTTGCCAAATTCATTAAAAGAAGATAGAGAAGTATGCCAGGACAGGAAAGTATGGCGGAAAATAGTTAATAAAAAGAGTGTCAGTAGAGTGAATGACGCCTGAAACGAAAGACCTTCGCCACTAATGGACCCAAGTAGGGAACCTTACATAACGACTTCGTGAGGTTTTTCGCTTGGGGTGATTGCTAGAGAGATTGATCAGCAGCCTGGGTCGGAGCAGTGTTGCGGAACGAACGTGTTATTTACTTAAATAGCACGAGAATTCTGGATCAATCTGAAAAATCTCTATCCCTTCCACACACTACTCCTTTCCCCTACCAAGTGAGTCACGCCCACCCCGAAAGGGAAATGGCTTAATGGTGTTATAATATAATATTTTGCATAAAAGAGCCTCGGTGGCTCAGTTGGTTAGACACTTGGACTTCACCTCAGAGGTCCGGGGTTCGATCCCTGAGCCGGTACCTCTGGAAATTTTTACAATGTACCTTTACCGAGGTTCTGGTGGTTCGGAACCCACCTTAAGCTGTAGGTCCCCCCATCGTGTACTTGACTGCAACCCAGTCCGTCAATGATGGGGTAAAAATCAGGCTTTGTCCAATATGTCTGGGCAGACTGCTCTCATCAGATCACTTGATTGCGTTATAAAAATGCGTCCGTGTCTGATGATATATACCGGGAGAACCCCGTGCAAAATGACCAAATAAAAATCCAACTCTAACCAAAAATGCCTTCGACATATTGGGCAGTATAAGCCTGTGACAACATTTCGCCACAGAAATGTGTTTTTTTTTTGCATCGTTTCAAGCTAAATAGTATAATATACTCCATGTATTTTATTCGTCTTTATTTTAAGTTTTGACTCAAATATTTACTCTGAATGTTTATTCAATAATTACTGGTATAAAACAAATAATATTCTTTTTTTAATGAACTCTTACATAATTATTATTATTTTTTATATTTGGCTATTCATTTATGTTGATATTTAGTTTAATAACAATAAATAATACCACCATAATTGTCATATTTTATTGATGAAAAACTGTGCTTTTTTATTTTGTTTTATCACTCCATTTGCTTATAAAAACTAGAACTTTAAAGATACATTGTTTCAAAATTCAATTATTGAGCAACGCTTATGAAAAATTTGGCACATTTTTCTTCAGATGTTCAGTGTTTGTATACATTTTAAACATTTTAAATTATACTTCCAAATGAGATGACTATAAAATCACGAAAAAAAACAAATCTCCGACACTGTAAACTTCCCGAATAATAAAGTTCCCGTCAAAAATATCTGAATTATGAAATTCCTGAATTATAGAAGTTAAAAAATTGTTGTTCTTTACAAATAAATATTATTTATTTATTAAAAACACAATTATCAAATATTTGTATCAAAGAAATTTTGTATCAATGTTTAAACTATATAAAAATTATTTCTTCAATTTTACATAATCATAATTGTATAAAAATTGTCTAAAGAAATTAGTTTAAAGACTGCACATTTTTAAACCAAATTACTTATTCAGAAATATATTGTCTTTAATTATTGTTGTTTAAAATTTTTTAAAATTATTTCATAGAGTTTTCAACATTAAAGAAATTTCTCTGATAAAAGCATTTGCTTATTCCATAAAAAAAATAACAATAATATTCAATAAAACAATTTTCTTGATTCTTTACATTCTGGAATTTTCTGTTTCGGCCATTTTATAATTCGGTAATTTTCTGTTGGAAATTTTGTTCTTATGCAATTTTCAAATAGTATCATATTATAAACTGTAGTGGATTTTATTATTCAGTAATTTTTAATTCGGGATTTTCATATTTCGGCAATTTTTTAATTTTTGGAGATTTATTTTTCGGGAATTTTCGATGGTCCGCTGACAAATTGCCAAGTTCCAACTTTGAAACAAATTTTAATACACCAATCACATTGGTCAGAAATGTGTTTCAGTGTTTTTTGTACATATTACCAGTTCAATTTGATGGTGTTCAACATTTTTTGGAGGATTCGAAAATATATGAATTTGGTTTATTTGTATACGCTCATGAATCATACAAAATATTTTATAGATTGGAGAGGATTAATACTTTTGGTTCAATTTTACTGTGCCTTACAGACAGTTACGAATTTTTTTTAAACATTCGCATTTATGTTTCATACAAAAAGAATTTTCTTCACATTGAAATCTTTTACCTTGGAAAGAAATACATATCTTGATCTGATAATAGAATATACAGATGACTCAAAATTTATTTTTCTTTGTTTCTATCACAGATGCTGTAGATCTGATAGTGTATACTTTTGAACGTATTCGAAAGCGCCATTCATTGTGACTACAGTACATACTATCAAATCGAAAGTATCTTTGTTTCGCTGAAATAATTTTCTTTAGAAGTTAAAAAGATACTTTGTTAATACAAAAGTATTTTTAACACATTAAATACAAAATTTCTTCGATATAAATGTGCATTTATTTTTCTCAACTTTATATGCTTGAGCTTCATATAATCGTCAATATATTAATCTTTGTTACTGTACTCTTGATTAAAGAACTCAAATTATTTCTCTCAAAGCAAAATTCGAATGAAAAAACTTAATTTTAGTACTCTTGAAACCCATTGGGAATGATTTTTCAGGTGAAAACAACTACCAATTAGTTTGAGTGGCAGCTCCTGAGTGGTGCCAAAGCTGACAGGCAGGCTGTCAAAATTGTCAAAAATTCGAGTGAATCACGTCATTTTATTACTCTCGAAATCCATTGGGAATGACATGTTTGACAGCATGCCAGTCAACTTTGGCACCACCGAGAAACTGCCAGTCAAACTTATTTTTAGTTCTCAGCATTCAAACAACCATCCCCCGTGGGTTTCAAGAGTACTAAAATGACGTTTTTCACTCGAATTTTTGAGCAGTTTAAGGATAAGTTGTTGCAAAATGCACCAATAGCTGTTAGTCAGCCAACGAATATTGAACTGTCAACTATGAGAACAAAAGAATCTGAAATTTTGTTGAGTACTAAAATGACGTCCATAGAATTGTCGCGAGCTGCTAAACCCCCCTCCCCCCCCAAAAATGTTCACGTGGTATATGGATGGCCCCTTAGTGTTTTTTGTCAAACATGAAAATTATTATTCCAAAAGTCGTTACATGATTTCTAGAAGATTCATAATTTTTTTAACCATTTTGGCACAGAAAAAAGGGACGAAATTGCCCAATCAAGTATTTTCTTTTTTAACCCGGGATGAAGGAAAGCCAAATCGGATGTATATTATATCCATTGTCCCTATTGATGTTGGGTTCTGATGGGGCTCCTATAAGAATATCTAGCCTAGAAAAAACTGATGGGTGCACGGATAAAAGTACTGGCTGCCAGTAGCGTGACAGTACCCTGTAGGAGTCCCTCAGGGTCCCTTCTCTTTAATTGAATTGTAGTCGGGCTGACCCCACTAGAAGCCTACTAGAAAATCTAGTAGGGCTCCCGTGGCCTTACCATTACGTTCTAGATGGGGATCCGACTATTTTTCCCTACTAGAGATCGATAAGACATACGAAAAACTAGTCAGAGCTCCACTAGATCTCTTTGTAAATGTCTGCATAGGTTATTAGATTGTTTTAAGATTTCGATTGCTTCTCTATTTTTTCTTGGTAAAATATTGTGTATTTTTACCATGACAGTTGTTTTATCAAATAAAACATTATGTACTGCTTCAATATGATGCTCAGCTAGAAAGCAGTCGAAATCTTAAAATACCCTGACAATATAAATAGGGACAATGGCTTTAATGCCAATTGGAATTGTTTTCCGTAGTGAGTATGTATAAGAACAACACAACCTAAAACCTCAGTATCACTTTAGCCCTGAAAAAGTGAACTGCAATGTTCAAAAAACGTCGGCAACATTCGTAGTTTTGCACGGGATTGAAACCCGGAATACCTCTTTTTATTATATCAGTAGTTAATAATATTATTTTTTGAGCAAGTAGGATTTTTCAAATAAAAATGGAATAGTTTGATTGTTTGTATATGCTACACAAAAATATCATATACAATTTTGGAAGTTATGATAATATTAATTTTCAGCAATTATCAAAAATATTGTTTTCGCTTTTCTTTTCCAATGATCTTTTAAATAAAATATAATATAAAACACAAAAATTATATAACAGTATGAATTTTATATTTGCATGGCTTGTTTTCTAGTTACAATTAACGTTTAAAATATGAATAGCATAATAAAAAAACTATTCAAATTATCATACTTCTTTTTTTTTGCATTTTAGTGCCTTGAGGTCTACAGTTTCGTAACGAAACAGGGTACACGGAAAAAATCTATCCGTAAAAAAGTCACGAACTTGTAGCTAGGTCTCGGATACGGGATAAAAAAAGCCAACATTAAATCCTTAATTTTATGAAAAATGTATGAATAAATTTATAACTTTCTTAAGAACAGTTCGAGATTCCTACGAACAGTTCCTGAAAATTGTAGACTTGAATATAAAAAGGGACAAATTTAATTTGTCGATTTAATTTATACTTATAAATCCGCACAACTCTCAGGATTTGAAACCTCGAACTCGACAATTTCTAAATATAAAACATGAGTGCGTAAACACGTGCAGCCATCCATACTGAACAATGTAGGTTTAATAAAAATTCTACAAACTCATTCGATGAATTCAATACTACACATACGCGTGCACATACGCACCGAGCGGGTGAGGGAGAGTGTGTGCGGACCACGTAAAGACGAACCTACGTCCAAGTTCCCAGATTTGTCGGGCAAGCTCGTGAGTGCTCTGTGAAACTTTTCCCAATCTTTCATAATATTTTTGTAATTATTTACGGAAAAAAGTGATGAGCGGTTTTAGATTTGTCATATCGAGTTCGTCAATTCTTTCTCAAAATTCGTAGATTATTTACGAAATTACATCAATGTCCAATGGATTTTTCTTATATCCGAGACCTAGCTAACTTGTTCGTGACTTTTTTACGTATAAATTTTTTCCGCGTAAGCCCTACATAAATAACTCATGTATTTTTTTAAAGCGGAAATATCAAATAAATTCGAATATTTTCTACCTAATTTTTATTCGAATATTTTATTGTAGATAAATACGTTAAAATTTAACTCGATAAATATTAGTACAAGATAGACTGTAATGCACAAATAACTCTGAAGTCTGAATTCCCACTTTCGCATCAGAATGAGGAGGCTCGTAAAGTTTTGTCGGTTTGTTTGCCAATTACTTAGGGAAGCTAGTATCTATCTATGCATCCGTCCATTTCTCGTCCCTTATACGGGCAAGAATGTGAGCGCCGATGCGGTCCTTATGTGTATTTAGCGCGGAACGCATAAAACCGAATGGCTCAAACTTTGTCCGATATAAAAGGCAGGAGACTGTTCGTATCTACTTGCAGTTCCACCGCATGGCGGATCGCAATATTTCCTCTTTGGACATTCTTTCGATAAAATAGACTCGGGTTGAGCTGAATTTCAAATCGTTAAAAGCCCTCTCCATTTCAATTTCAATTCAAATTTTATCTTCGGTTATTCTTAATAATTAGTACTAAGTTATCAATAAATAATAAATATTGCATATCATAGCTCAGGTATTACTAAGGTACTGTATTAGATGGGAATATGCAAGCTGTCATTCTGGTTCCTCGCTAAATTCAAAATCGCTAAATTATACTGAAACATTTTTATCAAATCATAAATTATAAATAAAATTACATGTGATATAATATATGAAATATTTAAATTCGACTATATGATTTTTTAACCCACATATTTGCCAAAAAGCAGCTGTTGCAAAAAGTATGATTGCAAAAGAAATTTTACTCAGTTTATAAGTAGGCGTGCGCTAAAATTATAATTTTATGATTTTTTAAATAAATATTAACAAATAATAAAATAATAATAGACTATAGGTGAAAACTTAATACAATACTTTTTCAAGAGTTTATTATGATAGCTATTTAAATTTCACAACATACGTCCTTTTTATTTGCGTGGGTTAATGTGCGTCGTTCTGTAGAAAAACGGGTTCCTAACATTAATTTCATCTGGATCTCATTTCGCTTTAATATATCAAAAAAATGCTCATAGGCACTTTAATTACATGTAAGCATAATCTTCAGACCCCCTATATTTGAATTATATTATGATAGTCATAAATATTAGTAATAACTTCGCATAATCTTAAATTTAAATTCGGTTTCCATTTGTCGCGTCTACAATTTATGATCCACATTGACAGTCTTTCTCTTCGCCCTAGTGGAAAACGGTAAAGTTTAAATCCATCCTCGCTTCTACTTTTAGAAAATGAAGCACTGCAGCAGACCATTTTTCTTATATTCTAAACTTAATTTTAATTAAACTATACAACATGCTTATCGAATTGTTTCCCGTGAACTGTCCAGGAACCAGAATGGCGGTTGCATATTCCTGTCTAATTTAGTACCCTAGTATTACCTAATCAATAGCAGTTTTCATCTTTTAAAAGTAATTGTGTCTTTAATCAAGTTAGATATAATTTCTTATTATGAGAACGACCGTACAACTAAAATTGTTAGTTATTTTCATTCTTCTTATCTTTTAATTTACTAATATTGTAAATTATTATAGATTACTTAAAATTACAATGTGAATATAGTACGTGTCGTTTAATAATTTTTTACCAATATGTTCGTGTATACTCACTGAAAATAAATAATCCGAGTATTGATTTCAGGATAACGAACTTAACCTAATAAATTATGAAACTCTAGCAGTATGCGTAAGTAACAAATTATAACCATCAAAGAAAATGTGAAAAGTCAATTATCTTTTGCAAGAAAGTTTCAATTCGTTTGGTCCAAAAATTTTCTATTCAGATTGTTGGCAGCTACATTCTACAATATTAAAAAATCATCAGTCAAACTGAATTTTTTTTATTTCATTCTATTGTTAACATTTATGTTTAACTGGATTCGATATCAGTTAATATTTTACCAACGCGTAACAAGGTTAAGGTTTAATATTTTTCACCAATTTCATATTTGTGTGATTTTAAAATACGCTTGTTTTCATCAATCACGTTGTTCTTTAAATAGATTTTACTTTTCTTTGAGTTAATCACATATGGTTCTATGAAAGAATTAATATTGCATCAAGTTTTGT